>NC_082712.1:34093324-34440824 GCF_030144855.1 Hypanus sabinus
CTAGCATCACCAGAGTCCTAAAATATGACTGATTTAATGGAGTTTTATTATACCTTTGTGTTGCATCTCCAGAGTGATCAGTCAGCTTACTCTTGGTACATTTGTCCACATTAGTTTTAATTTTCAGTTTGAATAGGATGGGCATACTATTTGTTCTTTAGTGATTTGTTATTTAGTAGTTAAAGCTTGGGGTGTATAGAGGTATGTTAAGGAATTCACTAAAATTGGCTGGAAGGAAGATTAGAGAGAGAACACTCAATTTTATGCTATCCAAATTTAAAATGGTTATATCTAAAGCCCCTGAATCATGCACAGTACATGCAATCAATTAGATTTCATTATGTTTCTAGAAGCTTTCAGTTGTAGAAAGTTGGCAGTTGGAACCTCAAACTTTGAGTTCCTCTGCAAGTTATGAAAATTGTTAACTTTTTCCCCTTTTTATAGTTGACTCATTATTGCCAGGGAAAAAATAAAGATACTGATACTGTAATCAGAGTTGAATGTGTCAAAAGTTGCAGCGATTGAAAGGTCAAGTTCATATTAATCAATATGTAAACTGCATTCTCCTGATTTGGGGAATCTGGACTATGGTTAGGGTATATGGAAACTTTAATGCTTAAGAAGCTACAAAATGATATGCTTATAGAGGACAACCTAATTTATCATGCTGATGAATCTTTGGCCTGTGATATGGAGCTGCAGTAATTATCAATAGACCTTACAAAAACCATCTGTTGTTATTTATAGCATACTTTTCTTAGAATATATGCTGTTGGAATTGGATGGATTACTGGGAGCTCAAAATACATTTGGTAAACTGCTTGTTAACCCCTGAAATCTGATTTTTTGATATTATGAGAGAGGGGTATAGGGCTGAGCTTTTTTAAATAAACCGAATGAAGGAAATACTTGGTGAATTATCTTTTATAATACTGGTGATATTCTTCACTATGACTCACTGAAGTTGGGGCTGCATTCTCATCCTGATTCCAGTGTTAACGGAAAATCATACATGATGGACTTAAGTTTTGTTCCATTTGAAATAAGATCATATCTAATTAGAAAATTGGGGAATAAATTTGATAACAGTATTTATTTCCTGACTATAATGCACCATGATGTTGTACAGTAGAAATGAGCAGAGGTGAAGAGGAATAGGGGTATGAAATCAGAGTGTTCATATATTAGGATCATGGCGGGTTTGAAAGCTTCCTTCTTGCATGGGATCAGCCCAAAACTGCAGTTGTTGGAAATCCAAGCGGTGCACACAAAATGCTGGAGGAACCCAGCAGGTCAAGCAGCAGCGATCGAAAAAGAAAACAGTCGACACCCTATTGAGGCGTCTCGATCTGAAATGGTTTTTTACCCCTGTAGATGCTGCTTGGCCTGCTGAGTTCCTCCAGCATTTTGTTTGTTGTACATTCTTACTGTTTTTGAAAATAGTGTGTTGACTTGTACAATATGTAAAGACTGGGCAGATTTTTCATGTTCACCTTTTATGTCATTTAAGAGCATAAACATGAAGTGTCTCATTGTAAACTACTGTTCATTATTTCAAACAATTGTTATTCTGATTTTTGATGTAAAGTGTTAACAGTATAATGGGCTTAATTGTAATGGAATTTCCAGTTTAAAACTTCTTGGGAGTCCTGTGCTCTGTTCTGCAAAGCATTGCTTTTACCTACTGTTAGTTGTTTTAAAAGTAAACCATTTGAACAAAATGCATATTTAGAACTACTTGACCAGGTTCTGTAGCCCAGTGAATTTTTCTACCAGTATTCTCCCCTCTTATTTTCTGAGAATGTTTATCTTCATATTAGCATAGACAATGATTCCAACTCCTCCCCTCACCCACCCCTCCAAAGACTTTAGCTTAATGTTCAATACAAAAATAAGTCCACAACTGAAATATGAGTGCATTTTAATTGGTTTTTATGCCACTGCGTTTGTTTGTTTTTAACCTTGTCTTTCTGAGTAATTAGAAAGTCTTTGTTCTGCTTGATAGGACTTGTAGTGGGTACCATCGGTGGGTTCATGTTGGGTACCATTTCTGATTCCACCTCAGAAGTATAAGAAGAGGGGATTAATTTTTCATTCTCTTTACATTGTTCAATTTGTTCTTTGCTCTCAAAAACAGAGCTAAAGTGTATGAATATTTCTTTTAAAAAGCTTGGAATGCCATTAAAGGACTGACTTGAGTTCTCCACTAAGGAATATGAAATTGTAATTATAGGGCAATTGTGTCTACAATGTTCAGTTGACTGTTGACAAGCTTGCCCTTTTTGCTGTTTAATAAAATGTTAATTACAAAATATACTACTTTTCTAGGCTTGCATAGAATCATCTTTTAAGTAAGTAATAGATTTGGAAATGAAAATTCTACTTCTACCTCAACAGTTCGAATAATTTACTCGTGCTTCCTGGTCACAACAAATCAATTTAGATAAAGAGGTTTGACATTTACCGAGGATTTAGAATATTGCAGAGGAGTGGGCGTTTTGGCTTTCAATACCTGTGCTGGCTATAATTCAGACACCTTCCTATCTCTGTGCGCTTAAATAAAAACTTGCACATTTCCTTTAAATTTTCTTCCTTTTTCTTTGAAGCTATGCACTCTGGTATTTGATATTTCCAACCTTGGAGAAATTTGAACCATCCATCCTGTCTTATGCCTCTCATAATTTTATAAACTTCTATCATGCACCCCTCCGCTTCTGACAGCAGAGAAAATGATGAAAACTTGTCCAATCTCCCTCCTTAGCTAGGACTCTTTAATCGAGGCAATGTCCTAGTGAACCTCTTCTGCACCTTCTCCAAATGTGGCTTAACAAATGTTTTGTACAGCTGAGGAAGAGGAGGAAACATTGAAAATGCTTGCCTTCTAACTAGTTACTATCACAACTCCATTATTTTTGTCACAATAACTTGATCAAATTTGAAAGCCGACCTGGTTTTGTGGATCAGAAGACAATTTTGATGGTGTTTCCATTTTGCATGGAAAGAAGAAAATTAGAAAAATCACATGAGAATTTGCTTTGGTTAAGAGCTGCAGGAATTTCTTGTATGATTTTGTCAGCAAAATGTAATGTACAAAATTAGTATGTCATTAGTAAATAGTTGGGAAGAATGCAATTTGCATTAAAGGGAATTGTATCACTGTAATCTAAATAGAATTCACAGAATAACTTGTATTTTTTTAATCTACAAGTTGCCATTTGAGCATGTCCTTTTGAAATGCTAGATGATATAGGACATCACTACTTTACTGAGTTTGTTGTCACGCAAGGCAGTGTTGCTTATTTCTGCTTAAGAATTTGTTGCCAGGATCTGTAGTTTGGATGGGAAGGTTTTCATGGGAGGATATGTATGATTGGTTGTTGCTTAGCCTGGTTAAAAAATAGAACCTGTGGAATCTGACAGTTGTGATGTGTCATCAGAAGTCCAACCTTACTGGCATCAAATTCATTGCAAACTTTGAAAGTGCGGACCGTTGGATGATTCTGTATGTGCACTCCATCTAGCTAGGCTACCGATTTCTTTTAGTGCCTCTGCTTAAACATCCAGTTGATGACAAGATCTGCCTGAATTTGATGAAGATGGTTACTTTAAGTGAGAAATTTATTTTGAACAGCAGTAAAGGAATCTACAAAGTTACACAAATTCTGAAGTGCAAACTTGCTTCTCGTTATTCTCGTGCTTCATTGCTGATTCCACGAAAGGAGCCTTCTCATTGTAAGCACATTTTTTCTGTAGCTGTATTTGGCTTTGACTGTTTAAGTTCTGCACAGTACAAAACATAACTGATGCCCGTAGTAGTTTTAATCACTTTTTTAAAAGTCAGTTTTGCACCAGGCATGTAGTAGTGTCTTGTTGGCATAGTAGATTTACTAACTTCAATCTTTGATTAAATTATTTGTTACTGCCAATACTGAAGATGAGAGCTATTGCAAAGAAATAATCTCTGAATTTGGGTTGGAGGAGGGCAGGAAAAAATAGGGGAATAAAACACTTGCATGTTATGGAACTGATTTTAGTTGTGAATCACCTTAAGTTTTGAACCATCATTGTACTGATACAAACCTTTTATAACCATGTTCATTCCTTGTTTTTCTTTTTGTGGCTGACTAACCTTCCATGGCGGTATTGCTGGACAGAACTTATATATACCTTATTCTCGTGTGCTGTGTCTGTCTTTAATGCTTTCCATTTATGTCCTTTTTTCATTTATCATACCATCCATTTACATGAGCAGAATTTTTTGGGTTATATGACTGTGTGAGAACATTCTACTGTTCATAAGGGAGCAAAAAGGGAAGATTTTTCTAAATCCCAAGAAGACTAAAATTTTCAGAGATAAACTAAATGATGCTTTTGCAATCTTGATGGTAAATGGAAGTAAGAAAGAGGTCTTTTTAATCGGTTGTAACTTTAGAAAATATGTACCCGTTGGATGTTGACTCATTTGAGTGTAGCCATGTCTGTCATCTAGACTGTTGGGCTTTATTTTCAAGCACAGGTTCAGAATATTCTAATGATTATGTTTGTAATGAATTAGGTATGGGACATAGTAAAATTAGAGCCAGTTCATTTATTGCTGATACCAAGAAGCATCTCATCATAAGGGGTAATGGAAAGCTGGAATACTATCCTAAACCAGTTATTGCAGCATTTCAATGTGCAAGGCTATGATGCATATATATTAAGGATAATTACCAAAATCCAGTGCAGGAAGGAAAAGGCCAACAGATGCAGAGGTATGACACCACCTGCCGGTTTCCTGCTTTGGAAAAGTGTCACTCCTTCATCATTGATTGAAATTTTGGAAGCCACTACTCAAAGACAGATGATAAATGGAATTGAGATATAATTAGGGCAGGTGAATAGTTTAATAGAATATCGATAACCTTTTGCACCATTAGCTCCCTCAGATAAAGGGGATGGTTGAGAAGGCTGGCTACTTCGGTGGGCTACTTCTTAAATACATTTCATGCAAATATTACTGATGTGCTGAAGTTTCTTTTGACCCACTGGAAACTGGAATCCATCTGTCACACTGATTAGTGTTAATTTGCATAGTGAATTTTGCTTTAAGCAATAAAAAGGCAGTTTAGGGAGTGGGTGGGGGGATAGAAATGACAAACTTGGACTTTTGAGTTCATTGTTGAATGTAACCAGGAGACCAGAATGATGTCCTTTGCCATATTTGAATCTTGTGTACAAATCTGAATTTCCATGTTTAATCCAAGTGATGCCATCTAAAACTATTCAAATAGATTTGAATGGAACACTGCACTAACAAACTGTTAATGTGAAGTAATTCACACACCTGCTTACACATGTCACTTTTCCCAGAGTTGGCAACCCCACATTCAAATGCCCAAATCAGCATGCTCCCAAGGCCCTCACAGGTAATAGCTAGCAGTTCTCTTTACTTCCCCAGTCCATTGCAGATTGCAATACATTCTGCTCCCTTTTTGTGGTTGACTTACTTTGGAAGTTGAATTTAATGTGAGTTTGCTGTGAGCAGTGTTCACCATGATGGGCAGAGCAATTCATTCCCAACAATCTCTTTCCAGCATCTTTATCATTTTGACTGCACAAGATTAAATTAGATTTTGGATGCATCCATCCTTGTTTAGTTCTTGTAGTAACTGGTTTATCCAGGGTGAGCAGAAAACTATTTGTAATAGTTAACCATTGATTTTGTTTGCTTAACCCAAAAAATTAAAATTTAGGATGTGTTGGTCACTATTCTAAGCAGAGATTCTCTTTCAAAGATTCTTCGTAACTCATTCTCAGTTTTTATTTGCGCAAGTCTTTTGCACATTGGTGGTTTGTTAGTCTTTATACATTTTCATGAAAGTCTATTGTATTTCCTGTAAATGGCTGCAAAGAAATTAATCTCAAGGTAGTATATGGTACACATGTACGTCAATATATTTGAACTTTAAATGTCCTTTCATCTTTTCGGTACTTGAGTAATTCAATGCATTGAAGAAACATACAGTGTTGTACTCTTTACGGAAAGAGTTAAATGTGTTGCGTATGGTAGAATTAACTGGGATATCCTGGTGGTGGTGTTAAATTGATTAGAAACACCATCTGCTAAGCAATTTGACTCTTGTAAGCAGATGTATATTGATGCATGGAAAGTTTTGACATGGTTGCAATTGTTGGCATTAGTTCTAAATTGGCTGCCAAAAAATGAGGATAAGTCAGATAAGTCAGCAGCCTTCTGCTATTGAAGAGCAGTTATAAGAACATAAGAAATAGGAACAGAAGTAGATCATCTGGCCCATCGAGCCTGCCCTGCAATTCAGTAAGATCAGGGCTGATCTGTCTGTAAACTCAGCTCAGCTCCATTTATCTGCCTTTTCCCCATAGCCCTTAATTCCTTTACTATGTAAAAACCTATCTAACTGTTCCTTAAATATATGTAGTGAGGAAGCCTCAACTGCTTTCCTGGGCAAAGAATTCCATAGATTCACCACTCTCTGGGAAAAAGTTTCTCCTTATCTCCGTCCTAAATCTTCTCCCCTGAATCTTGAGGCAATGTCCCTAGTTCTTATCTCACCTATCAATGGAAACAACTTTCTTACTTCCACCTTATCTGTCCCTTTCAAGATTTCTTGTTTCTATAAGATCCCCTCTCATTCTTCTGAATTCCAGGGAGTATAGTCCCAGGCAACTAAATCTCTCCTCGTGGGTTAACCCCTTCATCCCTGGAATTAATCTGGTGAACCTCCTCTGCACTGCCTCCAAAGCCAGTTTATCCTTAAGTACGGAGACCAGAACTGCACATAGTACTCCAGGTGTGGCCTCACCAGTACCCTTTATAGTTGCAGCATGACCTCCCTGCTGTTGAATTCAATCCCTCTAGCAAAGAAGACCAACATTCCGTTTGCCTTCTTAATAACTTGTTGTTACCTGCAAGCCAACTTTTTGTGATTCATGAACAAGCACTTCTGTCCCTCTGCACAACAGCATGCTACAATCTTTCACCATTTAAATAATAATCTGCTCTTCTATTATTCCTTCCAAAGTGGATGATCTGGCTTTTACCAACGTTGTATTCTATCTGCCAGACCTTGGCCAACTCACTTAACCTATCTATATCCCTCTGCAGACTCTCCACATCCTCTGTACAATTTACTCTTCCACTCAGTTTAGTGTCATCAGCAAATTTTGCTACGCTATACTGAGCCCCGTCTTCCAAATCATCAATTATATATGAAAAATTGTGTTCTGAATGATATAAAATAATCTAAGTGAACAATGCTGTCAGATGAAAATCAGCCATGTTTTACAAAGTTTGGTTTGGTGACAAAGTTGCATTGAATACAGTAATATAGAGACAAGACCATTGCTGGAAGTCTGGAGCAATGCAAAAAATGAAGGAATATCAAGTCACACAGCATCTGTGGAGAGAAATGGACAGTTGACATGTTGGACTGAGACTCTTGATTCTGAATTTTGTCCTCTTTTCAGCCCTGATGAAAGGCTGGGGGGGTGCAGGAGAGGGAACATGAGCTGGCAGTTGAGAGGAGGAAGATAGGTGGGGATGGGAATGATGTGAAAATCTTGGAGATGATGTCAATTAATTTCCATTTCTGCCCCTCCACCTACTGTGTCTTTGCCTCTCAACTGGAATTCGCATTCACCACCAGCTTGTGCTCCATACCCATCCTTTTTACTGGCTTCTGCCCTCTTTCCAAAGTGTGTCACATACTTAATTTTACTGAAACCACCAAAGGAGGAGACTTGAGAGGTGATCAAAAGTTTACTGCAAGAGGGACAACTTGAATATCTTAAATTTCTCCAGATCCCCCTCTTTAACAAAGGAATTGCAGAGCTTGGGCAAAGATACGATGTCACAAGATGGCAGTGTGCATGGTAGCATTGGCCACTCTGGCTGCAACCAATGGTGAAATTTCTGTTTATCTTTTCTGTGACTGAAAACACTGCTGATCATAAAGAACACTAAAATCTGTGAGTTTACCTCAGCCAGTGGAATGAGGAAAGTGTTATGTGGTTACAGATTAACACGGGGAGAGGTTTCTCAATCAGTGCACTCAGGCGCAAAAGCATGCCAGTATCAAAGCAAGACTTAAAAAAACAGAAACCCTGCAGGCCTGCACTTCTGTCAGTTCTACTTGCTAACATCTGATCGCTTGAAAATAAGCTGGATTACTCACATCTGCGTCTGGACTAGCTGGAGATGGAGGGACTGTTGCACACCCATCCTGATAGAAACATGGCTTCAAGACACCATTTCTGATTGCCATTCAGCCCGAAGGTTTAATCTCCTTGTGGGTGGACAGAAATGCTCTAACCTAGAGCAAGCCTCCTGGAGGATGTTTGTGTGTCCATATCAATAAGAATTGTTGGGTGAGTGCCTCAGTAGTAATGACCCACTGCTCACCACACATAGTTTTTAAATGGCCCTTCTACTTGCTGAGTGAGTTCAAGGGTAGTGAGATTATTGCTGTTAACATCTCTCCCCCACCCCTCACCTTCTGCTATTGCTGGGGAAGCTCCAGGAGCTCCACGGTGCATTCTGCAACCTCATAGCCACTCACCCCAATAGTGTCTTTGTTGTTGTTGGTGCCTTCAATCATGTCAGCTTAAAAACAGCCCTGCCTGCTAAAGTTCTACAGACATGTCAACCTCACAACCAGAAGTCGCATCGGGATGCTGACTTCCGATCGGGGGGACGGGATGACTCAAAATTCAACGAGAGCTAAGCTCTCCTGTACCATCAGGAAGGCAAGACATGAGTGTGCACAGAAAATCCACAAACACTTTGTGACACCAGGGGGACATGGTACATGTGGTGGGGTATATTAACTAACTGATTACAAGTACACCCTGCACATCAATGCCAGCAGCATCTCCCTTCCTGAGGGACTGAATGCTTTCTATGCCCATTTTGACCAATTGAATGGTGTGACAGGGTAAATCCACACAAAGCTGCAGGGCCAGACAACGTACCTGGTTAGGAGCTGAGGAACAGCGTAACCCAGCTAACAGAGGGTTTAACAGACATCTTTAGTATCTCTGATGCACTTCAAGGCAGTCGTCATCATTCCAGTGGCCAAGAGAGCAGCGGTAACGGACCTATATGATTACTGCTCAGCGGCACTGATGTCAGCAGTCATGAAATGCTTAACAAATAGTAGAAATTCCCATCTTCCAGCTACGTTGAACCCCTTCCAGTTCGCCTACTGTTCAAACCAGTTCACTGGTGCCCATCACTCCATCCAGTCCCACCTAGAAAGCAATGCCTCATAGGCCAGGTTTTTGTTCATCTTCTTCAGCTGAGCATTTAAGTCTGGTAGGTAAACTGTCCTCATTTGAACTCAACACCCCTCTCTGCAACTGGATCTTGGTCTTCTTGATGGAAAGACCCCAATCAATCCTAGTTGGCAGCAACACCTCAAGTATGGTAAAGCAAGTGAGCGATAATATCGAGGCCACACAACCTGAGTATCTTTTTAATTGAAAATGCTTGTGTTTAAAGCAGTGGTCTCCCAGCTTTGTATTGTTTTGACATTATAACTAGTGTTCATACATGGCACTAATCTGCATCTTTAAATGTGCCATCTGTCACAATAGATCAATGTGTGGTTTAAATGTGGATAGTTGTTGATGGGAATATGGTAGTGAGGGGGTTAGTGTGATGCTCTTACAGCTCAGGCGATCCGGATTTCAACTCTGTCTCCCTGTGGAAAGCAAGGGTTTTCTCTAGTTCCTCCGGTTTCCTCCCACAGCCCAAAGATTTACCAGGTAGGTTAATCGATCATTGCAAGTTGTCCCATGATTAAGTTAGTGTTAATCGAGTCTATTGGAGTTTGTTGAGGTGGCGTGGCTCATAGGAAAGGCCTACTCTGCACTGTATCACACAAAAGAAATGATCTTATTGGATAATAGGGCAGGCAGAAAGAGCCAAAATAGCACTTACTGTTTTTAAAACAGATCCTTAACTGAAGACCCCAGTTTAATATCAGAACAGATGGATGCCATCAGTGGCATATATTTGATACTGCACAGAATGGAATGCACTCTAAAGGGGGAAAATAGAAAGTTCAGAGATCCAAAGATGTACCATTTAGTGGGTTAATTGGTCCTGTGATTAGGCTAAGGTTAGATAGGTGGGCTGCTGAGCAGGGCAGCTCATTGGGCCAGAAGGGCCTGATCTGCGCTGTGTCTCTAAATTAATAAACAAGATCAAAAGCAATGAATACCTATTAAGACTTCCTATCCAATCATTTAATTCAGTGGAGTTGGTCAAGTCAGCAAAGGTAATATGTTCCATTTATTAATCTATTAAAAGTCTTGGGCAAGATATCACACAGTATATCAATGAATATTGGAATGTGGGACAAGTAGTACGATAACAGGGATTTAAATGTTTCCTATTTAGGAAGTGAAACATTGGGTCCTGTAGAGATCAGTATACCACTTTCCTTGAAATTTGCACCACTAATTTAGATTTTAGAATTGCACAAATTATCACTTAAATATGATCAAAGGAAATGAAGAATAAATGCATGTCATAACAAGAAGTAGTGATGTCAGTAAGACCACCTTTTTAAAAAAAAACAAACACAAAGAAAGCACTTGTACTTTTCTAAATCATCTCTCTAATTCTGTATTTGTCAAATCCACTGGGCCATACTTAAGAGTACAACTTATTCTATCTTTCACATTTAACAGCATATAGTAGCACTTAAAAGTATAGGGAATTGTTCATCACGACAATGCAGGGAATTTTGGGGTTATTCCTGTTTAAAAAGTTTGGAAAGCTTGAAATTTAGCTTTGGGAAAAGCAGTTCCAAGTTTGAACTGAAAATGTTAAGAAAAATTCTGGCAGATAATACGTTCACCTGTGGGGTGTAGCCAACTGGTAAGTGATCAATGCAGGCTTGTCAAAACAAAGGAATTTTAAAAAAATTTGTTTTACTCACTTCAACACTGAACTGTTCCCACAACCTATGGACTGGCGTTCAATGACTCATCGTGTCATGTTCTCAATATTTATTGCTGCTTTATTTCTATTAATACTTTTTTTTTCTTGCATTTGTAGTGTGTCTTTTGTACATTGATTCTTTGTCTGGCCAGTTGGGGGCTGTCTTTCATTGACTCTGTTGTGTTTCTTGTATTTACTGTGAAGAAAATGAACTCGGGGTGTGTATGGTGACATGTGTACTTAGATAATAAATTGTACTTTGGACTTAGCTGCTGCCAAAGGCAGTAGTTGGAAGAGAAATAAAGAAGCATGCAAAGGAAATTGAGATAAGTGAGGGAGAAGGTAATAAAAGTTTGCTGATATTTTGTAAAACGTAATTTTAAAGTTTGACCAGCTTTCTTGACCTGCTTGCCTGCCTGTGTGGGGGGGGGAACCTTCAGTTTTGTAGAATTTATCAAGCAGCAAACCATATATTTCTCAGAATTTCATAGAAATCTTGCATTCGGAGCATTTATATTGTATCAAACACATCATTCAATTCTGCTTTCCTGTGTCTCATACAGAGAAACTTGTTTTTTATAGTTAATATTCTGTCTTTCCCTTATTGCTGATACTATTATAATTCGGGCTTCTTACAGGGATATTATTTCATCCCTGAGCATGCTTTTAATTTAACTTTGGCTGTTTTCGATTGTTAACCTATGTGCAAAACTAAATATGAAATAAGGGCATGTATGAAATGACAGTTGAAACTGAAATAAGACAACAGTTACAAGCCATCTTTTCCTGTTTAATGCCATGCAGAGCATCATTCTAGAAACAGAAGTGCACAGCAGTGCCCTCATCTGGTGACAGTCATGCTGCACTGTTTAAACAAATATGAATTCTGATCAACCCCTTTCAATTTCAGACTGTATTTCCAGTTTTGCTAGTTAATTTAAAACACTATTTTGGAGCTGGTCTGACTAGATGCACGTTTCACAAATCTGATGTTAGTTGAACAGTAAAGAGCTTCTACCTTCTAGTAACAGTTTGAACTCGATTTATGCCAGATTTTTTCATAACCTGTTAAATTACAACCTAGGAGTTGTTTAAACAGAACAGAGTAGCTCTTTGGTCTTTATGATAAGGTGTACTTCAGGCCACATAAAGTCAAACATTAAACTAAAACTTCTCGTGATGTTTGGGGAAATTGCAATGAAGATATAATCTGAGTGCCAGAGTGATAGAGGGAATGTGCAATATTGACACTGTCAATAATTTATTTGCTGTTTAAAATTTAAACATTTATATAATTATTTTCTGAGTATTAACAATTACATTCATTTTGAAATTCTTCAGGTCATGCTCTACCAGATTTAACAGAGCAGTTCTCTCCCCCAAGTCTGGCTCCAGCAATCCTTGTGAAGTTAATAGAAGCTATTGAAAGAACCGGTAAGATGGCTAAACCAAACATAATTCAAGTTTCTGAAATAGAATTTTGGATTAAAACTAATAATAGAATTATGTTTGTTAAACGATTACCAAAATGAACACTTAGTCTGAACAAATGGCTTGTAACTACATTTTTGTAAGAAAATTACAAACAAAATAATAATTTGTAGTCAACTAAGATATTTCAATTTTTAATTGTCATTTTTAGTTAATAACATTAGCACTACAACTTCCAACTGATTTGCTGATTCATCAGATGGAAAATTTAATGAATGATGTTGAATGCGCGAGTTGCTGGCAACATTAATAAAAGCAGTAGTTTGAGGATAGTGCAACTTGCGGAAATGAAGGACCTATTCTACACTTGAAATTGGCTCCTTATCTGGTAATGTTAGTGATTTCTTATGATTTCTATAGTTATAACTGATAGGTTAACTTGTCACTTAGCCTTGCTGTTTCTAAATCTTCCAGTACGATTTGAACTTGAAGCTCACTTAATGCAAGCATTTGATTTGTTTCTTAGGTCTTGAGAGTGTCAACTTATATCGGACTTCTGGTTCATGTGGTGGTGCTGAATTAAAGCAGTTGTTGGATTATGGTAAGTGTGCACTGGATTTGGCTCCTTTTCTAGTTGTAATACTTAAGTCATGATGTAAATGTATACACAGCATTCCTTTAGCGTTTATATTACTACTTACATGCATCACCAGTTAAATGGTCTCTTGATCTCTCTTGCTACTCTTCCTTCCTGAACTTCCCTCTTTCTTTCCCCCACTCCCCTCCCATCAACACCTATTACAAAACAAAACTGATGAAGCATTGTATTTTCTCACTTTTCAAAAAAGAGTTGGGGGAGGAGTGGAAGAGAATATAGTTTATGGCTAAAACTTTACAACTTCTACTTTTCACTAAAACAATTTTTTAAATCATGTAGATTTGGATAGCCTTCATGTAGCCTTGGCGTGAAGCTCCTGAGAGAAACAACTAATCTGGGTAGTCATAGGTTCGGCTTTTCCATACAAAATTACTTTTATATATTCTTTTGATTACCACTAGGGGGCTGCTTAGTACTGTTTCAAATTGACCGTATTGCAGAAATAATTTCAGAATCAGGTTTATTTTCACTGTCTTTTGTGGAATTTGGTGTTTTACAGCAGCAGTAACAGTGAAAATACATTATTACCAAGGGACACATGCTGTCAGTTCATTTTTCTAAAATAAATTTATTTCATTAATCATTGAGATTACAGTTGTTGCTGTCAATTCTACCTTTGCATATTATTTTAATTATATCCAGTTTTGTGTTGATTTACACAATAAGCACATTTAGAATTAAAAGGCAAATCTTGTAAAGAACTGATGTTTTAATAACATTCAAAAACTGATAAAAATTGCACAGGAATTCTTTCTGTCTATTCTAATAAATATCAGAATTGGGCTTATTTTCACTGACAGGTCGTGAAATTCATTTTGCAGCTACAATACAGTACAATATTTACTATTCACATAAACTTTACATCACAGGTACCAGCTACATTTAGAATTTCACATTTGAGACCAGTTTTATCTAGACATTGAACAAAGGCAGATTAGTTGACCACTAACTTGTTTTCTCCTGTATGCCAGGATACACTTCAGTGGAATGAAACCCATGTCTTTTTTTTTCTCTCTCCTGCTGAAGAGTAAGGCAGTATTTGTATCCATTGGTACTACTCTAGTTGTGAATGAGAATGGACTACAGATTGAACTTTGGCTCCTCCTGATTAATAAAACACACCAGCACTATTCAATCCTACCTCTGGGGTGTCCTCAAATGGCTATTTATGGAAGTTTGTTTTTTTTTAATGCTGAAAAGCTGCCTTGCACTTGGGCTTATCTGAAAACGTATCCCATAACAATGCCTCTGCTTTTTGTAAACAGAATTTGCCATGCATATAAATCTGTGCTTTCCCTACAAAGTTAAGAGTTCAGTGAAACTCACAACAACCGATTTGTTTTGAAAATAGTTCTGTGTAGTTATATGTATTTCTCTATGGTAGATGTAGCTTCAGTGGACGTTGAACAGTTTGATCTGCAGTCGCTAACTGAGGCATTAAAGCAATATCTTCAGGAATTACCAAGCCCTGTCATTCCAACATCCATCTACAGTGATATGGTTTATATAGCTCAAGGTAAGAAAGAAAAAACTTGAATTTATAATGAAGTTTTCTGTTTTAAAACAAACATCTCGGGCATTGAAATCGAAAGGGAAAGCCTATTTAAATAAATACGTTAATTCTAAAAATCATTCAGGAATTGAAGGTTGCCATGTTGGGGTGGGATAAATATATATCATTTATATATTGATACTTGTTTGCCAAATGTTCAGGAGTAAATTTTGCACTTGACTATCAAAGATGATTTAAAGATTTCAACAGATTTCCAAGGGCAAGCAAAAGATCAAGGTAGCTGGAGGATAGATTTAGCTTTTTGAAAAGTTCAGTGACTTATTTTTCTTATCTACTTTATGTCCCCAACCTCACTCTTTTTGCCCTGGTCTTATTCTTTGGCAGGTCACTTGTACCTTTGCTTTGATTGTTAACTTCAAATCTGTTTGTGCATGTTGGCAAAATGAAAAGAGCCATAGAAAACTACAGCAGGGGAACAGGCCCTTTGGCCTATCTCCATGCCAAACTATTAATGTTTTCATTCATTTTATATCTATTTGGTGGCTTAACTTAAGTCAGAATTTGATTTTTAGTTTATTCAGCACAAACTAGAATAAATAAAAAATTATTTGACTGTAAGTTGTCCATGAATTACTTGAGCAGCACCTGGATAAAGATGTGAACATCTAACATGATCTTGATCTGGTACATAGTTCTCAGACACTTAAACCACCACATGTACCCTGTGGTATATGAAGTTGGGGTGTGGTTATGTAACAAATATAAAAATGAGGGGCATGATGTTCTGTACAATCGGTAGTGCTGGTTAGTCTGCAGTGTGTGACTAACGTCAGTGCACAATGCAATGAAAGGATGTGGTTTATCCTATCTGTTCTATCTATCAATTGTCCAATCATTTGCATTAGAGAAATAGCAGACCTATAGTACAGCACATACTAAGTACTTGTGGTCTGTGTCTCAATGCATGCAGTTTTCCATTAGTTGCCCGCAGTACCTTAAAGTTTCTCTTTTAAAACAGGCGTGGATTACTAACTGTCATTATTAATCTGTTTCCTTGAATTTGGATGTAATGTATTTTGATAATGTATGCAGTATGTTCGTAGATCTTTTGCCTGGTTATGGACAGCCATGATACCTAACTTTTTTAACTACAGAAGTACTCAATACAGAGGAGTGTGCACAGTTGCTGAGGAGAGCTATCCGATCCCATAATGTGCCTCAGCAGTATTGGCTTACTCTTCATTATTTGATCAAGCACTTCTGCAAACTTTGTCAAAGTTCTGGGAAGAACAACCTAACTGCACGAGTCTTGGCAGAAATTTTCAGTCCTCTGCTTTTTAGACAACAAGCAGCAAGGTATGTTTGCTACTAGGAAGTGAGTTTCTGAAGTATTTGAGAAACATCACAAGACATTACAACATTTTGCTGGTTAGATATTTAATAGTTTTTTTTTAACTGTTTAAGATTAAATTTACTGTTGTAATATTTTAAACATGTCTTGCTTTCCACGGTTTGAGATTTTGAACTTTTTTTTAAAAATCTTATCTAGTTCGGATATAAATCCTGAATATCTCACGAAAATTATAGAAGTACTTATAGCCAGTGAATGCCACGAAACCCAGACTGCACAAGCGCCAGCACCAGGTAAGATTCAATGTGATTACTTGTTGCTCAGGATTTGATGTCAAACCTGAATATTTAAAACGTATGGTTTATGTTAAGTGAAAAGTTGTTCTGACTCTAGCTCATTTAGTTTGTATTATGAATGAAGAACTAATCTAGTTCTACACTATTCATTTCAGAAAAAAAATTAATGCATATCTTGTATTTCTAAGTTTGTTCCATTAATGTCTATTTTAGTTTATTCTCATTTAATAAGATGACTTGGTATAGCTTTCCCTCTCTCCCCCTCCACCCTCAAATTCTGTTATTTGAAATTATTCTACAAGATTGACCTGGCACTGGATAATTTTGTTTTGTTGTACAGAAAAGCCATTTATTTTTCTGTCTTACGTTGATCGCTGTGAAGAACTAACTTTGAGTTTTTTTATAGTAGATCTCATTTTTAATGTTTTTAAGTAATGAATTGAATGTGAAGCTAGTCAGCAAGAATGCCAGTGATCCACCTGAAGAATCAGCTTCCTTACATTTGGTTTCTTTCTTTCCCTTTAGCCACTTGAGCTTGCATATTAAACATTAAAAATCAAAATTCCATGCAACTTTTTAGTAAATCAATTGCATGAAAAATAAGGTGTTCTTAAATACCCATTTCATGATACAAAACTAATACTTTGTATTATCTATGTTCTTGTGTAAATCTCATTATTTTACTATCAATATAATTTCAGTCAAAACCAGCAATCTGAATAAGATGGGGAAATGATTTAACGTCCTTTCCCTGATTGAGAAGAGTGTCCTAAGTAACTACTTGTTCTGTAGAACTTCAAATATGTTGCATAGACTGTTCTAGCAGGCCGAATCATTTGTTCCTCCCGCCTATGTGTTTTTGGTGGGCTGAAGGAGAAGTAATTTGACCTGTGCTCAGATTTTAATGAATATAAAATTTTGAATTTTAATTTAAAATTATATATATTATACAGCATGGTTAAGTCTTATAACAGGGTTGGGCAACCTTAAGCACAAATGACTTTCTAGCATGCATTATTCATTAATTTGAGGCAGTACATAACTAGATGTATTTAAATGGATAATTCTCATATTTCAAGTTTTTTATGGCGTTTATCTGGCCCGCTGTCCGCTCATTAATACGCAGTCTGGCCCACAGAGGCAAACAGATTGCCGACCCCTGTCTTAAAATTTAACCTGTTTTTAATGACTCTTCAATGAGGGTGCTGGATGGTGGCAGCTATGAATAGTTATCCTGCTTTGTCAATCAGATATAGGAGTGGTGAAAAGTAGCCCATATGGTTAAGCCTTAAAGACTCACGTGTATTCTCAGCAGTGACCAGTACATTGAAATGATTGTAATTTGTGTGTCAGTTACTGGATACATGAATGTCCATACTAAATAATTTCTAAATGAATATTTGCATAATTTTTATCTGTAGTTATCTTTAAGCCAGTAGTTAAGTAAAAAAATCAAGCATTTGTTAGAACATTAGTGAAAAGAGTTTTTTTGCCAATTTTCTTCTTGGCCTTAACCATTATAGAAGTCTCCCATAAATGGAATATTTTATTTATTTAACACCTGAAGAGGACTCAAAAGCAAATTTATAACATTCTTGGGATCCCGATGAGTTATCCATAGTCTGTTTAAAATGTGGCTTACCATTGAGCTAGTATCAGAATACAATAGATGTGGAATTACTTTCTCAATGATTTGTTACAGTCATATATTTAGTGCTGTCAGTTACAATTCCATAAATATTTGAAGTCAAAATATTCTATTCTTTATCTCCTTCCTTCTGTTCTATAAACCTTAAGCACAAGGAACAAAGCCTCATCTAAGTCCATAATGTTCTTGACTTGAAATGGCTTCAAATTTCTAATTTCAATTTACAAAATTCCTTTTCCATTCCTTTTGGTCATCTTGCATAATTGTGCATTCACACCAACTCTGGACTTGGTTGCCATACACTATCATCTCTTTTGTGTTTTTATTTTTCCCCAGTTCTTATCCTCATCAGTCAAAAATATTAGCTCCAATTTTCTTTGTGCAGCGGCTGTCGACTTGCTACTTGCAGCTTTTTCTGTTTGTATTTCAAACTAACTTAATGTTGCAACACCAAAATGAAAGCACAAAATGCAGGTTAGGTAGCAAAAGCTAAACTCTTCCAGCTCTACAAACCTGTAAGATATTCGCAGTGCTCAAATTCTGGTCATTTATGAATTTAATCGCTCCTCCTTTGGCAACCATGTCAAGGACTGTCAGTTTTGGAAATCTTCTGTCCTCGTCTTCTCCCTGCTCCTTTCTGTCCTTTTCAAAACGGTTTTTTATCCAAACTCTTGGTCATCAGAATAGTTATATTCATGTGTGAAGGGCCCTCCAGTTTTGTTCCTAAAGTCACCTTGTAAGTAGAAATGGTTGCCTCTCATGTCACTGAGGTTAGTTTGTTTATACCCAGCAATCCAGGAAGTCCAAAGTTCAACAACTGTTTTGTACTAACTTAACTAGTCTCTATAAAATCACAGAACAGTAATTTAGGGAAAGAGATTTTTAGCTCCAGATTGCCGTGCTGCCAAACTTTCTGGGAAATGAATATGTTTGAAGTTTACTCATCACTTTGAACAAAACTGTCTCTGGGCATTGCTTGATTCTATTCTGTAACCCATGCTTCTTCCTTCCTTTTGGACGTTATTCCTTTCTTTGGGTTATCAAGAAAATGAACGTGCTTTTGAGTCTAAGGAAAATTGAAGTGATATTTGTGAAATTTTATATTACACCCCCTCCCATTAATCATGTCCTCACCGTGAAATTTAGCTGCATTATTTAAAATTCATATTTTAATAATGTTAAGTGAAATAAATGATGGTCATTTTTAGACACAACAACTACCTATACATCCACAGTGGTGTATATGATGGATGAGTCACTGCTGGGCATCATATTGTTTGAAGGTGTTAGTTTGAGGCATCCACAGAAAGTATGCTGAGTAGCCAGATTATGTCCATTAGTGTCCAAATCTGATTTGTTGCCAAAGCTGCCATTTTGAAGCTTAGTGCTTCAATGAATATGCACTAATGCACTTTATCGAACAGCCACTGAGCCAAAAGGTCTCCAGTCTACATCACCCCCACTCCAAACAGCGTTATTTAAAAGTTCATGAATTTTTTACAGCTTAGTTGATTTATTTCTTCAATGCTACACTTCTGCATGTGTTTTGTGGTTTTGCAAGGTGGTTTAAATTGCAATTGAATACAAGCAGTAATGTAGCTGTAGTAAGTCTACATTTTATTGTTGCCACTAGCTGACTAGTAAAAACTTCGGCATCTGGCATCTTTCAGCTAGTGAGAAATATTTGTATCTTTTGATTTCACCATTCACTTCCACACAAGGAATATTGTTGGTTTTCTTTTTTTTAAAAAAAAGTCAACTGTTGTGTTGTCAGAGACCAACAGAGTTAGAGAAAAGTACACTGGCTTTGCAAGAATGAGTCTTTCCCCATGCAACAGTGTGCAGTTGACTGTAAATAATTTTCATGTGCTCAAGTGAAAGCAGTACTAATGTTGAAACCAAATAAAATCCACGGACTTTAATGTGCAATTGGTACAAGATCATAGATAATGAATCATGCTGCATACCACCTTCCTGGCTTCAGTCGTAATGGGAACCATAACAAATGATTCTTGGGCAGCTTGCATACAGTGAAAGCACTGCTGCTTCACAAAATGTGATGGAGCTTTGCTCTGATAGGGTACTTTGTCAGTTTTTATTAAGCTTTATCTGCTGTTTGCTCAGAGCTTTGTTGCTCTGAGAAAATTAGGTATGTGGTTAAACCAGCTGAGAAGTAGGAGGAAGTACAACCTAGACATCTCTTTCCTGTCTGTGCAGTACAATTCCACTACCTGGGATCTCAGTTCCCCATTGACAGTCACATGCTTTGCCTTCCTTTCTGTCACGGTCCTTAATGCTGCCTGCTTGGCCACCAAGTTAAGTTTCTACAAATCATAGGATGTTCAATATGAATTCTCTTTTTTGCCTGCTCTAAATTAACCTTGCTGGGTAGAGCTTAGCTAGTGAAAGACAGGCTATTGACTCTTCTGGGGCAGACTGGTAGCTTAGCTGTTTGAGCTCCCGAGCAGGTCTAGAGACCTGGTTATGGACTCCACCAGCTCAGCATGGGTAGCAGCAATCCAGGTGGACTATCTACTAATCAGCAAAATAGAGACCAGTAGAGTAGCAAGGGTGGTAGGGTAAATGCTGGCCGGAGAGAATGTAGCTGGTTCATACTCCCGTGTAAACATCATAGCAACAAATTAAAATAACCTTTTGAAAGACTGGTTTGCCTTGAGAAATTGCAAGATACTTTGCATTCTGATCTTCCATCTTAATGGCATTAACTGGTGTTTGTTGTTAGAGTTGCAGCAAGGTAACAGATTCTTCTGGCCCAATTACACCCATGTAACTAATTAACCTACAGTTTGTGTTTGGAATTTAGGAGGAAACTAGCATTTGGAAGAAACCTCCACAGTAATGAGGACAACACACTACAGACTACTTAAAGCAGTGGAATTGAACCTGGGTCACTGTCTCTGTAATAGCGTTGGACTAACTTCTATACTCAGTGCTGCCCTGATTTTGAATGTTTGTTCTCTCAGCTTTTTGTTTGCTGTATTCTTTGGGAGCTGCGACTTAAAGCAATGCATTCAATTTGTTTCACAAGTTATGAAACTGTTAGCTCCCGCAAGCTGTGCTCCAAGCTCAGTGTAAAACCCTATACCAAATTTGTATTCGACTTGTTTCAATGATTTCTGTACTCTGATTTCTTCAGGCCATCCCAATGTAACAAGTGTTGAATTTTGTACGTTGAGCCTTTTCACTTAGCATCTTATTGAAGTATCCGAGCCTGCTGGGCAGGGTGTGCACAATTGTGACCTTTAAGAGTTTGGTATTTGCATTCTTTACCATTGCCCTGCCCACAATGAGCCACTAATATCTACTGTCTGAACCTCTTGTAGGTTTCACCTTTATATTACAACTACAGGAAAAGCAATGCAGATTAGTAAGCTGGAGGCCAGCAACTGAAGTCAAGCATCTGTCTTTGTGAAATTTTTTTGCGTTAACTGGCGGATACCTCAAGATCGAGGCATATGACTAGAAGTTGTGACTGGAAAAGTTTGTGGTGGAGAAAGAGGAAGGATTGCTCAGAAGTATGCTTGAGTGAGAAAGGGGATTCTGTATCACTGTAACACTCATCTTTGATATTTCTAGAGCAAACCCAAGGAAATCTGCAGATGCTGGAAGTTCAAACAACGCACACAAAATGCTGGTGGAACACAGCAGGCCAGGCAGCATCTAAAAGGAGAAGCACACGTCAGGACGAAGGGTTTGGCCCAAAACATCGACTGTGCTTCTCCTTATAGATGCTGCCTGGCCTGCTGTGTTCCACCAGCATTTTGTGTGTGTTGTTTGATATTCCTAACCTTGTTGAAGGCTGTGGTCCAATGGAAGCCAGTGGTATCCCTTGCATGTTATTTGCCCTGCATGAGAAGGGGAATTGAGTTGGTGAGTGGCATGCAGTATTTGAGTCATGTGGTTGTCTTGGCACTGACACGGTAAATGCATTGAGATGTTAGGAGTAGTGCTAAGTTTGAAGATGAATGTCTGAGATTACTGGGAGGAAAAAAGGTAGAATGATATGATGCAATGCTTTGGACAGTACAAGTAAGCTTTGAGCAATAGAAGCCTCTAAAATGACCCCTCCCACTAATTAAGAATCTGTAAACAATATTTAAACAAAAAACTGCCTACCATTGTATCTAATACCTCAAGCCTTTCTAAAATTAGGAAATGTCCAAACTTAGTTCAGAGTTCATTATAACTTCATTAGTCGCATTGTCTGTTGGAATTTGAAGTTATGGGGCTGGGTATTTTGAAGAACCTTTGGTCTGGAGAGGAGTTAAATTCCCCAGGTGTCATGATGGGATCTGAAGTAAAAGTGATTAAATCTAAAATGATTAGTGAAGCTTGTGCTACTGTAAAAACACAAATGCACACACTTTACTACTCTCTATCAGTTACACAAGTCTGCTATCCTTATCCAGTCTGATCTATATTTGACTACTAACATGTTAATGTGGTTGACTCTTAAACTATATCGAGGGGAACTATGAATGCATAATAAATTCCATCCTTCCCAGCGTACTGCAAATGAATAAATCATAGAGTGAATTTGGTGGTTGAATGACAAATGATCAAGCACTTTTCATGTATGGATTGTGAAAGTTACTGCTAAGCCAGCATTTTTTTTTATATAGTCTACCTCCAATTATTCCTGAGAAGCTAGTGGTCTTAAACCTGTACACCTTGGTGCCAAATTAAATTCCTTGGTTCATTGGGAGGCAGTTTCAGCTATTTAACCTAGCAGTTGTGTGGGCATGGTTTCCATATGTCTGCCATTCTCCTCTTCATAGGTGGTAGAGTGTGTGAGTTGAAGTGTGTTGAATAGAGGTTTTAGTTTTTGCAGTATGTCTTGTAAATGGTACAGATGGTAGACATGGTAAACTGGAAGGAGTGGATAATTAAGTTTGGGTATCAGTTGGTTAGAGTACAATATCATGGATGATAATCTTTTTATGTTATTAGGAGTTGGACTTGAACAGATAAGAGTAAAGTATTCTTTCAAAAGCTACATCTTTTATAGATTTTTTTAAAAAATTGAGATGGGTCATTTATACACCCAGCCTTTGATCTGCTCTTGCAGCCCCAATATTGGTTGTTCAGTTAAGCATCTCATCATTAATGATTGCAAGATATTGATGATTCATTCTGTCAAGCATAATATCAAAAGGTGGTTGTTTGATTCTCTGATATAGATTGCCCAATGCTTGTGCACCATGGATGTAATTTGCCACTTGTCAGAGCAACCTTAAATGTTTCTAAGGTCCTGATGTGTAGGAATATGAACTTTCACTGGCTAAGGAGCTGTACTTGTAATAGAACAAAGTGTGCCAGTCACCAAACATGACATTTCGGATATTATGAAGGAATGATACTGAAAGGTCTGATGATGATTGGGACTGAAACTCGTGCAACTTATTCTGGAGCTGAGAGATCCATATGATCACTGTCTTCCTTCGTACAATGCAAGGCAGCAGCTACTGAGGAGATTACCCCAATTTATCATCAAATTCAGTTTTAAGAGCTTTAATGTTACGAAGGGGTGGGAGGAGAAAGGATCAGGATATGACATAAAAGATATGCCCTCAATTTGCCCTTGGACAGAATTGGCTGCCTTTCTATGTTTGGACCAAAAATAGAGTAAGGTCCCAAGTTGAGGACCTGGTGAAAAACAAAGCATCGTTTAGCATTTTCTTGGGAAGTGCTTTGTGAAAGCATGGTTTACATCCCATTCCAGTGTTTTGAAGATGGTTAAAAGAGGAGCAAAAAATAGTCAAAATTGGTTTGGAGTGTGGACAGGATGTGACACTAAAGTAACTTGACTAGCAGCTGCTTCTTGAACAAAGTTATTAGAGCAACAGTGTTGCTTGAACTTTCAACTTGCGCTCTATGGGCTCATGTTAATTTTTATGTGAATAAAATTGACTAAAGACAAGTTACTGTGACAGAATTGAGGAAGGCCTGTAAAATAGGTCATTCTTTCAGCACATGTGTTAGATGGTTGTCTTGTTGCTGTTATGGTGGGCCTCACATCCTTAAGAATACAAATGTCTTTAGTGTTGCTGCTTTTGATTTGGCCATTCCCATTCATACTCAAATGTGACAAGTCTAAATTGGCTTCTAGCTATAAGCAAGTTGAGAAGATTTTTGCAGAATAAAGTTGTCCTTTAAGTACATCTCGCTGGTTTGGAAGGTTAATTTCCTAGAGCAGTTCAGCTTCTGGAGAGTATTCCTCAAGTCTGTGAGCTGTGTTTCCTGCCACGTGGCCACTTCTATTGAAATACACTGTGGACTGAAATATGAGCTATCTAAAGTAATGCAGTTTTGTTTTGCACCTGTAGTCTGACCTGAGGGGATTGATAGATTCAAAGTTAGATTGCTTGAGGAAGAAAGAGGCTTGAGGAAGGCTTTGGTATTTTTGCTGAACCAGCTTAGCTGCTTCCTGCATGTAGCTGCTTGAGGTACTTTGCTTTCCTGCAGGGACTGTTTTTAAAGTTTTTTTTAGTGTTTCTGAAATAGGCTTTGGTATTTTATGCATTGGAAATACCACTTGAAAATAAAATTCTTACTAATGAGAGCTTGCTAACTTGCTGTCTTTCTCCTTCCCACCATCTAAACCAACCCCCTCCAAGCATGCACACAAGATAGAAATCCCAAACTCAGCAAATATTTGAGCTAACCTGGGTTAATGTTTAATGCAAGATCTTTATCATTAGTTAAATACAGACCACTGGCTGTGCTGGAAGTACAGAACTTGGGTTCATTTTTTAATAATTAACTTTGTGCTCTGCAGAGGTACCTGCACTGTCATTGCAAAGAGTTCATACGTTAAGTTGCATGCATTTCTGGAGTGATTAACTGCAAGATGCCATGAAATCACTTGGGAAAGTCAGAAGCCAATTGACTTTGTTCTACATTCGTTTGTCCAGAATGTTGTAGAAGAACCTGTCTGAAAATAGTTCATTAAAAAACACATTAGTGGTAATGCATCATAAAATGTTAGTTTATCTATGAATGCATTCTTGTAAACTCTCTGATCTTGTTTCTTCCCCCTTACAAATCGTAGTGTGTTTTTTAAGTTATATTTGCCTTACCCAGCTCAGCCACATTGTTCATGGTACTTGGCATAGTTTTGTTTAGGGCTTCCTAACTTTTTTTATGCCATGGATCCCTACCATAATGGGGGTGCTGGAACCCCTGGCTTATTTGAATGCGGTTTATGCTATGTAGAGGCAGTGAAAAATCACCTGTCAGTTGTACCTGTACTAGTTTAGCATTTAGGTGCAGGAAGATAGACTGGTTTGAGTTGAGCGTTAACTTGATTGTACAAGTTGTCCGCATCAAAGGCCTAGGCTCTTTGGTAAAGCCCTGAAGGTTTAATTTTTCCTGTCTTGGTGTCATAAACTAAATTAAATCTTTTTCCACTAGTAATATCAATAACTTTGAATTTAATCAGTGTGTTTTTCTGCAGTGTTATGATTTATTTTAATGGTACCTTTTTAATGTTAATTATTTAAATAAAGTGAACTTTTTAAAATAATTTGTGCTGATAATCAGGAAAGCAGCAGGTGCTTCCATGATGGGTTTTATGTTAACACTTGTTCAGTATTGGATTTTGTTCAAAATAAAATCTTGTTGCAGTCTTCCTCCAGCAGACAAAATAGCAGTAAAAAAAAAATCAAAAATTATAAATTTGTAAAGTACTCTTCATAAATGGTTTATTAAAAGCTTGTATCGTTGCTTTTTTGGATTTTGAATAGGTTCTTGATTGTATCTAGTTGAGTTTTTGGCTGATACTGTGATTTTAATTACCAAATGGCACTGTTGTAGTGAAGTCAGCTTTTGAGTGGCATTAAATACTTCACTTTGATTTAGATCTACTTTGATCTTGTAATCTTGCTAGGAGAAAGTAAATGCTTCATCCCAAATGCCAAAGTATTTCAAAGCGAAGCTCTTATATATGTAGGCACATATGTGCGGAGTTTTGTCCTGTGTATGTGTTATTCCTGTTGGACTTTGCACTACTACCACTACCCTTGCCTATACCATTGTTTGTTCAGGTCAATTGATGTATATATATTTTTTTTTAAGCTGTTAGTTCATTTAACTAGAATTAATATTTTGTTAATGTTTTAATGAATTTATAGGTATTTTGAAATGTGTGGTAATTTAGTTCACCTTCAACTTGGTGTTCCAGGGTTAAAATATGTTTAAAAAAGTGTAAGTCCTAACACTTCTTGAAATGAACTAGCTCTGTCTACTGCCAAATGCATTGAGGAGCCTACGTGCTGCAGTTAAGGTTTTGTCAGCCTGCCAAAAGTGGGATGTACCAAATTGGAGCCCTTAAATGTGAAAGGGAATTTTTAGTGCTAATATAATCTGCTGGATTTTGATTTGTCTGCTAGGTCTGTTTAAATGTAATTTTTCCATTTACTGAATTTTGGAATAGAAATAAAATGATACTGAAATGCACTGCATATAGGAAATGAGCAGGAGTGGTCTGGTGACATTATCTTGATTGGATTGGCTGTGCTGTATGATGTAAGAGGTTACAGTGCAGCCCTTCATAGGTTTTAAAATGAATTCCAAGACACCATTATAAAAAGACTGCATTTGTTCTTATGATTGACCCTGAACAGCAGTGCTTGAATCTTATTGTACAATACTGTTTGGAATATGGAAGAACTAGAATTAGACTACCATAGAACAGAACTTCACTGTGCTACAGATTTGATGTTTTACATAGAAATGGATCCACCAGGTAAAGCTGCAATAAAACCAAGCCAGATTTGGTTTTAATGTATATATGTGCAATCTTTCCGTATTAGAAACATGTATGTTATCCTTTTTAAATGTGAGCAATGCGGGATTTGGAAATGTTTTAATTTTTCGGGAGAACATGACTTGGTTACTGTGAATGAGGAAGATAACCCACAACCCCTATTTTCCCCCATTCCCCTCTCCCACCCCCAGCCTCTTTGTACTGGACCCTTAACTTCAGAGCTACATGGGGATACTTTACTTATTCTTGTAATTCTATATAATGATAGACTAAAACTAGCTATATTTATTCTTACAATAATACTGGTCAAAAGAAATTTTCCAAAACTGTTTCATCTTGCTGCAAGGTTGATAACTAAGCTGATGTTTAGCAAAATGCATTGCAGTTTATTTTTCTTGGAATTACTAAAGAGTGCATTTAGTTTAAAAAAAAAACTATTCCGAGGTAAGTGATTACCTAATAATGACTGCAAGGAAGCCCCTGAAACTGCACTGAGAAATTAAACTAGTATTTGATAAGCGTCGTAGCAATTTTTTTTTTAATTGAGACCAGTGCAGGATTTGTTTGACATTTGAAATGATGTGCAATGTTAAATTCTAGTTTCATGATACAAGGGCTGAATTTTAAGAGGAAAGTTGCGCATTCCAGGGTTGTTCGTGCTGGAGAATACCTACATTTCAGCAGCCAAACTGATGAAATGCTGCTTCGCTTTAAACTCTTAACATTGACCAAATATTACAAGGCTGATTTTTCTGCTTTTAATTTTAATTTGTATATAGTTCTAATTAATCAGTGCAGAATATTATTGCTAAATTCTAAATTTTACAGAATATTTTTAGAGATTAAGAATAATATGCAGTTTTAATCAGTAAGCTTGTTAAATTGTGTTAAAAGGGGGAAATATCTCTTAAGCAAGAATATTTTTATAGAATAATTTAAGTTAGCTAAAAGGCATAGGTTTTTAATTTGCATTTTAGATACTTGTATTATATAATAGTAGCTGGTTCATTTTCTTTCTGTGACATAATGTGCAACTCAAAACTATAAAGAGCCTGACTGTATTTAGTTCCTGTATATTAATGACTGATCTTTGACGGTTTAATATCCACTGGAGCTGAAAAAAATTCTGCAGTATTGTTTTTATTGGCTGTAGAATTTGTTTCTGTATGGTTCATTTAAAAGCTTTGGAGCAGGGTTTCAGTCAGTATCTTAACTCTTTCAAAGCCATACCTCCCTGCTTCCATTCTCCCATTCCTCCTCTTACACATCCTCTTTCTCCCCCCCCCCCCCATATTAAAACAATTGAAGGGCTTAAGTGGATCTGGAATAGAGTTTAGATACTTTTTGGAAAGCAAAGATTTGATAGAATATTTGAAATTTTTAAGCAGAATATGCCTTAATGTCAGATTTATTCTGACATGTGCTAAGGTTTGGTGTTCTGAATACTTCATTTAAAAGAACGTCATTGACTTTTATTTCCCGATGCTATATAATTTGTGTAATGCTGAATATTTTAAACATCTTTGCTTGGCAAGCTTCTTAAAACAATGTGTATGCATATTTTTTCATTGTTTTAAAAGTGCTGTAGAATGTTTTTGATATAATTTGGTGCAGGCTTTGAGAATTCCTTAGAATTTAGTAGTGTAAGTAGAGTGAGAATTGTCCTACAGAAAATAAGCCAAGATATTTCAGAATTATGTTGAAATTTGACACTATCAGTTAAATTCATTTTCAGCATCTTTTGGTTTGCACATACCTGTGTACAGAATCCTAAAGCAAAAACGGATTCTGCAAAGCTAATTTGGAGAGATATGCTCATTCTTATTGCAGTTAGATAATTTCTCCATATTGTGGAATATTGTTATATTTCCTTGGGATGGAATAGTGTATTTGACCCCTGCATTGTAGTCATGTTTCAATCAACTCCCTTAAGTAATACTTGTTTTTTTTTGCTTATTGCAAGTGTGTTAGCATAGAATGTTATTCTGGTGAAGCTAACGGGCATACATTTTTAACTCTAACCAACTGCAATGGTCTAAAGTTAATACATTGTTATATTTAACTACAGAGTATATAATTAAACATTTGAGAATAGCAAGTTAAACTGTATTCTCTTTGCTATTTGAAACTTGAAATCTGTGTTACTATAAACTTGTATTGGGTATGGAAAAAGAAACATTTTAGCACTTTGAAATTATCCTTAAATTTCATTATTTTCAATTCACACAGCTTTGCCTCCAAAACCACCAAAAGCTACACCTGTAACTAATAACGGGATAAGTAGTAACATGTCTCTACAAGAAGCTGAATGGTACTGGGGAGACATTTCAAGGTGAGTTTGTAACCTTAAAAGTTCTTTGTATACAAAAATATATAAGTATTTTACATCAGCTCTGATATGAAGCTAAAACTGTTAGCCTAACATAAGTACACGTGCAAAACAGGAAAAATTAATAAACATAAACACCAAACTAGAAGCTGTCATTATTTGAATAGCTAAAGTTGAGTCATTGTATATGTGTCAACAAGGAACATTTGAGGATATTAATTAAGTTGGTGAAGAAATGGTGAAAAATCAGAGCTTTGATAAAAGGATATTTCCCCTGCCAGTCAGTAGGTTAAAACAAAACTCTGCAGACCTGGAAAACATTTGGCTGTGGTGGTTTGCAATTAGAGGTGCATGCACTCTTTTTGGAATAAATTGGTTCTGCTTAAATAAAGTTAACTAATTCCTGAAATGGTATCTCTGTACTTCATAGCAATATGTATTTTATTTTTACTGCTTTATTCCTAACCTGCATCCTGCTAAATGTAGAATGTATAATTAAACAATTCTTTATTTTAGGGAGGAGGTCAATGAAAAACTACGTGATACTGCTGATGGTACCTTCTTAGTCCGTGATGCATCTACAAAAATGCATGGTGACTACACTCTTACCTTGAGGTAAATTTTCTGAATATTTGTTATAAACTTCAAGTAACGCAATAGTGTTTTGCCAAAACTTAAACTGGAAAATGTAATTGTTTTACAGAAAAGGGGGCAACAATAAGTTGATCAAAATCTTTCATCGAGATGGAAAATATGGCTTCTCAGACCCATTGACTTTTAACTCAGTAGTGGAGCTTATAAATCACTATCGTCATGAATCGTTGGCACAATACAACCCAAAGCTAGATGTTAAACTATTATATCCTGTGTCCAAGTTCCAGCAGGTATGATTTTTGTGTGCTTTTGTTCTAAATGATGTGTCATCAATTGAAGACAGACATGTTTTGTTGGGTTTTTGTAGAATTGAAAATTTTGCCTTCAAAATACAAAATAGATCCTTTAAGTTTGTATTTAACGTAAATTTAAAGTTAATGATATTGGGCCAGATTTGGCTGACAAGTATCACTGCTTTATGATCACCATCCATGGTTACCGCATACCCATTGTACTATGCACAGATGTGGAAGATATAGCCTTCTGGCCCATGGTATCCTGGCTCCAACAATGTACACTAGCAGCACCATCTCCAAGGGAGACTGATGGGTCTTGTACATGAAACACTCCATTAAAAAGCTTTGACGCTGACAAAGCTGCACCATCAGCTTTGCTACCTCTGCCATTTGTGGTTAAATACCCCTGATTATACCTGATGTTCTGAAACTTCATTTATAATAGTTTTTAAATTACCCATATTTAAAATTGTGTCGTGTTTTTTCTTAAAGATATAAAGAAGGCTTGGCTTAAAACACAATTTAACATATTAATCTCGACTGAAGTAATTAGGAAAAAGGGAGCTTGCCTTGCCCTTCCAATCCCCATTAAAATCTACTGAGTTTGCAAATCCTGTGCCAGGTCTGACCTGGATTATCTCAGCAGGATTGAGTTTGACATTTGATTCCCAATGGCAGTGGAAAGTGAAAAATATACCATTCTGTCTGTATCTGTCACTGAGCTTTAGAACTTGTTTGGAAGTCTTGGTTTTCCATGTGGCTAAAAACCAATTCTCCTTTGTTTGAAACTGCATCTACTAACCAGCAAGGTCTGATTTATAAATGAGCATTTTGCATAATGCCATGGGTTAACCAGTGTTATTTATTTAATGTCACATTTTTGTTTCCTTCAGGATCAAGTGGTAAAAGAGGATAATATTGAAGCAGTGGGCAAGAAACTGCACGAGTATCATACTCAGTACCAGGAGAAAAGCAGGGAATATGACCGACTTTATGAAGAATGTACAAGAACATCTCAAGTGAGTCTTGCAAGTTTTTTAAAAAAAGAATGTTTTTCTGTATGAGAATTTCTGCAAAGCATTTCATCAGTGAAAGTATGTTTATGGGAGTGACTAAGTTGAATCACTGATCCTTCTCATTTAAGAAAACATTTTTTTAACTAGCAAGATTTGGTTACCAAACATCTGTGAATGTTTTGTGTGTTCTCATTTAGGAAATTCAAATGAAAAGGACAGCTATTGAAGCATTTAATGAAACAATCAAGATATTTGAAGAGCAGTGTCAAACACAGGAAAGGTACAGCAAGGAGTACATTGAAAAATTCAGGCGAGAAGGAAATGAAAAGGAAATCCAGAGGTACGTATTTGCTCAACTTAACTATTGAACAAAAACGTTTGTATTTTCTTTTAATTTCCAGGCAATTGTAAACCATGTATAAAATCTTACCATTTTATTTGCAATGTAGTTTGCAGGTATTTACATTAAGCTTTGAAGTAACCTTTCTGTTAGTTTTATCCTCTCAAGTTCATCTTTTCCGTATTCATTGCAGAGCCTCGTAGTATTTTATGAAGTTCAGAAATGCGCGCACCCACTACAATTATTGTTTAGCCACATTCTATACAAATTGCCCATGGCTTTGTATCTATTAGATTCTTGGTATTTGCACTCCTTGGCTATTTTTAATATTATGCATCGTTTTCCTATATCTCTTTACTCAGTACCTCCATTTCATTTCATACTTTCCAAGAAATAATTTGGAGTCTTTATTCCTACGAAAAGAAGCTGCCTTGTGTGCCAAAATAAAAGCAAACTCCTCAGCAGGTCAGATACTGCATCTGATAACAACAGTTAATATTTCAGTTTTCTTCACCTGGGATAAACAGAAGGACTAACTTGCTGAGATGGAAGGGAAGGATAGGATAAGGTGGGGCAAACATCTATGGGGTTCAATGGGATGTTTGAAATAAATTAGAGATCCTCTGGTTAGTAGTTTAGTGGGGGCATTTAGACAGTAATAATGTTATGAAAAGGGCTTCCATTGACTGTGAATAAGTCATTCCCTGTGGTCCTGACATCTACATTGTTACCATTGCTGACAGAAGTTACTTTTAAACTTAGTGTAAATATTTGCAACAGGTAAAAGAACAACTTGAACTAATATACAAATGGATTAGTTACAAACCTGAAGTTGTCAAAATTGGTATAGAGCCCATGAATCATCCTCAGATGCAGTATGAAGTGTTGGTCCACAAACTTGTATTATAACAGTGCAAGAGGACATGTGCAGGTCATTGTGGCGTGGCAAATAGGCAAAACTAAACTCATTGTCATCTCTGCGGACTAAACCCAACTCTTCCACAAAACACTCATCCCGTACGTTTGGTTTGTGACTCCATTATACAGCCCTTATCTACATTTTCTGATGAATCTTAGAACTTGGTTATATAAATAGAGCTATTTTAAGAATATGTGTAATCTATTCTTTTTCATTTGGCTTTCTAGATGTTTTACCATCTTTCACAATGCCTCTAATGTCTGGTCTGCTTTAAGACAAAGCATGTATACAAATAGTCTGTGGGGGGAACTAATCCAGGAATTTGCCTTTTTTATGGACACTAGACAGTATGAATTACATTCCTTTCATCCATCTATGATTCATTTTCCCCATTTAGTTGATGTATTTGGATATTATATTTAATTTGATATCTGAATATCTAGTTATGCAATCATTTTAAACCTGGGATTTCTTCCCTTCTTAAGCCCCATCTGCGGCATACGCCACTGACAACCGCACGCCAGAGTCCTCTGTCCTGCACCAGTCCTTCACATTGTCTCTGGGTGTAGACCATCTCCTTGGAGTGTCCCTCCTTCCCAGGGATGAGGTCTTTAGAGCTTCTGTTGGCACTTCTCTAACACTGGGTTTTTAAAGGGATGAGGTTACTCCTCATTTTGCAGCTGTGTTTGGAACCATCCCTGGTGAAGTTTTCCCTCTAGTTTATTAAGCTTTGTATCCCTCTTCAGTGTTCATTCTTTAACTTTGAAGGCTTAGACAAAATATCTCTTTTCTTGAATCTGGTTTATTTTGAATATTGGTTTTCTAGCTTCTGGCTTTTACTTTTGCCTATTTTATAGTAAAATGTTTTTATTTAATAGTATTATTTCATTTTTCTGTTTTCTTTACTGTCAGTTGAAGTTTTCTTTTTGAGCATCTTCTATATGATTTTATATTTTCCTAGCTACATCAGAATTTTAGTGGCATGTATTTCAGAAGAGTTTTGAACAGTTTCACAACAAAGGAAAATGGTGTTTTGATTACATAAGTGAAATAACACTTAAAGTGAAACTTCGCAGTCTTGTGTTAAGTGTTGTGTTCAAAGTCAATGTTCATAATGTATTTTATTTTTCTTCAGGATAATGGTAAATTATGAAAAACTGAAGTCTCGCATCAGTGAAATTGTTGACAGCAAACGAAGATTGGAGGAAGATTTGAAGAAGCAAGCAGCTGATTACAGGGAAATTGACAAAAGGATGAATAGCATCAAACCTGACCTAATTCAGCTAAGGAAAACGAGAGACCAATACCTAACGTAAGCAAAATGCCTGAAAGTCACTTAGACCTCATGGTGCTGGAAATACTCAAGCGGTAAGGCAGAATATCTCCATGATACTGCCTGACTTATTGGGTATTACCAGCATTTTGTGTTTCAATTTCTGAATTCTACCATCCACTGTATTTTGGGCTTTGAAACTTTTCTTTCATTATTAGAAAGCAAATATGTAGTAGCTATGATTGAATGTAACTTGGGTGTAATATGCTTCTGATAGTCATAGAGTAGAACAGCAGAGAAATAGCCTTTAGGCCCATCTAATCCATGCCGAGCCATTTTAAATTGCCTACTCCCATTGACCTGCACTGGGACCATAACTCTCCAGACTCCTATCGATCTTAGATCAAAATATTAAGCTTATCATCTAGAATATCCATTGTAGTTCGTTTCACTGGGAAGACTAGAGAAGTTAAAGTCTTTGAGATAGCTCCAATACAAAGTTTAGATTGTGACATCAAATACATCAACAGTCATAACTAGATTGTTCTTTTACCCATTGTACTAATGAGATTATAAGTATTGCACCTCCTTGCTCACTAATGTTCATTTCCCTCAATTTTACTTTTTTAATCTTGAAGGTGGTTGACACAAAAGGGAGTTCGACAGAAGAAGATCAATGAGTGGCTTGGCATTAAGAATGAGAATGCTGAAGAGTAAGTAACTTCCATTTTTAACTACTATTAAAAGGTTATGCACTGTTTCTATGAGTATCGATGCTTGAACAAGGAATGTTTTATTTGTTTTAGTCAATACTCTATGGTGGAGGATGATGAAGATCTACCTCATCACGATGAGCGAACATGGAATGTAGGCAGTATTAACAGGACTCGGGCAGAGAGCTTACTGAGAGGAAAACGGGATGGAACATTCTTGGTCCGAGAAAGTAGCAAACCAGGCTGTTACGCATGTTCAGTCGTGTATGTAATTTTATCCTTTTGCGGCAAATACTATGTGTGTTTAAAAACTTGCCTTTATGAAGTAATTTATTGTTATACTCAGGATACTACAGAAATTTCTCCAACCGGGGTGTTATCTTTCAAACTACAGCTTGCCTCCAATTAACAAAAGATTGTAATTTAACAGAAGTCCATAAAGGTGAAAATCACTATGGTAGCAATACTTCAGAACATTGTAATAAATGCCATCAAAAGGCTTGAAGTGTGTTACTAAAAGTGGAGAACGAGGAAGCTAGTTCTGCTGTTCATAGGAATGGACTTCTAAATTTAATGTCATGCGAGTTCCTCCTTATGTTAAGTATTTGTAACCAGGCACAGCCAGTACTGTTGCCTTGTATGTGAATACAGCAACCACGTTACAGGATTACATACGAGATTTTGATATTGATTTAAGGAATATCCTGGGCCACAACATAAACTCCCCTTTCTTCAGAAACTGGCATTGACTCTATCCTGCACTAAACAGTTAGATGTAGCCTTGGTTTAACATTACATCAGAGATGCTTTATCTTCAGCAATGAAGCATTACCCCAGTACTATCCTGAAGTGGGAGCTCGAGTTATGATATCCAGCATACGATTTAGCCCTGTAATGTTAGAACATTTTGGGCATGAGTGTCAGAGGCAGTTTTCAGCCAATGATTTGGGCCAATCCCTTAACAATTTGTTTTGGTGTTTTTATTCCTTTTTATATTTTTCTGACCATCTCTGTTCAGCACCTCCATTAAAGTGCTTGGTGTGAACTCATCCACTACAGATAAATGTGGAGTGTAAAAGTACAATTCAACATGCTATTAGAATATTCCTGTTGCATCCTGTAGTATGATTTAATGACAGGCAACGTTACCCAAGCTTAAAATATTGGTTGATATTTCTCCACCTGAAAGAAAAAAGTATTTTTAAAGCTATTGGTTGATGCACTATTATTTCCAATGCATTTTAATTTACAATGTTTCTTTCTCTCTTGTAGGGTGGATGGTGATGTGAAACACTGTGTCATAAATAAAACTCCCACAGGATATGGATTTGCAGAGCCATACAACTTGTACAGCTCACTTAGAGAACTGGTGCTACATTATCAGCATACATCACTTGTACAGCACAATGACTCCCTTAATGTCACACTAGCCTATCCAGTATATGGCAATCAGAGAAGATGAAAGCTAAAGGCTTGGCTTTTGACTGCTAGATGGTCATTGAAATGGCTCCTACCACTTTGCTCTGATTCGGTTTGATTCCGGTTCGGGAAATGATGTGCAAAGTTGACTTGAGCTTTCCAGAGACGAGCGAGAAGTGACCGTGTTAGACCTCTGAATATAAATTCCTAAAGTGCTTTTTTTTTTAAAGAAAGCACTTATTAATTGAGGACTGCAGAACTATCTCCTTTTTGGGGATGTTGGGGCCTGTTTCTATTGGTGCTTGTTTACATTCTTCATAAGGATTTACCGGTTGGAATGTTGGATACTGCAAATCCATGGAAATATATTTAAAAATCTGAAGCAGGAACATCAGTGTTTTTAAAAATCCAGTGACCTGTTTCTCCTTGATCCAGATCAAGATAAAAATGTCAAAATGGAATAATTCAGCAACGAAAGTGAACTTCACATGTAGCAAGCTGGCACTTTGAACATTTGTACCAGGTTTATGATGAAAAAGGGAATGTTTTGTTCGGAAGGGTTCTGTGCGTGTGAATGGGACACTCTCAAACAGTGCCAGGTTTCTAGAGTTGAGGCAATGTAAGCCTGTTTTATTAACTGTTTAAAATCTGAAGGAAAGGACTTCTACAAAAATGGCACACAGTACAGTATATAAAACCATTGTATATATGTATATGGAATATCCCGTTCTGGGGTAGTTGGATCAAGTAAAATGAAAAGCTATCATCCTAATCACAGCAGATTTTACATCGTTTCTCCTATTTTAAAGCTATTTTTTTTAGATATTGCTATGCAAGCCTGCATATTGCATATCATATTCTCAAGAGTACCCCACAATATAAGCTTTGTTTTGTTGCCTAAAAGTGTTGTCTGTTTTTGCAGTGTTCTGTTGGTGTTTCCAGAACACACAAGTTGTCTGCGAACGCAGCTTTGAGAAAGTGGGGGGGTGGGAACTGAATGTGTTCGAAATCACTGGTTAATTCTATCTGAATAGCAATTTGGCTATTTCAAAAGCAAATTTAGAAAATGAGACTTCAATCTATTTCCAAAATGTATTATGTAGCTGGTTTAACCACGTTGTTTTCTCCTAACAAGCAACCATATTTCATGTCTCTCGAAAACACTAAAGAAATTTTCCTTTTCGAAAGGAAAACAAAATCCCAAGTCTAATGCTAACAATAGCTTCTTGCTCCAGTTTTAAAAACTGGAAGTCTTTGAGTCACTCAGTTCTCCATGCCTTCTACAGTTTTCAGGCTTTTAAACTTGCTATACTCAAATTGTTCTTTCTGATTTGCTTCATCTTTATTTTCATTTCGGCCATGGTCCTGCACTTATGGCCCAGGGCCCTTAACTTATTACCTCAGTTGTATTTAAAACAAAATTAGCCATTTAATGTGCATAATTGCAACCGTGTACCTAAACTTTTAGTGGTCGTGTTAGTGGAAAACAACATGCTTGATATCAAAATCCTTACTCTTACGCAGTGCATTGCTGTAATTCAGTTTATTGTTTCACACAACGCAAAAGCAGAAGTGTTTTGGAACTTCAGTAGCAAAATGGTGCACATTTTAAGATCCTTGCAAAGAATGCAGTATCCTTGTGTGCTAACTTTCTGCTACATCGTGTAGCATAAAATAGTAATGTGCCAACCTTCTGAACTTGACCATCAGTACCATTGTGGATTTTATTCGCATATGAGGTGTTTCATGTTTCAATCCCAAATTGTAAAGCTCATTTGAAGCACAGTTTGGATCATCCAGCTTACAGGGTCATTGTAACCTTACAATTGGATAATTCAGAACTTCATAAACTTTTTGTGGTGGAAATTAAGAGAAGTCCCAGTGCTGAGGGAGGGGTGGCAGGAAAATTGAAACGTTTCTTAGAGCCAAAGTTTGTCTAAGCTAAAAGAGTGTTCTATTGTATAATTTATAAACTTAAATTAATTCTGCACATAGCCAAGCATCCATGACTATGCAACTTGAGTTGTCACGGAACACAGCTTAAACTTGCTGAAGGACAATCGTGTAAAAATAAATGTTAATTTAATTCTACAGATAAGCCATTTTTGGTCTTCTAATTTTTTAAACAAAAGATATCTTGGTAAATTAAAACTAGTGAGGGCTTGCTTACCCTTTATGCACATTTTGTAATCCAATTTGCAGTCATTTTGTTCAATGTCAGCATGAGGAGAAATGGCATTGTTTACTTTTAATGTGTAATGAAGATGTTAATTCTAAGATATTAGACTATAATGTACTAGGCTTTAGTATTATTCATATTATATTTCTGTGTGCACCACTCTGCAATTTGAATATTTTCAACATCAGAATGCTTATGCATTTGGTAGTGTGAAACAATACAGAAAAAGTCTGCACAAAATAATTGTGGTTCCGTGAGCATGCTTTAAGCTCTTCCAAAGGTACCATGCGTGATGAGCTTTACCAATTGAATTCAACTGTTAAATGTTTGGGTGTTGAAATGGGTATGCGCACAGAATTTTCTTTCTGTATTGAAATTCAGTTGTTTGTGTCTCTACAGTGTATGTTCTCCGTATTTTGCTGTAGCTGTATTTTTTGAAGAAGCTTTGCGACTTTAAATGTGTGTAAATGCTTCTTTGTTTTTAATGGTACTACTGCTGATGAGCTCTTTTTAAAAGATTTGCATTGTGTGCCATTTTGTTCAGTGTTGCATTTCTGTGAAACTTCCTTCATTGTGGAATTTCGTGTTTTCACATGGTGATGCATATCTTAACAAAACTGATCTGAAAGGATATTAATCTTGTAATTATTCATGAGCCATTTTATTTCTTGAAGTAATAAATGTAGTTGCATAATTTGTCCTTGACGTTGGGAGTTTAAAAAAATTTCCATCATCCTGCCCGGAATTTATTCCACCTTCCATTGAGTGATTGCTTTGAACGTAGAGTACATTCAAAGTGGGGAAAGGGTGTACCGTTGATCTTGAGGCATTAATTCCATATTGCATATTTTAAATTCATTATGATCAACAATTTTTCAAAAGATTTTGGAAACAACTTCAGTTCTGCTATGCCTTTTGGTGGGTTCATCACCATGAGACTGCAGTTATGACCCAATGTGCTGCTATACCTTTCAGTTCTTTAAAAAAAACTTAAATTCCTTAAGTACAAATAATGTTTGTATATTAGTTAAGATTGCTTTGTTTAAAAAGCCTATGCCCTTTATTAAAGAGTTACAGAAGCTAGCAGGATAGGTTGTATGGTCTGAAAAGACAATACAATTACTGTAAAATACATCCTCAAAGCTATGCTTGTTCTAGGTTTAATAGTTTTTCATTTTAATTTGGTATAATTCATGTATTATGGCTATCATAAGGAATAAAGATTTTTTGTTTGAAATAGTCTGTGTGGAACTGAGGAAGTAGATATACATAGTGTAGAATTCCATGGCCTAATGTGACTGGTTTCATGTAATTACAAAGTGCAATTCTTAAAGATTTGTGTTACGTTGTTTTAAATAGCCATGAAGACTGAAGGTGTGTAGTTGCTATGGATATTGACATAGAGGGATGTTACAAATGTGAAAATCCTTAGTAACTGCATACCTATGAATTAATTAATGGCATTAGAGCTAAAAAACCCCTTTTATTTGAGAAGGCCCTATTGTAACTATGAAATTACCATTTCTTTAACTATGGGTTTTATTTGGATTATGTCTAACGGACACCTTTCTAAGCATTGCTTTAAAACTGCATAAAAAGTACTGTTTGTAACAATTTAATTTATTGGAAATATAGCTAAAATCTGTGCTGAGCAGTGGGAAGTGTATACAATTTACCACCGGTAAATGCTAATATTACTGGAGAATTGGGGGAGGGGGAGATTCTTCAAGCTGCCCAATAATTTTGCAACATTGATGTATTTTTACAAACTTCAGTCAATTTTGCATATTTACAACGTATTGATCATCAGTGCCTGATTTACTGTAGGAAGCTATGGTTACCTAATTAGTTTGGATTGATTTTGTACTAAATTTCTATTTAGTGAACGATTTCTAATCTACATTGATTGGCCTTGTTAGGAATAGTACTGTGGTAAATGGATTGTTGGTCCCAATTTATTGAGTGACTTAAGTACCTAAGGGCTACCAAATGGTATCAACAATGCTTAATCTAGGTGCTTAACTTGCTCACTAGGCTATTGGTGATGGGATGTTGGTGCAGTTAGTAGGGCTCAAAATTCCAACCAGTATCTATTATGCAACCTTATGTGACCTGATCAATGATCTTGAGTATCTGTTCATTTATTTATTAATTGGTAGTAAGGTACTTGGGAAAATTATAGGATTGGGCAGAATCAGAGTGGATTAATGAATGCGGAACTGGGTCTGGCAAATAAATCTCTTAGCTTGTTTAAATGGTAGAATGAAGTTGGGGATTGCTGCTTAAATTTGAATTCTTAGGCTTTCAGTAAGGGCCATGTAAGATGAGAGACCATAGATTGTAGGCGTGTATATTAGCATGATCTGCAAACTAAATAGACAAAATGAACTTAAAAGACAAAATAGGAATAATCAAAGCATTTTCAGGTTGGAAGGCTTATAGCTAATTCCTTGCTGTTTCCGTAATTCAAATGTATTATTTCCAAGATTGTTGATACAAACTTGGGTGGCATTGTGAGTTGTGCGAGGATGTACACTGGAAAGTGAATGAGGAAATAGTCAAATCAAGATTATTGTCATTTCGACCATAAATTGCTAGTACAGTACACAGTAAAAACGAAATAACGTTCCTCCAGGACCCTGGTGCTGCATGAAACAACACAAAACTACACTAGACTATGTGAGACAGCTCAAGGCTACATTAGACTACGTAAAACATAAAAACTGCACTAGACTACAGACCTGCACAGGGCTACATAAAGTGCACAAAACAGTGCAGGGCAGTACAATAATTAGTAGCAAGACAACAGGCATAGTAGAGGACAACTTACAATATAAATGATGTAGTTGTCAGTCTAGACTCTTGAGTATTGAGGAGTCTGATGGCTTGGGGGAAGAAACTGTTGCACAGTCTGGTTGTGAGAGTCTGAATGCTTCGGTACCTTTTGCCAGATGGCATGAGGGAGGAGGTATACACAGTGGCCACTTCATTAGGTACAGGAGTAGAACCCAGTGTGGTCTTCCGCTGTAGCCCATGCACATCAAGGTTTGACATATTGTGCATTTTGAGATGCTCTTCTGCACACCACTGTTGTACTGTGTGGTTAATTGAGTTACTGTTGGCTTCAACCAGACTGGCCATTCTCCTCTGATCTCTCCAATTAGCAAGGTATTTACACCCACAGAACTGTCACTCACCAGTTGCTTTTTGTTTTCGTAGCATTCTCTGTGAACTCTAGAGACTGTGGTGCTTGAAAATCCAGGAGATCAGCAGTGGCTGAGATATTCAAACCAATCCATCTGGCACCAACAATCATTCCACAGTCAAAGTCGCTTGGATCACATTTCATCCCTATTCTGATGTTTAATTTGAGCAACAACTGAACCTCTTGACCAAGTTTGCATGCTTTTACGCATTGAGTTGCTACCACATGATTGGACGATTAAATGTTTGCATTAACAAGCAGGTGTACAGGTGCCTAATAAAGTGGCCACAGAGTGTAGATGAAAAGTGCGAAGTCAGATGCGTTGTATCCCATCTAATAGCACATGGTCCTTAGCCTTCTATACCTAGCTGAATCAGATGGTTGTCTCAATGTTTCTTAGATGCTTTTGACAGTCATAACATATGGAAGCAGAATTAGGCCATTCAGCCCATTGAGTCTGCTCCGCCATTCCATCATGACTGATCTTGGTTTCCACTCAACCCCATACCACCTACTTTATCCATACCCTTTGATTCCTTGACTGATCTGGAAATGATCAACTTCCACTTGAAATATGCCCATGGACTTGGCCTCCACTTCAATCTGTGGCAGACAATTCCACAGATTCACCACTCTGGTTTAAAAAAAATCCTCCACCTCTGTTCTAAAAGATTGCCACTCAATTTTGAGGCTGTGCCCTCTAGTTCTGGATACCCCCAGCATAGCCTATCTCATAAGAAGGATGTCATTAAGCTAATGGGGGATGCAGAAAATAATTTAAAAATGTTCCTCGGAAAGATGGGCTTGAGATAAAAGAAGAGGCTGGATATGCTGGGACTATTTTCTCTGCAGCCAAGGAGGTTCAGAGACGTAGATAAAGTGACTGGCTGCAGTCTTAATTTTCCTCCCAACAGGGGAGTCTAAAACTAGGGGGCATTGGTTTTAAAGTGAATGGAGGAGAATTGAAAGGGAACCTGTTGGGCAAGGTTTTCAAAGGTGGTGGGTATGTATACAGAATGGGCTGCTAGAGAAAGTGGTAGAGGTGCGAGCAATTACAACGTTCAAAAGATATTTGGATGGATACAAAGTTAGAAAAGGTTTAAACAGATATGAGAGAAACCTAGGCACACGTGGATAGTTCAGGAAGATGACCTTGATCAGCATGAATGAGGCTAAAGGGCCTGTTGCCATGCTGTGTATCTCTAGCAGTGTTTTCCAGTTCCTTCCCCTTGTGTGTTCTTTTAAAAAATCAATCCCATTCATATCTCCTCATCACTTGCCCTAAATCTGTCTGTTCATCATGGTAATGTGGTAAGGATGTATGCAGGCCTCCGTTAGTCTCGATAGACCATGGATTTGCACCTTGGAAAGTTTCCAGGGCGCAAGCCTGGGCAAGGTTTTTTCTTATGGAAGACCCGCAGTTATCCAGGCTGCAAGTCCTCCCCTCTCCATGCCAGTGATATTGTCCAAGGGAAGGGCATTAGGACCCATACAGCTTGACACTGGTGTCATCGCAGAGCAATGTGTGGTTAAGTGCTTTGCTCAAGAACACTCGAAGCCTCAGCCAAGGCTAAAACTAGCGACCTTCAGATCACTAGATGAACACCTTAACCACTTGGCCACATGCCAACAGGTAAGGATAATGCTATTACAAATCAGGGTGGTGGGCTTTGGAGTTCACTTCTGGTGCAGTGTGTATGTTCTTTCTGTGATCACGTGAGTTTCCTCCAGGTGCTCTGGTTTCCTCCTGCTGTCCAAAGACATCCTGGTTAGTGGTGCACTGTACTGGTTATTGTAAACTGTTCTATGATTAGGCTAGTGTTAAGTAAGTGGGTTGTTGGCTGACATAGCTTGTTGGGCAGGGAGGGACTTGTTCAGTAATCAAAATAAATAAACATCCCTCTACCATCATCCTTAAATCCTAATGGCAAACTGAATTTTTGAACCAATTTCCCAATTTGGTCTGGATCCCATGTGTGATTTTGTCAAAAGCTTTACTAAAATCATGTAAATTACATATGTCCTGTCCTCATCGATACCATCTTTTGCTCCTTCAAAGAATTCAATGAAATTGGCCAGACAAGATCTGCTCTTGACAAAGCCATTTTGCGTATCTCCAAGTGGCCATTAATCCTTGTTCAATATTTTTTTTCTAGTATCTTCCCCCCTGTTCATGAAACACTTCTTGATCTAGAGTTATCATCTTTGTTTGCTCTTCTCCACTCATCTAGTACTTGTGTCTGGCAATGATTTTTTTTAACATCCTAGCCACCCCATAATTTTTTGTCTTGCCTACCACAGCAGCCAACCAAGGAATTATCTACCTTTTTAAGCCCTTTCCTCCAACTCCTCTAGAGCCTCTGTTACTTGGATGATCTGCACTAGAATTTCAACTACACCTTCAGTGAATTCTTCAATTATTCCATTGTGAATACAGATAAAACCTATTCACTCATACCTTCTGGTTCCATAGATTTAATAAAAAGCATGAGAAATTCTGCAGATGTTAGAAATCCAAGGCAGTGCTTACAAAATGCTGGAGGAACTTGGCAGGTCAAGTAGCATCTATGGAAATTAATAAACAGCTGACGTCTCAGGCTGAGACCTTTCAGGACTGGAAAGGAAGGGAGAAGATGTCAGAATAAAAAGGTGGAGGAGAGGGATTGAATAAGAGGGGAGGGAATTTTAAATTTTACTAATTTTCCTATACCCCACCGTAGCCTCTTGCCTCTTCTCATCTGCCTATCACCTCTTCCTGGATCCCCTCCTATTTCCCTTTCGCTTATGATCCAATCTCCTCTATTAGATTCCTCCTTCACCAGCCCTGCCCTCCCAGCTTCACTTGTCACCTTCTAGCTATCCTCCTTCCCCTCCCCCACCTTTTTATCTTCCCCTTTCCAGTCCTGAAGAATGCCTTGACCTGAAACATTAACTGTTTATTCATTTCTATAGATGCTGCCTAATCTGTTGAATTTTGTGTATGTTGCCTTTAAAGTGAGTCTACAAAATTAAAACTGACCTTTTGCCCGTTAGGTCTTTCCCGTTTTAAAATCCCCTATAAATGTCATACTCTTCTCCCCCAAACCTCCTCTATATCCAGTTTCCTACACTTGTTAACCCAGCTTTTACCCTGACAGGAACATTGTTAGTCTTGAACTCTGACAAGTTCCCTTTTTGCACGTTTCCCACTGTGCTGATGCAGATTTGGAACACCTGTGTAGATACCTGGGAACACATGTTCATAGTTTCCATTAAGTATGATATTAAACCATTCATGCCAAACTCCTTTCCAGTATAAATTTTCTGACCCAATCTTTCCCCAACAATACTGGTTGATTAGTGTAGAGCTGTACGCCATTGAAATGGATTCTTCAACCTCCCAAGTGCATGCTGACCAAGCATCCAACTATTTCAATCCTACACCAATCTCAATTTATTCTCAATGCCCGTTAACTCACTCATTCCACCTATCATGTGCACACTAATGGCGCTTTGCCTATCAACTTGCAAGTCTTTCAGATGTACGAGGAAACCCCCGTGGTCACAGGGGGAATGTGCAATCTCCACATGGTGCTCATAGTTAAGATGATCTGAATGCTTCCAAGCTCAGGCTACTCCCTTGGTGTTTAAACTGGCATGATATGTCAGTTTAATTAGCAATCTGGTACCATGTTGATACTTTGGATATTTCTGTCATCAACAAAGGTGGTAGCATAAAAGATCAGCTGTAATCCCACTAAATAGCAGTCCTCCTTTGTTCTCACTGACCCCAATACTCTGTAAGACTTGTGCTCTTGTGGTTTTCTGATGCAAAATGTTTCTTTCAGTAAGAAAGCCCACATGTGCTTTGACTACTCTGGCCTTTACCATGTATGCTGCGGGTAATGCTTTTTCCTCACAATCAAAGCATTTGAATTGATATTTGGGTTTGCTTTCTTTTCCTTCTGTATAGTATTGTTTTGTACAGGCCTGCACTTGCCATCACCATCCTCTGCTGTTATTTAGTTAATAAATAACTTTTATGTATTCCATTATCAGCTGCAAGACTCACAGCCAATTGAATATATCAATCTTTTCTAGGAAACCAACATTATTATGTTTTGTAACTCCAGAAACTAACCAAAAGGAAAAAAAAATCAGGAGCCGGGGAGAACCTGTATGCTCAGTTTTACTTTAGTGAGGTGTGTACATATCATGTGGCAATACACAACACACTTGTCTGCTTAGCTATAAACTCCAACTTGATATAGAATACACCTTAACTCAAATATGTAGTGTATTGCTCCCATAAATGGTATGGGAGTGTGACGCAGAGGTTATGGGGCTTCCACTTCCATCACTCACAACGTGACATGACTGCATCTACACCATGAGGTGAGGTGTCACAGGCAAGCTTCACTGGACAATGTCGATCATAAAGTGTGAGTACTATGTCCGGTATCACCTCTTCCTTTGCCTTTCAGAATGTCACTTCACACTGCATTGTTCATTGGCTTGCCTTCTGGATCTGTAGTATTGAGTTCAAGGAGGAGAGCACAGTTGCCAGGTTTGGCATGAACCCATTACAGTACTTGACAATTCCTAAAAAGACCACAACTATGACACATCCTTTAGCCTTGGGGCATTCACCACTGCCTGAATTTGAATCTCAGCACACTTGCGTAGTCTTTGTGCATCAATGGTGTGACCACAGTAAGTGATGGTTGATTTAAAGGATTCACACTTGTGTCATGCTCTAAGCCCATAATCTTACCATCTTTTTAACACTGTCTTTTGAGATTTTGGAGACGTCCCTTGTCAACCTCACCAATATCACTAATATCATCCAGGCAAAACTAAGTGCCAGAGCAGCCTTGCAGCACCTGGTCACAGCCTTCTGCCAGAGTACAGGGGCAGATGCTGCTCCAAAAATAAGCCTCTTATAGTGATAAAGCTCATTGTGAGTATTTATGGTGAGAAACACTTTGGAATCCTATCATCACCTTCAGTTGGTAGGCCTCAACTAAGTCCATTTTGCTGAAGCCTTTCCCTCCAGAAAGGTTTGCAAAGGTGTTCTCTATCCTGGGCAGAGGGTATTGATCTACTTTCAGTATTGACTTGACAATGACCTTAAAATCACCACAGATCCTGACAGACCTATTCTTGGCTGCTGGCATTGCTCCTGGGCTCCAGTTGACATAGCACCATAAAAAAACCTTCAGCACAATACAGGCCCTTTGGCTCAAAAAGCTGTGCTGAACATATCTTTAGCAATTACCTAGGGTTACCTGGAGCCCTGTATTATTCTGATCTCCATGTACCTGTCCAGGAGTCTGTTAAAAGACCCTATCGTATCTGCCTCCACCACCATCGCAGGCAGCCCATTCTGCACACTGACCACACTCTGCATTTAAAAAAAACCTTACCACTGACATCTCCTCTGCACCTTAAAGCTGCCCTCTCGTGCTAGCCATTTCAGCCCTGGGAAAAAGCATCTGACTGTTCACACGATCAATGCCTCTCATCATCTTGTACACCTCTGTTGGGTCACCTCTCATCCTCCGTCGCTCCAAGGAGAAAAGGCTGAGTTCACTCAACCTATTCTCATAAGGCATGCTCCCTAACCCAGGCAACATCCTTGTAAATCTCCTCTGCACCCTTTCTATGGCTACCACATCCTTCCTGCAGTGAGGTGACCAGAACTGAGCACAGAGCTCCAAGTGGGGTCTGACCAGGGTCCTACATAGCTGCAACATTACCTCTCGGCTCTTAAACTCAATCCCATGATTGATGAAGGCCAATGCACCATACACCTTCTTAACCACAGAGTTAACCTGAGCAGCTGCTTTGAGCGTCCTATGAATTTGGACCCCAAGATCCCTCTGATCCTCCACACTGCCAAGAGTCTTACCATTAATACTATATTCTGTTGTCATATTTGACCTACCAAAATGAACCACCTCACAGTTATCTGGGTTGAACTCCATCTGGCACTTCTCAGCCCACTTTTGCATCCTATCGATGTCCCGCTGTAACCTCTGACAGCCCTCCACACTATCCACAACATCCCCAACTTCAGTGTCATCAGCAAATTTACTATTCCATCTGTCCACTTCCTCACCCACATCATTTATAAAAATCACGAAGAGAACAAATCCCCGAGACACTCCACTGGCAACTGACCTCCATGCAGAATATGACCTGTCTCTGACAGTAGCCTGGGGTACAGCTCGTCTGGTCCTGGTGACTTATCCAACTTGATGCTTTCCAAAATCTCCAGCACATCCTCTTTCTTAATATCTACATGCTCAAGTTTTTCCAGTCCACTGTAAGTCCCTACAATCGCCAAGATGCTTTTCCGTAGAGAATACTGAAGCAAAATATTCATCAAGTACCTTTGTTATCTCCTCTGGTTCCATATACACTTTTCCACTGTCACACTTGATTGGTCCTATTCTCTCACAACCTATCCTCTTGCTCTTCACGTACTTGTAGAATGCCTTGGGGTTTTCCTTAATCCTATCCACCAAGGCTTTCTCATGGCCCCTTAAGCTCCTTCCTGCTAGCCTTATAATCTTCTAGATCTCTATCATTACCTAGTCTTTTTTTAACCTTTTGTAAGCTGTTCTTTTCTTCTTGACTAGATTTACAACAGCCTTTGTACACCACGGTTCCAGTACCCTACCATCCTTTCTCTGTCTCATTGGAATGTACGTATGCAGAACTCTAATGCAAATATCCCCTGAACACTTGTCACATTTCCTCCATACATTTCCCTGAGAACATCCGTTCCCAATTTATGCTTCCAAGTTCTTGCCTGATAGCCTCATATTTCCCTTGCTCCAATTAAACGCTTTCCTAACTTGTCTGGTCCTATTCCTCTCCAAAGCTATGCTAAAGGAGATAGAATTGTGATCACTATCTCCAAAATGTTCTCCTATGGAGAGATTTGACACCTGACCATGTTCATTTCCCAATACCAGATCAAATACAGCCTCTCCTCTTGTAGGTTTATATTGTGTCAAGAAACCACCTTGAACACACCTAACAAACTCGACCTCATCTAAACCCCTTGCTCTAGGGACATACCTATCGATATTTGGGAAATTAAAATCTCCCACCACGACAACCCTGTTATTATTACACCTTTCCTTGAGCCTCCATGTGACCTAGCTCACCGGCTACTTTACAAAGGCAGTATAAGCAACCAGATGGACTGTGTAAAACTTGGGTGTGGCATTTCTATTTAACACTATTTTACCCTTGACATGTTTGAGTTTTCCAGTGCCATCCTTGAACACTGCTGTGGCATCATCCAGTACCTTTCCTAATTCACATTCTGTTTGCTCTATTACAGGGGATGTGGTATGTAAATTGTGGATGGAACTGCAATCAAGTTGTAGCTGTCTCAGCCAATCATGGCTCCAAATTGCTGGTCCTGGTGTTTTTACCACACACAAGCCCAAAGTGGCTTGTTGATCGTTGTATTTCACTGTTACAAATTCCATTCCCACAGGAGTTAGCTTTTCTACAGTACAAGTTCTTAGTTGGATATCCTGAAGTTCTTGGTTGGATATTCTTCCTGAACCCGGCAATGTTGGTCCTGAAGCTCCTGTGCCGCCTCCCTGAAGAGAGCAGGTATATGAACACAGGATCATAGCCCAGGAAGGCACCTTTGTTCACATGGATGATTTGGGCCAAGCTGTCCCTTTCAGTGCTGTATGACTCTATGGATATTACAAGAGGAATGAGGCTGGCTCAGGGAGCATGGAGAGCACTTGTTCATTGTAGGTGAACTGCCTGAAGAAGGTTGTAAATGGGAGATGAATAAGAACAGAAGAGAAGGAATGAAAACAATGCTGGAAATGTGATTTGTGGGGAATCAGTAATGAAAGGCTGTTCTGGAATTACCTAGCAATGGAGACCTTAATGTGTCACAGATCATCAGAACTGACTAAGTCTAAGGAAAGATATGAGCTGGAATTGTATACAATTGTTGAATTCCGTGTTAAGTATTAGGGACAATACTATATGAATTAGAAGATGAGATGCTGTTCTTTGGATTTCATTGAAACAATGTAGAAGTTCAAATACACAAAGGTTAGAGGAAGACTAGAAAAGCAAACTTGAGGCTGAAGTTCACTTGTGAAAGCTGGATTGAGATGCTCCGGCAAAGCAGTCAATGGGTTTTCATTTTCTGATGCAAAACCTTTGAGTTTTCAATATTTATGAGCACAACGTAATAAAGCAACTAACAATTACTTAACTCATTAGGTTTGATTTTGTCCAGTAGATTCTGCAAAGACTATTTCTGATGAGTATTCTATTGTCACATACAATACAGATATACATCATATTAAAAATTGCTATAATTAAAGTTAATGAAACTGAGCATTCAACAAGTTACATAATAGGTGTTTGGAATTCTGACTTTTTTATGTCCATGTTTGTCTTGGTTGCTTTCTGTGGTAGTTCAACTTTTCCAAAAGGTAAGCTTCAGTCCTAAGTAACTTGTTTATTTACCTACTAGCAAGGGATCGCATTTTCTAAATGCCAACCCAGGATCTGCTGAGTGTTCCCCAAAGCAAAGAGAGGGAGTTAACCATAAGCAACAATTACCTGCCTGAGGCACTCCAAAATGAAAGCTGCAATTTATCCACCAAATGCAATGTCTCACATATCCATCAATGGTTGTGGAAATACTCACAATCTCCGCTAAATGTCAGAGATACTGCCCTCTCTTTTACTCAGCAACTGGTTAACATGGTGGTAGCTCCAACATGACTGCTAATCTGTTAAAATTTTGACAAACTGAGAAGCACTTTTATCAGGGACATCGGGATCTAGGGTTGCCAGTCCTCTTTTAATCCAGATCGTCATCAACACCAATGCTCTGTAGGAATCAGTCGGGTTTAATATCACTGGCATGTGTCGTGAAGTTTGTAATGTGGCAGAATAATAATAAAAACTGAATCGCAGGACTCTGCAGAGATCACTCTGTAGATGTGTAAAAAGGGCCCAAAAGATCATTGGGGACCCGAGTCACCCCAACCACAAACTGTTCCAGCTGCTACCGTCCTGGAAACGGTACAACAGCATAAAAGCCAGAACCAACAGGCTCTGGGACAGCTTCTTCCACCAGGCTATCAGACTGCTTAATTCAGGCTGACACAATTGTATTTCTATGTTACATTGACTGTCCTGTTGTCCATACTGTTTATTATAAATTACTATAATTGCACATTGCACATTTAGGCACAGACGTAACATTAAGATTTTTACTCATGTATGTGAAGATGTAAGTAATAATGGCAATTCAGTGTGTGTGTGTGTGTGTGTGTGTATATACACACACTGCTCTTTTGAGGTCTATCCACAGATTTTCAATGATGTTTAGGTCAGAGGACTGTGAGGGCCATGGCAAAACCTTCAGCTTGCGCCTCTTAAGATAGTCCATTGTGGATTTTGAGGTGTGTTTAGGATCATTATCCTGTTGTAGAAGCCGTCCTCTTTTCAGCTTCAGCTCTTTTACAGACGGTGTGATGTTTGCTTCCAGAATTTGCTGGTATTTAATTGAATTCATTCTTCCCTCTACCAGTCAAATGTTCCCCATGCCACTGGCCGCAACACAAGCCCAAAGCATGACCGATCCACCCTCCCCCCCCCCCGTGCTTAACAGTTGGAGGGGTGTACTTTTCATGAAGTTCTGCACCCTTTTTTCTCCAAACATACCTTTGCTCATTGCAGCCAGAAAGTTCTATTTTAACTTCATCAGTCCATAGGACTTGTTTCCAAAATGCATCAGGCTTGTTTAGATGTTTCTTTGAAAACTTCTGAAGCTGAATTTTGAGGTGAGGATGCAGGAAATGTTTTCTTCTGATGTCTCTTCCATGAAGGTCATATTTGTGCAGGTGTCGCTGCACAGTAGCCAGTGCACCACCACTCCAGAGTCTGCTAAATCTCCCTGAAGGTCTTTTGCAGTCAAATGGGGGTTTTGATTTGCCTTTCCAGCAATCCTACCACCAGTTCTCTCGGAAAGTTTTCTTGGTCTTCCAGACCTCAACTTGACCTCCACTGTTCCTGTTAACTGCCATTTCTTAATTACATTGCAAACTGAGGAAACAGCTGCCTGAAAATGCTTTGCTATCTTCTGTTAGCCTTCTCCTGCTTTGTGGGTATCATTTATTTTAATTTTCAGAGTGCTAGGCAGCTGCTTAGAGGAGCCCATGATCACTGATTGTTGGGACAAGATTTGAGGAGTCCGGGTATTTATAAAGCTTTGAAATTTGTATCACCTGGCCTTTCCTAATGATGACTGTGAACAAGCCTTAGCCTTAACAAGCTAATTAAGGTCTGAGACCTTGGCAAAAGTTATCTGAGAGCTCAAATCTCTTGGGGTGCCCAAACTTTTGCATGGTGCTCCTTTCCTTTTTTTCAATTGTAAAATTGTACAAAACAAAAATAATACACTAATCTTGCTTAAAATGTTGAAAAGAATGTTTCATCTTTAACTTTGTAACTTTTGGAGATCAGTTCATCTTCTACTCATTTAACTATTCACAGTAACAGAAATTTTGACCGGGGTGCCCAAACATCTGCATATATATTACAAATCAGTGCCACAAAATAACAGACAGTTCACTGCATACGATATTAATGGAATTATATTTATGAATCTTAACTAAAGGGTTAGTAAAGAAAGTAAAAAGAAAAGGACCTGTTTTAAAATATGTGTGCATACATTTAGAGGGAAAGTTTAATTAAAGAAGTATTGTAAAAAGAGAGTAGTGAGGTTTTGTTCATAGGTTCAATGTCCATTCAGAAATCAGATGGCAGAGGGGAAGCAGCTTTTCCTGAATCATTGAGTGTGTGCCTTCTGCCTGCTGTATCTCCTCCCTGATGGTAGCAATGAGAAGACGGTATGTCCTAGGTGATGGCATTGGCTAGATGAGGGGTCTGAATGTTGACTTCTCATAGGTGCTACCAGTCTTGTTGAGTTACACCAACAGTCTGCATGCGGCACCAAAGTGATTTCCATGAACAAAGATGAAAGGTTTTCCCAGCTTCAGAGAGCTGTAATTGAGCATTGTCCTTTCTGTTTACTATACTTGGGATTTGGTGTAGGTGGATTTATTTGAATGCTGTCAGTTGAAATCCAAATCACCATGCAAAAATTCATATTCAACCTAGCAAAGATAAGTCAAATGAATGACAAATTCATGTTCATGCAACTTAAGACTTGCAAGTGTCAGTGTGACATTTTCTAGTGGAGTTTAGTGTAGCATGTAATGTGCCACAGGGCAGCAAGGTAGTGTAACGGTCAGCACCAGGTGACCAGTCAGTGTTCAGTTCCTGCCACTGAATGGAAGGAACACCTATGTTCACCACGTCCGTTCCCTCCGGGTGCTCTGCTTTCCTCCCACACTCTGAACATCTATGGATTGGATTAGTAAAATTCTGAGAATGCTGGGTTGGTGCCAGAAGCTTGGTGATACTGGTGGCCTACCCCAGCTCAATCCTCTCTGATTTGAATTGATGCAAGAAGATGCATTTTGCTGTATGTTACGATGTACATGTGACAAATAATATTAATTGGTTTTTATTAAAAATTTATTGAGTTTTCAAATGGTTACAGAAGGAAAAAAAATCAACCCTTTCCCCCTCCCCCCTAACATATCCCTGTAGAAAGAGAAAAAAAAGGAAAGAAAAAGAAAAAGAATGCCTGGATATCGGAAGATCCCCACATGCTCCACGGAGTTCATAATAGCTTTAGTATATATATTTATTTATTTCCCCAAATAACCAATAATTTTATCTTCGGAGCACCTATATATTTAATCCAATCTTTTGTAAATAAGGGTGCCAAATTTTCAGAAATATTTTGTATTTATCTCTTAAATTATAAGTAATTTTTTCAAATGGAATGTAGCTAAAAGCTATATCTATTTTCATTTTAATGTATGTTAAAATTCTTTTTCTTTTCACCGGTCCATTAAGCCCATTAACATTAAAACTTTAAAAATTCAGTAAATTAGTCATTATTTTTAACAGGGTTACTCCAGTCTATAGTAATACCTAACTTTTCAACTTTCGTAGTACCTTGGGGAATCTTTTTTAAATTCTCCGCGTTGCTATGTGTCTCTCCCCCCCCCCCCCCACCCCCCCAGGATTGTCCAGGCAAAGAACGAAAGATTAAAGAAAAATAGATTATAAAGAAAAAAGATAGCAAAATACCCTCCCTACTAATGTTGTGAATAAAGAAAAAACACATTACCCCCCTCCGTTGTGCAGGTCATGGCAATCGCCATGATTACACACGTGAGTCCCATAGCAACCGATCCAAAGTTCCCCCAGCTCTCCCGTAACATAAAAATGTATATATGAGAAGAAAAAATATCACTACTCCCGATTAATATTTCTCAAATTTTTACTTTTCTCCCCCTGTATCATATAATTAAGAATATATTTAAATATTCTTCTGTCCTTAAACATCCATCAACTCCATTCACTGTCCCTGTCTTCATCTTTAATCCATTTCACTTTTAAATCTTTGGCTGTGGTTAGTGAATATTTGGGAGTTCTTGTGCAAATTCTTCCGCATCCCGATAATCAGCAAAAGATCTTCTTTTTCCGTCATCCAAAAAAATTATCAGGGTTGCCGGGTGGCGCAATTTAAATTTATAACCCTTTTCCCATAAAACTTTTTTCACTGGGTTAAATTCCTCCTTTCTCTTCAAAAGGTCATAACTTGTATCAGGATAGAAAAGAACTGTTTTCCCTTCTAATTAATCTTTAATAAATCTTTATATTCCTAACAAGGCTGGCATTCATTGTAGATGAGCAGATCATTCATCTGGAGTGTTTCAAAGTCGTGGATCCTGAAAGATTTTTTTTTATTGGCAGCACATGGGAAGCAGTGATGGGTTTCATAGTCCGGAGAAACAAAACCTCTGCAAAATCCGCAGATCCACCAGGAGGATAGGTGACCTAATGTTAGCATTATTCCTGGGACCAAGAGCCAAAGCAATGAGAATCTGATCACATTCAATCAGTTACAGTGTGTGGCCTACTTCATCTAAAAGCTGGAAACCAATTTCCCAAACACTCTAGTTGGAGGCTTTGTCATTTATCTACTTCCTAACATTTTAGGAGGCCATTCAGCTCATCGAGTCTGTGCTGAATCTCAAACCATTCCTCTCAGTGCTGATATCCTCTAGCTCAGGGGTGGGCAAACTTTTTGACTTGTGGGCCACAAAGGGTTCTAAAATTTGACAGGGGGGCCAGACCAGGAGCAGATGGACGGAGTGTTTTGGTAATACACCTCAAAAGAGAAAATAAAATATCTTGGGATATGTAGAAAACATGTGCTTTAATTTCAATTGAAAATGAACAAATGCATTACAACAAAATATCTGTCTTTGAAGTCCCATGGTATTTAGCTATTTATTGAAATGACTTTTAAAACACTGAAAATTAAATGAATAAAATACAGCTTTTTTAAATAGTAACAGTTATTATTTTAAAGCACTGAAAATGCTGTTACCCTTCAAGATATTATCATCATCACTCTCCTCCTGACCGTCTTTATTTCAAAAACGGTAGGAGATGCAGGTCTACTTGTCCTGCTCCTTCTTATTCAATTGTCCCCTGTGCCAAAACTCAACAACAACCAGCAGAAAGACAGAACAATGACAACGCGCCAGTATGCGGAGCGTGTTATTTGATCTGGAGCGCATTTTTTATTTTGAGAACGTACGTGCACCTGCGCAGTACTCATGTCCATCACTTAACAGAAATGACATGTAACATGTAAGGCTTATTGAAAAAAATATTTCCAAATGCATTTTTACATAACACAACGAAGAAACTTATTTTTAATTTCAGTGGGAACAGTGTTGTTGGTCTCCCTTTTTAGCCAGCGCATCAAAGTCTGGATTTAGTTTTGTTGTGGCGATTCTCAGGATGGATCTGAGGTGTTGGTCAGTTAACTTGGATCTGTGGCTGGCTTTGTTGATGTTCATGACGCTGAACGCCTGTTCACACAAATAGGTCGAGCTGAATAAAGAGTAAAGCGCAAATGTGGAGTAATACGCTGCACCTCAACAAAGGTCAATGTACATAGAGTGCGTCATCTATTGGGAAAACGCCAGAATTGCGGGGAAAAAACGTTAACAAGGTTTATTAATATAATTTCATCAAGTTCTGCGGGCCGGATTAAAAAGCTTAACGGGCCATATATGGCCCGCGGGCAGTAGTTTGCCCATGCCTGCTCTAGTTACTGATATTAGGAACACCCTGCCAGAGAAGGCAGTGGAGCTGGATGCAATTGCTGCATTTTAGAGGCATTTAGATGGGCACTTAAATACGCAAGCCATAGGAGGGTAGATATGCTAATCAGCATTTGGTTCAGGTGGATAAGCAAAAATATTGGCATGCACCTGATGGGCTGAAGGGCTTGTTACTGTAGACAGGAGATTCTGCGGATAGCGGAAATCGCAAGCAATGTACACAATGTCACTGGAACTCAGCAGATCAGGCCGCATCTGTGGTGGGAAATCGTTGATGTTTCAGTCCGAAAACATCAACTGTTTCTTTCCCTTCGTAGTTGTTGCCTGACCTGCAAAGTTCCTTCAGCATTTAGGGTTCGGGGTCTGTTTCCGTGCTGTGTTTCTATGATAAAGCTGGAGCAATAAGGAAAACTCATGTGGGATTGAGGAGAGCATGCAAACTCCACAGAGACAGCACCTATAATGGTGAGTGATTTTACGAGTACAGAGTAAATGCTTTAAAGCCTCTAGAGCTGTCTTGAAATAAAATACAGCATCCTTACTATCTCATGGAAATCCCTGATCCATAACTGCTAAGAGGAGAAGCAACTAGAAAAATATCGAGCACTGCATCTCGCATCTCTCTGGCAGGAGTATGAGTGCTAGCTGGATGAGATAATGACTCAGTTAATCCACCTGTGGCAGAGCTTGCAGCTCCTAGATTGCTAGAGGGAAAAGTCAGGCAACATCTATGGAAAGGAATGAATAGTTAACGTTTGGGCCGAGGCCCTCCATTTGTGTAAAAGCAGGTCATTTTCAGTAACGAGGGACAGCCCAAAACGAAGTAGGGTCAGTTTTCTGAAAGATTTGATTATTGAAGTCAATAATTAGCAGACCTTTTTAAAAAAAAAACATGCCAGCTATTGTAAATTCTATTATTTTTCAGAAATTCTAAAGTAATGTATTGAAAAATCTAATAAAAATCATGGAATCCAGGTGGACAATGCAATTATGACACTTCATTATCCATAGCTGCATTTGGCAAACTTCTTTTTGGTGGTCACAATGTTTTCTGAATTGGTACATTGCATTTTCTATTAATGACTGAGTTTTGGAAATTGCCTTTGTTTGACACCTTGCCATCACTGATAGAATTAGATTGAATTCCTCTACACAAAAACAGTATGGCAGGAAAATGACTTCATGTCATCTTCCCAATTAGCAACACTAACAGTCTTCAGATAATGCAAGACTGACCAAAGCCACAGAACTGAGTGAATGACGCAAATGATAGCATATCATAACCTTCTGTTGCAATTTTTATCTTAAGGGTAGGATCTCATTGAAACCCAGCAAATATTGAAAGACCTAGATAGATTGACTTCTGGTATGATGTGATCTTTTTGGAATGCAAGATAAAGGTCGTTATAAATCTAAAGCAATGTATACTGAAAACTAAAAATCTAAAGATGCTGAAAACAGAACATGTTTGAGACATTCAAATCTTCGGCCAGTATCTGTGAAAAAGGAAAAAGAGTTCATGTAGATTCAAGAGATTCTCGAAATGCTGGAAATATTGAGCAAAACACACAATGCTTAGTTTCAGGTTGATGACATAAAATATCAACAAAGAATTTTGAATTGCATTTTTTGTTAGTTTTATTCAGATTCCCAAGGCAATGGGGGTTTCAAAGAATATTACTAAATAATTTACCTGATGTGGTATGGAGTGAACTTCTGAAGTCGGCAAATGCCTGTTACTATACTGACAACTAAAATTAAAAGTAGTGCAGAGAGTAGAGATCTGAAATAAGACAGGAAAGAGTGGAAATACTCAGTAGGTCATTCAGCACCTCTGCAGAGAGAAACGGAGTTATCATTTCAAGCCATTGATTTGTTCTACAAAAGGAAAATCAGGGCCACTTTAGCAAGGAAACAGTCATGGGACCAAGACGATACTATCTCCCACAGTGTATCTCCATTAAACTATTATTTCTCTGTAACATCCAAAGTTTCCTTCATTCATTGACCATCCTCTGCTCTATTTACTTGTTGAGCCACTGGCATTTACTGCATTATTATCATTGATTTTCAAGGCCCACCTGCAGACTTTAGTTTGAGCCTTCAGCAAAGGCCTCCAGATCAATTCAATTGTTGATGATTTTGGTACAACTGCTGTTCAATTAATATATTCATATCCCTTTGCCCATGACTCCTTTAAATCCATTAATTCTTATTTGTTTATTCACTGATCATTAATTTATTAATTTCCTTCAGCCATTATTGATTTTTTGCCATTCTTGTTATTTCATTTATTCACTGTTGGCTCCTCTCTGTTTTGTTTTAGTAGTTTATTGATTTATTGGTGTAATGTACATATTTGTTAGCTGCCTGCTGCTGTCTCATTGAGTCACTGAGACACACAACATGGAAACAAGCCTCTCAGGCCACCACATCCAGGCCAAACCATTTGCCCATCAACAATCATCCAAATGTCTCCACATTAGGACTATATCCATCCATGTCTTGCCTTCTCAAGCGTCTGTCAATATGCCTTTGGCAAAGCTTTCTCGACATCAGCTACTCTTTACTTCCTACAAAGCGAAACCCAATAGCATGAATGGCAGTGATGCTTCACTACCAGATGAACTCAACGCCTCTGTGCATGCTTTGAAAGGGAGAGTATAACTACAACTGTGAAGATTCCTGCATCACCCAAGTGAGCCTGCGATCTCTGTCTCAGAGGCCGATGTCAGGCTGTCTTTCAGGAGGGTGAACCTTCGCAAGGTGACAGGCCTCAATTGAATACCTGGTAAGGTTTTGAAAACCTGTGTCAACCAACTAGTGGGTATATTCAAGGACATTTTCAACCTCTCTGCTATGGTCAGAAGTTCCCATCTGCTTCAAGAGGGTAACAATTACACCAGTGCCCAAGAAGAGTACCGTGAGCTGGCTTAATGACTATCGTCCAGTAGCACTCACATCGACAGTGATGAAATGCTTTGAGAGGGTGGTCATGACTAGAATGAACTCCTGCCTCAGCAAGGACCTGGACCCATTGCGATTTCCCTATCGCCACAATAGGTCATTGGCAGACACTATCTCAATGGTTCTTCACATGGCCTTGGACCACTTGGACAATGCAAACATCTACATCAGAATGCTGCTTGTTTACTATAGCTCAGCATTTAACTCCGTCATTCCCACAGTCCTGATCAATTAGCTACGGAACCTGGGTCTCTGTACCTCCCTCTGCAATTGGATCCTTGACTTCCTAACCGGAAGACCACAACCTGTGCGGATCATCCTCGCTGACGATCAACACTGGTGTACTTCAGGGATGTGTGCTGAGCCTACTGCTCTGCTGTCTATACCCATGACTGTGTGGCCAGGCATAACTCAAATGCCTTCTATAAATTTGCAGATGATACAACATCGTTGGTGGAATCTCAGAAGGAGATGAGATGATACAGGAGTGAGATATATCAGCTAGATGAGTGGTGTCACAGCAACAGCCTTGCACTAATGTCAGTAAGACCAAAGAGCTGATTATGGACTTCAGGAAGGGTAAGACAAGGGAACACATACTGATCCTCATCGAGGGATCAGGAGTGGAGAGGGTGAGCAATTGCAAGTTCCTGGGTGCCAGAATCTAACCTGGTCCCAACATATCGATGCAGCTATAAAGAAGACATGACAGTTCCTATGTTTCATTAGGAGTTTGAGGAGATTTGGTTTGTCACCTAAAAACTTGAAAACTTCCGCAGGGTGGAGAGCGTTCTGACAGGCTGCATCACTGTCTGGTATGGAGGGGCTACTGCACAGGACCAAAAGAAGCTATAGAAAGTGGTAAAATTAGCTCTATCATGGGTACTAGCCTCTGGAGTATCCAAGACATCTTCTAGGAGTGGTGCCTCAGAAAGGCAGTGTCCTTATTAAGGACCCATTATCCAGGACATGCCCTCTTCTCACTGTTACCATCAGGTAGAGGTACAAAAGCCTGAAGGCACACACTCAGCGATTCAGGAAAAGCTTCTTCCCCTCTGCCATCTGACTTTGAAATGGACATTGAACCCATGGACAGCACCTCACTATTTTTTGAATATTATTTTTTTTTTGCAATATTTTAAATTTAATTATTTAATATGCACATATACTTACTGTAATTGTTTAATTTTTTTTCTACATTATCATGTATTGCAATGTACTGCTGGTGCTAAGGTAAACGATTTCATGACATAGGCTGGTGATATTAAACTTGATTCTGATTCTGACTCTTTATGAGAAAATCTTCCCCCTCAGAGCCCTTTCCAGGCTCCGTCCTCTCAGAAACCTCTGCCCTCTTTGTGATAACCCTGCCACAGGAAGAAAGAGATGGATTATTTACCCTAACTATTGTGTCTCACCTCTTTATTCTTTTATTTTATTTAGAGATACAGAGCAGAAAAGGGTCCCCAGCAACCCACCAATTTAAAATTAGCCTAATCACAGGACAGTTTACAATTAACCTTCCAATCATTAACACATCTTTGGAGTGTGGAAGGAAACCGAGAGGAAGCCCATGCATTCACAGGAAGAACGTATGAACTCCTTACGGATGGTGTCAGAACTGAACTCCAAAATGCCCCGAGCTGTAATAGTGCCGTGCTAACCACCATGCTACCATAGCGCCTGAGTCATCTCCAAGCCTCCTTCGCAGAAAAAGCAAGCCCACCCTATCAAATCCCTCCAAATACACCCTCTAGGACAGAGAGGTGAATCTCTTCTGCTCTCTCTCTCTGGTGCGGTCTCACACCACAGGAATGAGCAGAACTACAGGGAACATCCCAGTGTGTCCTGATCAGTCTGGCGCCAACTTATAACGTCAAGTCCCGAATTCTATCTCATCAGGGCAGCCAGCGATCTTTATTTTCAGATGAACTGAATACTTTGAATTTAGGACTCCAGCTGCTACGGTGGGTTTTATGATAATTCCAAAGACTCTGTTTAATTCCAGATTAATTTAATTATTTGAAGAATTTCAGTTCACCTAGGCAATGGTAACTGCTGAATTGTCATTAAAAAATACATCTTGTTTGTTAATGCCCTATAGGGCCAGAACTCTGCTGTCCTTACCTGGTGTGGACTAGACACACCTGACTTCCAATTCTAATGTTCAAAGTGATAGACAATCAAAATGCTGGCACTGTCAGTAATGTCCATGTGCCATGACTAAACTTTTAAAACAGGTAAAATGCTAAAGATAAACAAGAGAGAATCTGCAGGTACTGGAAATCCAAGCAACGCACACACAATACTGGAGGAGCTGAGCAGGCCAGGCAGCACCTATGGAAAAGAGAACAGTCGACGTTTCGGGCCGAGACCCTTTAGCAGTTTGTGTTAAAATGCTAAAGATGTTCAGTAAGTCACTGACATGAAATAATAACTGTAATATCCTTTCACAGATGCTGTTTGAATGTTGGAAATTTTCTGTTTACCAGCATATGCGGCAGTTTATTTTGTTAATAAAAATCTTATATCTCTCCACAAAATTTTACACACTTTGACTCACAATAATTAACTATATTGAAAATAAATCTCCTATCAAAACCTAATTTCCAAACAATGTATTGTTCTTCACTTGCTTGCTGCACTATGCAAAATGTAGCTCCTAGTTTTTGGTACAATTATCTGATTTTGGGATTTTTTTGGGGTTGACTGATTTATTTTCTTCCGTTTTTGGGGTCGGGGTATGATCCTGAAAATAGATGAAGGATGGACCGGGGGATGCTGTGATACCAACATTTATTGCTCCATCTCTAATTGCTTTTGTTAAGTGCAGGTTAGTCACCTTCTTAAACTGACGCATGTCTTCTAGCACCACTGTGACGTTGAGCTGAGTGCTTCGAAGTTTCTAAGTACATTTATTATCAAAGAATGTATAAATTATACAACCTTGTGATCTGTTTGGCTACAGGAAGCCACAAAGCAAGAAACCTGAAAGAACCCAATTTAAAAAAAATATAAAGACCAACACCCAAAGTGCAGAGAAGGGAGAAAAACACAAATCATGCTAACAATAGAAGAGTGCAACAACGTTCCGAACCATAATGAGTCCTTAGATCTGAACCCAACCCCAGAGCAGTCTGGAATAGGCTCAAAACCTGAGTATCAGTCTATCATTTTAATTGGCACAGAACACAGAAGACATTCATATCCTCAGCACCATGGAGAGAAGAGTGATCATCGTGGGAGAACAAGTGAAATCAGCTCTCACCTCTGATCCCAACACCCTGTCTTCCTAATATATCTGGGCCAGTGTTTAAATTGTCTAAACAAACTATTGTACTTTACAGTAGAACTTGGGCACTGCTGTACTGTAAGGCTCTGGGCCCAGAACACACTACCCAGCAACTTGCCCTGGGCCTAGAACGTATCACACAGCAACTCACTCTGGGCCCAGATTGTGCTGCCCAGCCCAATGCTGCTCTCAATTCCTCCATATTAGCTCAGTGCCCAGAGCAACCCGACCTCACACCTGGGCCATTTGTATTGGCGTCGATTTCTCTCTGAATGGCTCCCTCCTTCTGCATCGTACTAGCATGGACTTCGCCTTCACTCACCTCTTCACTGTTTGCAGTGATAGTTTAGAACAATTTACTTCAGAAAAGTTGTTACTAGTGATGTTTTTTGTCAAATTTCTTACCTTTTGAACACCTGCCACATGCATTCGGTAGCACCATCTCACTGCGGAGGTTCCAGCGCTCCAGCTGTGGTGAAGGATACACACCATGTTTCCAGAGTGCAATGATGTGAAGCTTGGAGGGGAATCCAGATGTGCTGGTGTTTTCTCTTCATGACAGAGGCTGCAGGTTTCAGATGTGTTATCAGAGTAGTCTGCGTGAGTGACCACAGTTCATGCTAACAATTAGCTTTACTCTTCGCATTCACATCGAAACACGTAGTGAGATGCATTGCTTGCATCAATGACCGACACAATCCAAGCATGTGCTGGGGGCAACTTACTAACCCTAACCTGGAGGAAACGCACATGGTCACAGAGTGAGCACCCAAACTCCTCACAGACAGCAACAGGCATCGAACCCCGGTCACTGGCTCTGTAAACTGCTACACTACTGGGCCGTCCTAAAACAGATCCACTTTGTTTGTGGCATTTATTGTACATCAAAACATACAAATGTCATTTGCATCAGGTATATTCTTGGGGCATCCCACAAGTCTTGCCACGATTTCGGTGCCAACATAACATGCCCACTGCTTATTAACCCTAACTCATAAGTCTTTGGAGAGTGGGAGGAAACCAGAGTCCCCCCCAATACAGCCCACATGGTCGCGGGGAGAATGTACAAGCTCCCTACAGACAGTGGCAAGAATTGAACGCCAATCTTACAGATGGCGCTGTAAAGCGATACACTGCCGTGTTATAGATAACACACATAACAGAGTGCTGGAGGGTAGGAGCACGTAGGGTGGTTGAGGTTAGCCAAGCAAGTAGGTGGCTTTGTCTTGCATTCCATTGCAGTCCTGCCTTGTGGTTGGTGTGAGGTGTGGTGAAAGGTGCCGGGGGTGAGTCCATCAGTTCAGACCTGCTCTTGTACCTGCAATATTTGTGTTGCTGGTCCAGTGATGGCTGTCCCTTCCTACCTCCTGGTGGTTAGACTCTTGCTGGGAATTACCACTGCCTGACACTTCTGTGAATATGATTGTTACTTGTCACTTATTAATCCCTGCCTGAAGATTGTCCAGGTCTTGCTGCATGCAGGCATGGGCTGTCTCACTTGATGTTCTACATATGGAACTGAAGATTATGCAATCATCACCATCAGCTTTATGATGAAAAGAAAGTCATTGTTGAAGAAGTGGGCAATGGTTGACCCTCGGTCTGCAGTGGTATCCTGTGTCTCTTATCAATAGCCTCTACTGACCACAAACACCTTACTTTTTTTTAAGATATGCCACAAAACTGAAGAATATTTCCTCTTTGCTTCTGTTGACCCTTTTTTTTGCCAGGAATGTGGTAAATTTTCTGAGTTCAATGTTATTGTTTTACAAATCTGGTAATATTATTGTAAATGCTCTACTAAACTTTCAGTTATTAAGCATTATATCCACAGTCAACATGATTTTGGAGCAGCTACATTGATGTTCTGAATTAGTATCTATGGCTGCCTGCTCATGCCTGACCTGTTTGATCTCTGCGTATTTCTACTGTGCTAATACAGAGAAGTGATAGCTATTGCTCAACGCTCTCCTTCATTTTATTCCAACTGCATTAGACCCAAGTAATTGTTGTTTGGTGAACAAAGAATATTATCCTAATGTTGTATGTCCATAAACACAACGCCTATGGTATGCCATTCAAAGTGTGACAAGAAGATCAAAATTAATCTAGCAATTGTTTTACTGCTTTTGTGCCATGAAGGAACTGAACCATAAAAGCAAGACTCAAATTGTTAAATCAAATATTACTCATGAGGTTCAGCAAGAGTGGAAAATAATTTTAAAATTTTTGGAGCAGGTTGTTTCAACTTTTCTTTGAAATTGTGTATTTTCTTATCACTCATGATCCAGTTACAGGTCTAAAGTGGATGGGCTAATTGAGGTGCATAAAGCCATGAAGGCATAGAAAGGGCATGCTGTTTTTTTTTCTCAATGAAAAGGAATCAAGACCTAAAGGGCTTGGGGTTAAACTGAGAAGGGAACAGGTTAAAAAGATCCTAAGGGGCAAATTCTTCATGAGAAGCTGGTGCATTTGTGACACAGACTGCCAGAGGAAATGTTACAGGGAGATAGCATAACAGCATTTAAAAAAACATTTAGTCAGATACACAGATAAGATAGGTTTCGAGGGATATGGACTAAGTTTGAGCAAATGGGCCTCACTTAGATGGGGATCTTGGTTGGCATGGAAGAGTTGGGCCGAGGGCCTGTTTCCATGCTGTGCTAGTCTATGCCCAGGGTCCCCATATGCCCACACTCATCTGGGCCTATTGTGGAGTGCCCACGGAGCTGAACTCTTCATTCCTTACCCACATGTGTTGGTGGTGGGGGTGGAAGTAAGATCGCATCAAAGCTTCAGCAACAAGTAATTGTCAGACGGCATGCTGCTGGAGTCCAGCCCCTATACCTTCCAGTTTGTCTTTGACAGGAGGTCAATCTTATTCTCATGTCAAAGCTCCCAATCTATTGTCACTTGAATTGCTTCTTCTATTTAAAAACATAGAACATAGAACAGTACAGCAAAGGAACAGGCCCTTCAGCCCACAATGTTGTGCTAAACTGGCTAAAAAGCAAATCAAAAGCATCTAAACACTAATCCCTCCTACCAACAAAATGTCCATATCCCTCCATCTCCTGACATCCACATGCCTATCTAAATGTCTCTTAAAAGCCTCCAGTGTATTTGCCTCCACCACCATACCAAGCTGTGCATTCCAGGCATACACCACCCTCTGAGTTAAATAAAGTTACCCTCACATCCTCTTTGAACCTACCCCCTCTCACCTTCAATGCAGGCCCTCTGGTATTAGGCAATTCTCAACCTGGGAAACAGATACACCCTGTCTACTCTATCTACACCTCTCATAACCTCTGTCAGATCTCCCCTCAGCCTTGGCCCTCCAGAGAAAACAACCCAAGTTTACCCAGCCTCTCATGATAGCAGATGCCCTTTCAACCAGGCAGCATCCCGGGTAAACCTCTTCTGCACCCTCTCCAAATCCTCCAGATCCTTCCTATAATGGGGTGACCAGATGTATGCACTGTTCCAGATGTGGTATAGAACAGAGTTATATAAAATTGCAACATAACCTCCTGACTTTTAAACTCGACGAATAACAGCAAGCGTTCCACAAGCTGCCTTATCCACCTTGTCAACCTGTGTAGCCACTTTCAAGGAGCTGTGAACTTGGATCGCAAGATCTCTCTGCTCAACAATACCGATAAGGATCTTATGCTTAATTGTGTACTGTCTCCTTGCATTTGCTCTACCAAGAAGCAACACTTCACATTGACCTGGGTTGAACTCCATCCGCCATGTCTCTGCCCATATCTGCAACTTAATCTGTATCACACTGTATTCATTGTCAGTCATCTACACTATTCACCATTTCCCACCAAGATTCACCACCAATCTTGGTATCATCCACATACTTACAAATCGACTCATCCTCATTTTCATCCCGGTTATTTATGTACGTCACCAACAGCAGAGATCCCAGCACAGATCCTTGCAGAATGCCACTAACTACAGAGCTCCAGTTGGAACAGGTCCCTTCAACCACTATTCTCTGTCTTCCATGTGTAAGCCGGCCCTGAATCCAAACAGCTAATTCGCTGCAGACCCCACGCCTCGTAATCTTCTGGATTAGCCTCCCATGAGGGACTTTGTCAAATACCTTACTAAAATCCACGGAGGCAACATCTACTACCCTACCGTCACCTTGTCAAAAAACTCAATCAAGTTGATAAGGCACGACCTGCCCTGCACAAAGCCATGCAGGTTCTGCCTAAGTAGGCACCTGAAAATTATTAAGGTTGTTTTAAATAATTAAAGCCAATGATATTATTCAAACATTAAATAACTAAAAAAAGCACATTAAATACTAAGCAATAATTTAAAGACTAAATTAGAATTTTTAAAAGGTACCTTAACGTATCTTTCTTTTCCTTAGCTCCGAGTGAGAAATTCCCACTTAAGTGAACAGGGGATCCCATCCTCCACCAGGTCTGACTGCTGAAGAAGCAGAGATTGCCCACGTTATTCTGGGGAATCCCAACATGATTGATCACCACCATCTGTCACTCAATCTGTCTCAGACTTACATTGAGTCTCTATCATCCGCGGCTGTCTTGGGAGCAGAAGTTCGATTTGGTGTTATATTTTCATGCACTCAGAGCAGACTTGTTTTGGAAATTTACTCCATTTTCTGGCCAGGGCTGGTGTTTATTTTCTGAATGTGAAACATGCCATTTTCTGAAGTTGAAAGTGACCTATAACTCTTTATCTGACCTGCATACATCTTGTGTTTTAGGTAAAAACATCACCTGGCAGTTCACAAATGAGGTGCAAAATGACGCCTGTAATTTGCTATTTAAAATAAGAATCCGGTTTTTATCATTGGCATATGTTGTGAAATTTGTTAACTTTGCGGCAGAAGTACAATGCAATACTTGATAATTTAGGGAAATAATCTGAATTACAGTAAGTACATATACAAAATAGTTAAATAAGTAGTGCAAAAATGGGAAATTAAAATATAGTGAGGTAGGGTTCAAGGGCAATTCAGAAATCTGATGGCAAAGGGGAAGAAGCTATTCCTGAATCATTGACTTGTGTGCCTTCAGGCGTCTGTACCTCCTCCCTGATGGTAACAATGAGAAGAGGACATGAAATAAAGCATTTTGCTCTAATTCTAAATTCCAATGCAACTACATCTGCTGTTAATTTGCATTCATGGTGCTGGACAGACTTCTTTCCATCAACAACAAAAGGGTGGGATGTTGTTCAAATTGACAAAACTTTATTGTAACAGTCGTTTATTTCAAATCACTAACTGGAGTGAAAATTAGCATGTCTTTAACCATACTTTTATCACCTATTTCGGTTAACTCTGTCACTTGCACTCCGTGATGTAACTCAGAGATGACTACCAGACTGAGAGACTTTGGTGGGAAACATCACCACCCTAGCATCATTGACTAAATTATTGACTTGCCTTTTTCAAAACTGAAGATAACAGACAATTTGTCATTGCAATTCTATTAATAGCTACCAGCTGTGATCTGGTTGGTGTTTATCTTCCACTAGAGGAATTAAACTAGAGTGCAGAAGGACATCTCATTAGCAAAAACATCATTATTGATGACAACAATCAGGACGCTGATAAAGCAGTGGAACCCAGTGCAATTTTGTGTGGGTGTCAAGATAAGAAAGCAAATATCAATTTATCGCTGCACAGTGTTTATTTCCTGGGAGGAAGTCACAATCCAATTCAGTATCTTACCTGATATGCCACAGTGGGTGACCTTCAGAATTAAACCAAGATCCCACACTCCAACGTGAACCAATGAAGAACATTTACAGTTTCTTTCTGGGCACCAGTGGATTCAGGAAAATAAAATGTTTTCAAAGTATTTGGCCAATAGCTCGCTTAGAAGAGGTTTGAATGGCATTTGCTGATTTTATGAGCCTTTACACTCTCCATGGATTCCATAGTGATCATTTTTGAACCAGAATGCTGGTTGCTTCCTCCTGAAATGTGACGACTGGTTATGATTAGACTATGTGCAGGTCTGGGAATCCAAGTTACAGAGTCATGGAGTCACGGCATGAAAACAGGTCCTTCAGCTCAGCTGATTCATGGTGCCCCCATCCAAACTAGTCTCATCTGTCAGTGGTTGGCCCATAACCTTCTGAGCCTTTCCAATCCATATACCTGTCTTAAAGTCTTTTAAAAGTTGTTACTAGCTCAAATGCTTCCTCTGGCAGCTCATTCCACATACTGTACATCCCATACTTTGTAAATGCTACCATTCAAGTTCCTATTAGCTCTCTCCTCTCTCATTTTAAACCTAAGTCCACTGCCTTTGACACTGTCTAGTTGTTATGCCATTATATCCTCATGCAAGGCTCATTCGGAAAGTAAGGGGGCATGGGATCCTAGGTGAGCTTGCTTTGTGGATTCAGAACTGACTTGTCCACAGAAGGCAAAGGGTGGTTGTACACGGTACATATTCTGCATGGAGGTTGGTGACTAGTGGTGTTCTTCAGGGATCTGTTCTGGGACCCCTCCTCTTTGTGATTTTTATAAATGGCCTGGATGAGGAAGTAGAAGGGTGGGTTAGTAAGTTTTCTGATGACACAAAATTTGGGGGTGTTGTGGATAGTGTGGAGGGTTGTCAGAGGTTACAGTGAGACATCAATAGGATGCAGAACTGGGCTGAGAAGTGGCAGAAGGAGTTCAACCCAGATAAGTGTGAAGTAGCTCATTTTGGTAGGTCAAAGTTGAGGACAGAATATAATATTAATGGTAAGACTCTTGGCAGTGTGCAGGATCAGAGAGATCTTGGGGTCCATGTCCATTGGATATTCAAAGCTGCTGTGTAGGTTGACAGTGTTGTTAAGAAGGCGATTGGTGTGTTGGCATTCATCAACTGTGGGATTGAGTTCAAGAGCTGTGAGGTAACGTTACAGCTATATAAGACCTTGGTGTAGTATGTTCAATTCCAGTCTCCTCACTACTGAAAGGATGTGGATACTATACAGAGGGTGCAGAGGAGAATTACAAGGATGTTGCCTGGATTGGGGAGCATGCCTTATGACAATAGGTTGACTGAACTTGGCCTTTTCTCCTCAGAGCGACAGAGGGTGTGAGGTGACCTGATAGAGATGTATAAGATGATGAGAAGAATTGATCATGTGGATAGCCAGTGGCGTTTTCCCGGAGCTGAAATGGCTATTACAAGGGGGCATAGTTTTAAGTGTTTGGAAATAGGTACCAAGGGGATGTCAGGGGTAAGTTTTCACACAGAGAGTGGTGGGTGTGTGGAATGCACTGTTGGTGTTGGTGGTGGAAGCAGATACAATATGGTCTTTTAAGAGATTTTTAGATAGATACATAGAACTTAGAAAAACAGAGATTTATGCAGTAGGGAAATTCCAGGCAGTTTCTAGAGCAGGTTACATGGTCGGCACAACATTGTGGGCTGAAGGGCCTGTACCATGCGGTAGATTTCTATGCTTTATGTTTTATCCTTCTATGATCTGCATTTGAAAGTTATCTTAATTTTCTTACTCCTGACCCAGAGCTTAGATTTATTCAATGTTCAATGGAAATTCAGACATTTTTTTTACCATAATGTAATTTTCATGGACTGTGTTCCTAACACATCACAGAAAAGTGACTTACAACTGTTTTTTTCCAAGGAAAGTTCTTTATTTCCTTGTAGGATATATTTTTAATTGCCTACCAAATTGATCTGAGAGTTAACTTCCTTATTTGCTTGTTGGTGTCTTGACAATCTGTTAATGCAATCATTTTGTGACACCTTTTAGACAGAATTACAGAGTATAAATAGGCAATTTGGCTGCATATTTCTCTATCCACAGGGATCACTGTCTATGTGACTCCCTTGCCGCTTGTCCCTCCTCACTAATCTCCATCCTGTCCCTCATTCCTGCAAGCAGGATCAGTACTACACCTAATCCTACATCTCCTTGCCACAATTCAGGGCCCATACAGTCCTTCCAGGTCATTTCACCCACGAGTAGGCGAAGTCATCTATTGTAAATGGTGCTCCTGGTGTAGCCTCCTCTACATCAATAAGACTAGGTGCAGATAGGGGGACTGCTTTGTCCAGCACCTTCACTCTGTGCATCCCGAAAGTTAAGATCTCCCGAAGGCTACCCATTTCATTTTGACTTCCCATTCCCAACCTGACATGTCTGCCACAGCCTCCTCTACTGTCACGATGAGGGCAAGCTCATGCTGGAGGTGCAACACCTCATATTCTGTTCGGTAGCCTCCAATCTGATGGCATGATCATCAGCTTCTCATAATCTCTCCCCCTTCTTCCTTCTTGCTTTCTACTCCCCGTCTAGTTATTCTCTCACCCCTTCTCTTCTCCTCACCTGCCCATCGCCCCCCATTTTTCTCCTCCTCCTTCCATTCTTTCCATGATCCACTTGTCTCTCCTGTCAGATTCCTTCTTCTTCAGCCCTTTATCTCCACCACCTGTCCCCTCCCAGCTTCTCACTTCATCACCTCTCATCTGGACCTGCCAGCTTGTACTCCTTCCTCCCCCCTCCTTTCTTATTCTGGCATCTTCCCCCTTCCCTTCTAGTCACTTATTCCCCTCCATAAGTGCTGCCTGGCGCACTTTCCATCCAGCTTTTTACATGTGCGTTTATCCAGATTTTCAGAATCTGCCGAATCACATGTGTTTATTACTCCGTCTTGTCTGAATTCACCTGACCTCTGACTGCCTCAAGGGGGCGAATTCCAGATTCCAACCTTTATCCAGATAAAGAAATGAATTCATAGTGACCATCTTGCACGCTGATCACCGGCCATGGAATTCTTGCTGTTGCCTCCTTCAACTCCATCAGAAACCTTTTCAACCTTGGAATAAAAATCTCCACTCAGCCTTTAGATGGTTGAAACATTCCTGATAATTGTAATGTCAAAACTACAGTGTAATTATAATAAACCTGCTTGAAATTCTTGCCCACTATCATCATAACATTTTGGTAAAATGAAGCCCAGGATTATATATTTATATTATTCTTGTGGGCTCACTAAAGTGTGAGATTATCTCACTGAAGTTCAGCAAAACTTCTCACTGTTTCAGCCTTATTTTTTTATGAAACCCCCTTTTACTGGGTGTCTCTGGAAATGCGGCTTATTAGCCCCTCGCTAGCAGCCACTGGACTCCACAGTGATAAAGTCACCTTTCTCTGGCTTCTGAGGTGTTTATGACTTTGGTCCCCCAAACCCATGGGGTTGCGATGTCTCGTCCTCCCAACCCGCTTTGTGTGAACGCTGTGTGATTTACTGCCCCCTGGCAGTTGCCCGTCGGCAAGAAATAACAGTCCGTACACTGCATACAATTAATAAAAAGTATATTTAAGAATGTTAACTTAAGCAAACAGTTATTAAAGGAAAGAAAGAAGGAAACAAAAAGGGCCCATTATACAAACAATTACATGTGCACGGTGGAGCTCAAATCTTGAACTTGCCTGTCACTCACATGCTGACCCTTGGTCTGCGTGAAAGCACATACCACCTTCCGAAGGTCGCTCAGAATCCATATGGAACAAATGGGCTCTCTCATGGGAGTATTGGCTCGTCCTCCTCAAAGCCATTCACCTGCACAAAGCTCCTTGTGCAACAGGGACAGCATCCTCCACCATCTTCCCTCCTGTTTTCTCCCAGCTCCTGCCAACCAAGACCTCCCTCCCAGCATTCTCTGGAACCTTCTGCCAATTCTACCATCCTGAATGGCTGACACCACATTCCTAAGGTGAACAACAAAGCCTCTTATCTCAGCTCAAATGCAAACAAGCTAAGAGCAGAACAGATCGCTCTTACAAAACTGCTAAATGAAACACCTACACTAGCATAACAGTAAAAATCTTAACCAGGGCGTTACATCTAGCAAACAATCCCTAGTATTTAATATATCGTGATGAGCTTGTTAAACTTTTTTCTTAATCATGTTAGTAAAACGCACAATTGTCCACTTATCTATTATAAACTTAAACCTGTAGTCCATGGAAACTGTTGCTACCCTAGTGAGCTTGGTCTTCAGATGTCTCTAAGTAGGAATGATGTGTGGGACATGAGAATGTCCTCATGGGACTACAGAAGTTACTTCAAGAATAACAAGAGTACATTGACTTCTCACTGAGACACCTGCACATAACAATGCAAGATTATTGAAGTGTCCGTACAGAAAATGGATTCTTTATTCAACAATTTCAGTTGCAACTGTCTATTGTCTATTGTTGTACTTGAAAGGTCCACAATCCTCCAACTCCACAATTTTTTGCTCTATTATATGCCCTCTCTGGCTTTATTGTTGGCTTTGACTTCTCTTTTTATCTATGGTTGTGCTATCTTTCCTTTAGAATACTTCTTCCTCATTCAAATGTATACATCCTGTACCTTCCAAACTGCTTTCAGAAATTCCAGCCATTGTTGCTCTGCCATCATCCCTGCCAGTGTTTTTTCCCTATCAGTTCTGGCCAGCTCCTCTCTCATGCCTCTGTAATTCCCTGTACTTCACTGTAATACTGATACATCTGACTTTAGCTACCCCTTCTCAAATTTCAGGGTAAATTCAATCATATTATGATCACTTGCCCCTGAAGGTTCTTTTACCTTAAGGTCTCTAATCAATTCTGATTCATTGCACAACACTCAATCCAGAATAGCTGATCCTCCAGTGGACTCAACCGTGAGCTGCCCAAAAAGACATCTCATCCGCTGTCCGGAAATTCCCCCTCTTGTCATCCAGCACCAACCTGATTTTCCTAATCAATCTGCATATTGAAGTCCACCATGACTATTGTAATACTGCCCTTTTGTCATGCATTTTTATCTCCCATTGTAATTTATAGGCCACATCCTAACTACAGTTTGGGGGCCTGTATACAACTCCCATCAAGGTCTTTTTACCCTTGCAGTTCCTTAGCTCTATCCACAACGATTCAACATCATCTGACCTTATGACACTCTTCAGACACCCACTGGTCTCCACACACACACCTGTCACACCCCACACCCCCTTGTCTCCACACACAGCAGTCACCCCCTCTACCCATGTTGTCCACACACATTCCAGTCATCCCCACACCCCATTCTCCACACACCAGACAATCCCCACACCAACTGGTCTGCACACAAAGGTCACCCCCACAAATCTTGATCTCCTACACACAGTAGTCACCCCCACACTCCCTGGTCTCCACACACACCAATCATCTGTACACCCCTGTTGGAGCAATTTTTGGGTTTAGACGTTTACATTTAGTTAATGTCTTCCCCCACAAATCTCAAATCTGAATAAAAATTGTAAATTTAATTTAAAATGCAGCTCTGAACAATAGGTTCATTAAAACCATGAACTACAGCCCAGACAAGGCTGATTAACATTCGTTTAGATATCTGTGTTGTGGGTGCAAATTGGGAGGTGTGAAGTTTGTGTTTAATTTCAAAGAAAGCATTGTGGATACATTGTAAATATGGAATCTAGGACAAGAAGGCACAACTTCAGGATTGAAGGACGTCCATTTAGAACAGAAATGAGGAGAAATTACTTTAGTCAAATGGTGGTATATCTGTGGAATTTGTTGCTACAAGTGGCTGTGGAGGCCAGCTGATTGGGTGCATTTAAGTAGAGATAGATAGGCTCTTGAATAGACAGGGGATCAAAGGGTATGGGGAGAAAGCAGGGGTGTAAGGATGACGAGAAGAATTGGATCAGCCCGTGACTGAACTGTGGGGCAGACTCGATGGGCCAAATGGCCTACTTCTGCTCCTAGATTTTATGGTCTTATGGAAGCAAAAAAAAATAATAATAATATAATTAGCTCAGGGAATTTAGAAAGACATTGTTGCATGCATAAAGCATGAAATCATGGAAAGATTTTGGGAGCAAAATTTGTGAGATATGTCTCAAGGTAGAGTCTAAATAGCTGAGAAGAGGTCACAAAGCCTGAAGGTACTGAAAAGGAAATGGAGAAAGTAGGGATATGGAAGCCATATTCTGTCAGTCAAACAATCTTTTCATCAATGAAGCATACACCTTGTAATCTGTATGCTTAGTAGCGTACAATTTCTAAACAATAGAATAATCCACAATAGATTGCAATCTTTGTTACCTCTTGTAACCGATGCAAAGATAATGTACGACAATGATAAATGACCAAAGATTTTCCCATCATTATACACTCCTTGTGCAAGATTTCCAGTGCCGAGACGTAATCACGCACCAACCAGTCAAATGACCTTGTTCTTTTGAAACATTCTCTACTTGGAAAGAGAAAGGAAAACACAGATTATAACTTAAGTGTCTCAAATGAAATACATAGTGGAGCTCAAATATAAGAGACAAGTGCATTAATAATTTTATTTTTGAGTTTCCACAATTGATGTAATACAATTTTGCTTTAACTCCATAAGACCGCAAAACATAGGAGCAGTATTAAGCCATTCGTCCCATCGAGTCTGCTCCACCATTCAATCATGGTTGATTATTATTATTTCTCTCAACCCCATTTTCCTGCCTTCTCTCCATCATCTTTCATCCACCTTGCTCCCATGGCACTGAAGTTGTCTCGTGGAAGTATGATTCTGGATGAATCCCTGGGAATGAATCAAGGCAAAATAGAGTCACAGAGAAATACAGACATTCAGTCCAGTTGAGTCCATTCTGACTATCAACTACCCATTTTTACACTAGTCCTTCTAATTTCCCCCAGGTTCTACCACCCACCTGCAAAGGAGCAATTTACAGTGGCTAACTAACCTGCAAACTTACATATTTTTGGGATGTGGGAGGAAATCGGAGCTCTGGGAGGTAACCCATACTGTCACGGATCGTACGTGAGATCAGGATTGAACCCGGATCACAGGACTTGCGGAGAGCACACCTACATGCTGCACCGCTGCCCTGCCCAGAATGCAATGCTTTTGCTGGTAATACATGTCATAAAGTAGATCAGGCTAATTACTGAACAGTAGGCACTGTAGACACAACCAGGCAAATAACAACTGGCATTCATTTAACATCCTAGCCTATCTCTGCAATATTAACTACAAAATCATTGGACTCTCTGGTTCACTAATGTAATACAGGGGGGATAAATCTGTATTGTTATCCAGTCTAGACATTGTGACTCCAGACCCACCAATGTGTTTAAGCCTTAACTACCTCCTCAATTCAGGTGTAACTAGTGATGGGCTATAAATGCTAGCAAATTCAGTGATGCCTACATCTCATGAACTAATTCAGAAATATTTATTAATTCATCAAGATAGTAGTTGACAAAGCATTCACAAACTCTTGTTGATCAGACTTTGTAAACAACTTAAGGCCTGGAAACCCAGTATTCTCCCACCTTAAGTGTGGATCACAGCTCGGTACAGTAACTGTCCTGCCTGAGACCACAAGCAACTATTGAGAGTTGTGGACACAGCTCAGCACATCACAAAAGCCAGCCTCCGCTCCATGGACTTTGTCTCAGCAAAGCAGCAAACTTAATCACCCACTTCAGACGTACTCTCTTCAAACCACTCCTGTCCTGCCCCCGTTGGGCAGAAGATACAAAAGTCTGAAAGCATGTACCACCAAGCTTAAGGACAGCTTCTACCATTGCTATAAGACTATAGAATGGTCCCTTAGTATGACAAAATGGACTCCTGGCCTTACAGTCTACCATGGTATGCTGTTGCACTTTATCGTCTGCCTGCAGTGCACTTTCTCTGTAAATGTAACACTGCATTTATACATTCTGTTATTGGTTTCCCTTGTACTACCTCAATGCACTTTCACAATGAAATGATCTGTATCTATGGCATGTAAAACACTGTACCTCGGTACATGTGATAACGTTAAACCAATTCGCTAACTCAATGAGCCAAATGGCCTAATTATGCTCCTGTATCTTATGGTCCTATAGTTTAACCATGCATACTGGAAACTGGGCTTAGAATTAGGCACATTCATGTGTCCTGAGTTCCTCATGGAGATTCCTCCTTGGGTTACTGAGTGAAGATACCTTCTCCAGATTATCTATAGATTAACCAGACCAATGCCCTTGTGCTTAGTAAATCTGTAACAGATGTAATCCAGAGAAGATCATACAGGTATGTAAAATTTATCCCTGGAAAATATCCTCCCGGATGTTCTGGGTCCTTTGAGAGGTATGCATGCCTACTACTACCATGGAAATGACAGAACACATCTGGAGCTAGAAGGGTTTCCATAATCTTTGCAGGTTTTCCATGAGGCCACCTGCTTGGGTAGTTGTCCGTGACAGGGTGATTGCACAACCACTGGGAAACTAAGAGTCACCTCTTCAGGAACGGAGCTCACTATCATATTGTGTGGCACCATCACTGTATTAAGTAAAATGCATGAAGGTCATATTTAAGAGTGTATAACATTATAAGTCAACTTCCTGACCTGGCATGAACTCTAATGTAACTATCATACCAGGGAACTTAGTTGGCTCTGAGGAGTGTAGTAGAATGTAAAATTGTAGACTTAAACCTGTGGTGCCAACACAGTTCCACATGCCTGCAAGGAACAGCGAGCGATGCAAACTCAAAACTATAGGACTAAGTAATAGACCTAGAGACCTGCCTTATCCAACCATGAATTGTCGTGGAGAGTTCACCAACTAAAAGAAGGAGAAAGCTTGCCTTCATCCTTGATGACAGTCAAACCCCAGAAGATAAGGCTGAAGCATTGGCTTCAATGGTGAAGCCTCTCCGTAAATTTTATTCTCTTGAATTTTCTTGCCTTCTTCCATCATGAGCTGGGAAAAATTACCTAGCAAACAAATAGTTACAATACGCAGAGTGAGCCATGTGTAAGGTCTGTACATTCTCCAAATCTGACCTCCGTTGTCTTCTCTCTAATATCAGCAAGCTCAAACCCTTTTGAACCAGTGCCACCACAAACTTGCGTTAGTACGGCCCGACACAGGGGGAAGAAAATCCAACCCATTTTAGGCATCCATTTTTTCTAACCTTCAGAAACAATGGCTGAAAACATCAGGATATTGGGCATTCCCAGGTTAATGGACCCTGCAATCGGATGTCCATGCAAGCAGGAGGCATGGGGGGGCGGGCAGGTGGGAGTAGTGAGTCAGCGAGCCTGGAATTTGTCGTCCTGTCATCGGCTAGTCCAGAGGTTGATCCGAAGTCCAGAAGTCAAAGCCTGGAGACGGGAGGCCCGGCCGCGTGTCCTGGGATTGGACAACTGTACCTGTGAGGGGGTCGGTGGGAGGGAGGAAAGGGCTTTGCTTTGCTGTTCCTGTTCTGTTGAGCGTTGCAAACTCGCAGGCTGCCCCAGCACATCTTTAGGTTTGTGCGATTGTTAATGCAATCACCACATTTCTCTGTAGGTTTCCATGTACTGCATATAGGATAAATAAATGAATCTGAATCTGTATCTAAAATGGGACTAAAGTAGGCTCATCAGCTCTATGTTCCATGTGGTCTGTTTACATGATTACAGTCGATGGATGGGAATGGACTAATTCTTTACTCATTAACATACCTACTGCACTGATAATTTCTTGCTGAATCTTGCTTCCTCTGTTGCATTCTTTCACACTAAAAATAAAACAAATACCATTAATCTGCATAAAATGATTGTTCATTATATATCACAAACCGCAATGGTTGATATAAAGGTTGAGAGAAACCTACCACGCTTTATACCAGAGTACCATGATGCCAGCTTAAAGTTTATTGGGAAATTCCAGGAGATGAAGAGATAATGAAGAAAGCACACTCAATCTCAAGTACAGAACAGAGTATTAAATGTTTGTCTATTTTCTATTAAACCCAGTATTGGTGAAAGTGTACCTCTCAATGGAGATGCATTTTGCCTGTAAAACTGAAATAGATATTGAGTAAAAAAGACGACATTTTTACACTTTGTTTGTTCTCGGGGTGTTAACTTCCACTGGGTTAACACTATCATTTTAATCCTTGGAATAACTTAACTAATCGGAAAAAAACTGAGCCAGAGTTTTTGTTGCGAAGTGCCTTCCTGTGGCCTCTACTTGGAATCAGAGGAAGGTATGGTTCTGTTAGGTTGAATACTATACCCTCAATACATTGCCAGAACTCAAACACACACACATTGGCCTGTATACTGCAGGATAATCCATCCCTCTGCACCTCCCCCTGTATATCATTGCTGAGAATTTATTTTCCATATGGCTTATACGACATCTCACACCTTAGAAAATCAAGTACAGATTATGGGACAGACATATAATAAAGATAAGGTGGCTGAAACAACAGGGGCATCGAACAAAATGTCTTCAGACAATAGCTCTGCTTGTCATAAAGGTCTTGAGAAATTCACCACACTTTGTCCCATAATACAATAATGTCAGCTCAAATGTTATTGGGAAACGCCAGGTGCGGATTACAAGTACATGGTGCAAATTGACACAATTTGATTAGCAGTTTCGCAATAACTGGTTAATGGATAATAGCTGGCAGGCAGCACAGAAACAGAATAGAGTGAATATTTCTCTCAAAGTCTCTCCACTTGTTACCAGTACAACCATAATTCAATCTTTGTTCCCACTTAATGTAACATTTACATTAAAATTATATCGACAACTATGCTCAGGTCAGGACCAGCCAAGATAGGAGTTGATAGTTCTAGTTGTTTTGGGTTTCACTAACTCATAGAGCTGCTGTCTCACTGTTTCAAAGGTTTAATCTTTACCTCTCACGCTGACTATAAGGAGTTTGCATGTCCTCCCTGTGACCGCATTCGTTCTCCTCTTGGTGATCTGGTTTTTTAACACTCCTCAGAGATAAGAATTGTTAGCTTAATTGGCCTCTGAGAATTGCTAAGTATGTAGATCAGTGGAAGAGTTGATGAGAATGCCAGAAGGATAAAAACTGGGATTAATGTAAGATTGCTGGTTAATGTGCGGCCGATGGTCAACACTGACTCAGTGAGCTGAAGTGAGAAGCTGGGAGGTGATAGGTGGAAAAGGTAAAGGGCTGAAGAAGAAGGAATCTGATTGGAGAGAGTGGACTGTGGGAGAAAGGGAAGGGGGAGAATCACCAGAGGGAGGTGATGTGCAGGCAAGGAGAGGGGAAGGGGTAAGAGGGAAGCCAGAATGGAAAAGAGAGAAGGGGACAGGGGGAGAAATTGCCAGAAGTTAGAAAAATCAGTGTCCATGTGGTCACATTGGAGGCTAACCAGACTGAATATGAAGTGTTGCTCCTCCAAACTGAGTGTGGCCTCACCATGACAGTAGAGGAGGTCATGGACTGACATTTAGGGATGGGGATGGGGATGGGAATGGGAAGATGAATTATAATGGGTGGACACTGGGAAATCACGCCTCTTGTGGTGGATGGAGTGAGGGTGCTAAACACTGGCGAAATCCTGTCTGTCATGGCAGAAGGCCGATTTCCCATTGTCAAGCACCTTTGCTCCATCCACCACAACAGGCTGGAATTCCCGGTGACTACCCATTTTAATTCTACTTCCCATTCCCATTCCCAGATGCTGCCTGACCTGCCGTTCCTCCAGCATTTGTGCGCTGATCTGGATTCTAGCAGCTGCAGAATCCCTTGTGCAGAGGTCAAAGGTTTAAGGTAAGAGTGGGGGGATATAATAGGAACCTGAGAGGCAACAGAGGGGCGTCAGTATATGGAATATGCAGCCAGAGGAAATGGTTAGGGGTGGTACATAAACAACATTCAAAAGATACTTGGACAGGCATCTGGATAGGAAAGTTTTGGAGGGATAGAGGCCAAAAGTTAGGTGAACAGGACTACCTTCGAATCAGAATTGTGGTCACTTTGGACTGGTTCGGTCAAAGGCTTTGACTCTGTGCTCGGTGACTCTAAGTGCCCAGCATTTCTGAATCGTCACTGACCTGACCTACTGTGGTGAACTACATATACCTGTCTGGACACGCCCCTGCTGACTGCTCCTGTGGCTTCTCCCACAGACCCCTGTATAAAGGCAATTGAGGTCTGAGGTGTCCACGGAACTGGCAGCAGATCGCGCGGCTGGACAGCTTCAGCGTTGTGCAGAGCAGCCTCCAGTGTGTCGGCCGTCTCGATCGCCAAGCGTAAGGTAAGATCGACATTTTCCAGCAGCCGCTGGCGCACATACACTGACCTAATTCCTGTAACAAAGGCATCTCGTACTAACAGATCCACATGCTGTTCCGCTGTGAGCGTTTTGCAGTCACAAGTCCTGACGAGTGTCTGTTGGGCTCGGAGAAACTGGGCGCCCGATTCTCCAGGCCGCTGTTGTCGCGTAGCTAAGCATGTCTTGTGTAGACGGTGTTCACCGGCCGCAGGTACTGTCTTTTGAGGGCGTCCAGTGCCCCTTGGTAGGTCGGCAGGCCTCTGATAAGTGAATAAACTTTTGGGGTGACCCTCGAGAGGAGAATTCGGTGCATAACAGCGGGGTCAGATGCACGAACCTCCTCCAAGTATGATTGGAAGCATGCAAGCCAGAGTTCAAAGGCAAGAGCTGCTTCAGGGTCTTGGGTGTCCAAATCCAATCTTTCCAGACGTAAAACGCTTTCCATGTTTTAAAACTTCCAGTCAATAAAATTGATGCACCATCAATAAGGGGGGGGTGAATGTGGTGAACTACATATACCTGTCTGGACACGCCCCCTGCTGACTGCTCCTGTGGCTCCTCCCACAGACCCCTGTATAAAGGCGATTGAGGCCTGAGCCCGGCCTCTCAGTCTCCAGGATGTTATATAGTGATCAACTTCTGCTTGTTCCTTCTTCCAGGCAATAAAAGCCGATATCTCGCCTTTACGACTCAGAGTGAGTTATTGATGGTGCATCAATTTTATTGACTGGAAGAAGGAACAAGCAGTGGTTGACCACCATACTACATCCTGGAGACAGAAAGGCTGGGCTCAGACCTCAATCGCCTTTATACCGGGGTCTGTGGGAGGAGCCACAGGAGCAGTCAGCAGGGGCGTGTCCAGACAGGTATATGTAGTTCACCACATTCACCCCCCCACCTTTGTTTTAAAAGAGAGACCCCATGTGGCGAAGTTACTTACAAGTATATTTACAGGTTAAGTCTATCAGGTGGTCGAATTTGTCGCTGCGATCTACGTAGCACCGGCTGTGATAGCTCAGGTGCCCGTGGTGATTGCACCGGAGATGGAGGTTGTGCTGGTTCCGGCCTAACTGGAGGTGTCAGCCCACTAGGCGTCAGTGATCCTTCATGCGTGTGTGAGGCGCCTGGAATATACGCGTACGAGATGCCCGGTATAGGAGTGTCGTGAGGAGGGCTTGGTGTGCGCGGTGTCACCTCGGGTACAGGGTTCATAGTTACCGTGGAGTGTTCGGGGTAGTGGTCTGCTGCTCCTGCGGGTGCCAGGTCGCGGACGGAGACTGTATCCTCCCGCCCATCAGGTAAGACCACGTAGGCATACTGGGGTAGAAGGTGAACCCTCTCGACCAGCGGGAGTATTTATTACTCCTCACATGTTTCCGGAGCAGCACTGGCCCTGGGGATGTCAGCCAAACTGGTTGGGTGGTCCCAGTGACAGACTTCCTGGGAAAAGAGAATAGGCGTTCATGAGGGGTGGCATTGGTGGACGTACACAACAGAGAGCGGATAGAGTGGAGTGCCTCAGGGAGGACCTCCTGCCATCGAGAGACCGGCAACTCTTTTGACATAGGGCTAAACATGTGGCCTTCCAAACTGTGGCATTCTCCCTCTCCACCTGTCCATTTCCCCAGGGATTATAACTCGTGGTCCGACTAGTAGCAATGCCCCTAGCTAGCAGGTACCGGCGCAGCTCATCACTCATAAAGGAGGACCCTCTATCACTGTGGATATAGCAGGGATATCCGAACAGAGTGAAGAGCTGGCGCAGGGCTTTTATGACGGACGTGGTAGTAGTGTCGGGGCAGGGAATGGCAAAGGGAACCGCGAGTACTCGTTGATAATATTGAGAAAATAGACATTGCAGTCGGTGGAGGGAAGGGGGCCCTTAAAGTCAACACTCAGTCGCTCAAAAGGGCGGGTGGCCTTGACATGTTGCGCCGTTTCAGGACGGTAGAAGTGCGGTTTGCACTCTTTACATCTCAGAGAGAGTTATTGATGGTGCATCACCTACCTACCAGCCGTCCAGAATGGAGGGCACAGGGCTCTGCCTGGTAACGTCCCTGACCAACTTTATCTCTTGCATATCAGTTTGAAATGTACATCTTTATTAGACTTGGATCAAATGGGTGATTTGCTGAGTTAGTTGCAGCTCTAAGAACATAGCTGATTGCAAACAGCTAGCCCACCTTGCTGGAAATCAAGCAACATTAATTCTTTAGCTGGGAATTAAACAGAAACATGCACAAAGCCTATCAGCTCTAGTGAATGATTGCCTAAAAATATTACAATGCAGCCAATGCTGCCAAACCTACTGCAGGATGCAAAATGAAATTATCTCAAATCTAGAGAAGCAAGTTTGCCAAGACTAGAAAAAAATGCATAAGCATACGTTGAAGATATTCAGACAGCAGATTTACTGTTTTATTGCAGAAGTGTTTAACTTTGTATTGAAAGCAATGGATTGTAAGTGTGTGATCGATTGTCACTCTCAATGTCAATAGAAGTTGAAGATCATAAAGATCTGAGATAAATGGATCATAAAAGATCTGTGTTAAGTGGAACGCAGATAATCTTTTTGATGCTGAGATACGTCCTAGGATGTGCTGGGACACATCATCAATGATGTGACCTGGGGTCATCGTGTGCTTTGGGTCTTTCAGCATCAGACAAAGCATCCTCACCCAGGCGACCCAGCCAGGGTTGATCAGGCCCTGACTTGTGTCCCAGCAGCATTGGTCCGTGGGTCACACCTCTTGATCCGTAGCATCTGGGGGTTCACTCAGCAGTCTCCGGGATGGTCCTGATGGCTCTTTTCTTTGCAGCCCTTGTAATGCCACGGCGACGGCAGGTTCTGCACAGTGAGCAGCCAGCAAAACCTCTACAGGCATGTGTCGTGCCCTCTACCTCTGTCTCTGGCGCTGCTCCACCAGCTCCTCGTATTTGGTTTATATCATTTTAATAGGAATGATAAATGCTAGAACAGCAGGCAAGTCAGCATCTGTAGAAAAAAGAAGCAATAAAGATTTCAGGTCTGCGATCCTTTGTCGGAGCCGGGAAGAAAGAGAACAACAACAACCAGCTGAGAAACACAGTGGCCTGACCAGTTTCTGTGGGGGAAAAGAGTTTTTACCTGTTGTGTTTTGACTTAAAGTGTTGACAATTCCTTCTCCTCCAAAGATGCTGCTCGACCTGCTGAGTCCCTCTTTGCTTCTCCAGGTTCCAGCATCTGCTGAGTCTTGTTCCTCCAAAATGAGAAAGGAATTTGTTTTCAGTAGCAGAAGAGATGAAGGAGAGTCAGACTCCCACAGCTATCTTGACTGTACTTCCTCCCACAATGCCTCTTTAGAACTCCATTCCGATCTTCTGGTTCCTCTGTCTCTGCCAGATCTGCTCTGACAAATAGACATTTCATACAGCTACATTTGAAATGCCTTTCTTCTTTGTAAGCCTTAGCTACCATACTGGCAGAGCTCCTGACCACATCTCATCTAATTTCCTCACCTCTTCTCTCACCTAGAACAGAATTCCTCTGGTTGCTACCATCCGCCCCATTTTGTCGTGCAGTTGCAGGAGGAACAACACCCTTCCTTCCAACTCATCCCCTATCACCATCCGGGGGCTCAGACAGTCAGGATTCTGCAGATGTTGGAAATCCAGAGCAACACACACAACCCTTCCTGATGAGGGCCTCAGCCCGAAACATTGACTCTTCACTTGCTTTCCGTAGATGCCGCCTGACCCTGTAGGTGAAGCTGTCCTTCTTCCAGTCCAGTCTACTCTGTGCTCACTAATGGTCTTCTCCACATCAGAGAAGCTAAGTGCAGATTGGCTGATCACTTTATGGAGCACTCAGTCAGCAGGAGTTACTCTGGGCTTATTGTTTCTAGTCACTTTAACTCCCTCAGTCTGACACATCTGCCTTTGGCCTCCCGCACTGATACAACGATGACTAATTCAAGCTTTCCTGGCTCAACCCAGATAAGTGTGAGGTGACTCAGTTTGGACACTGTTGAGGTAAAAGGCAGAATACAGTGTGGAGAAACAGGGGGCATCTTGGGACAACCAACACAGATCCCTTAAAGCAGCCGTGTAAGTTGATGTGGTTGTTAAGAAGGTATATGGTGTGTTGGCCCTCGTTAGTCAGGGGATTGGGTTCAAGAGTTGCAAAGTAATGCTCAGCTCCATTACAGAGCATGTATTGTGAGGATAGGTTAGGTGAACTAGCACCTTCATCTTTGAAGCAGAGGAGGATGAGAGATGAATTGATAGAGGTATACAAGATGATATGAGATACAGATCAAGTGGATAAGCAGTAACTTTTTCCCAGGGTGTATACAAGGGGTAGAATATAATCTTAAGGTGTCAGAGGCAGGTTTGGATATGTGGTGGGTGCCTGGGTTACCCTGTCAGGGGTGTTGGTAAAGGCAGATACTTTAGGGACATTTAAGAAGCTCTTAGCTAGGCAGATAGATAATAGGAAAATGGAGAGCTGTGTAGGAAGGAAGGGTTAGATTGATCTTAGAGTAGGTTAAAAGGTCAGCATATCGTAGGCCGAGGGGCCTGTACTGTGCTGCAGTGTTCTATGTTGAGTGCAGGATTCTGCAATTTTAGGTAACTCACACTTTCAGTCTGTATCATAACTAGCCATTTCTGCCCATCATTTTGCATCAGCTTTTCCTTCTCTACAAGTCCCACATCGGGCTATTAGCAACAACTAATACAGACAAAGAAGTAAGATTGACTTCTAACAGCCACTGTAAGTCATTTGATATCTGCCTATCAGTGACATTTCCTTTGATCTACTATTCACCCCCTCCACTCCCACCATCTTCTCTACTGCTGAAACTGATGTGTTTTATCTCTTTTTCAGTTTTGACCAAAGGTCTTCAACATGAAACATTAATTCTTTCTCTTCCTACAGACGCTGTCTGACCTGATAAGTGGTTTCAGAGTATTCTGCCTTTACTCTCAGTGGCCACTTTATTAGGTATACCTGTACAACTGGTCATTAATACAATTATCTAATCAGCCAATCATTGGCAGCAACTCAGTGCATAAAAGCATGCAGACACAGTCAAGAGGTTCAGTTGTTGTTCGGACCCAACATCAGAATGGGGAAAGAAATGTGATCTAAGTGACCTTGACCGTGGAATGGTTGTCGATGCCTGAAGGGTTGGTTTGAGGATCCCAGAAACTGCTGATTTCCTGGGATGTTCAAGTCTGTCAAGTTTATAGAGAATGGTGCAAAAAAACACCACCAAAAATCCAGTGAGCACTAGTTCTGTGGGCAAAAATCCCCTGTTAATGAGAGACGTCAGAGGAGAATGGCCAAAATGGTTTGAGCTGATAGGAACGTGACAGTAACTGATATTAAATAATAACTTCAGTCTTCATTGTGAAAGAAACTAACAGTGTGCCAGGCATTGAAGGGTGTGAGGGAAGAGAAGCGAGTGCAGTTACTATTACAAGGGAGAGGGTGCTCAAAAAGCTAAAAGCCCTAAAGGTGCCTAAATCACTTGGACCAGATGAACTGCACCTAAGGTTCTGAAAAAGGTAGTAGTAGAAATTGCAGAGGCATTAGTAATGATATTTCAAGAATCATTGGGCTCTAGCATGTTTCGGAGGACGGGAAAATTGCAAATGTCACTCCCTTCCAAGAAAGGAGGGAGGCAGCCGAAAGGAAATTATGGACCAGTTAACCTGACCTCAGTGGTTAGGAAGATGTTGGAGTCAATTGTTAAGGATGAGGTTATGGAGTACTTGGTGACACAGTAGGACAAAATCAGTATGGTTTCCTTAAGGGAAAATCTTGCCTGACGAACCTGTTGGAATTCTTTGAGGATTTTACAAGTAGGATAGATAAAGGTACTACAGTGGATATTGTATATTTGGACTTTCAAAAGGCCCTTGACTAGGTGTCACACATGAGGATGCTTACCAAGTTAAGAGCCCATGATATTACAAGAAAGTTACTAGCGTGGTTAAGGAATTGACTGATTGGTAGGAGGCAGCCAATGGGAATAACAGGATCCTTTTCTAGTTGGTTGTTAGTGACTAGTGGTGTTCTGCAGGGGTCGGTGTTGGGACGCTGCTTTTTATGCTGTATATCAATTATTTAGATGATGGAATAGATGGCTTTGTTGCCACGTTTGCAGATGATACAAAGGTTGGAGGAGCAGGTAGTGTTGAGGAAACAGGAAGGCTGCAGAAGGACTTAGACAGATTAGGAGAATGGGCAAGAAAGTGGCAAATAAAATACTATGTTGGAAAATACATGGTCATGCACTTTGGTAAAGAAATAAATGTACAGACTATTTTCTACGTGGGGAGAAAATCCAAAAATCTGAGATGCAAAGGGATTTGGGAGTCCTTGTGCAGATGTTAACTTGCAGGTTGTGCTGGTGGTGAGGAAGGCAAATGTAATGTTAGCATTCATTTCAAGATGTCTAGAATACAAGAGCAGGGATGTGATGCTGAGGCTTTATAAGGCACCGGTGAGGCCTCACCTTGAGTATTGTGAACAGTTTGGGCTCCTTATCTGAGAAAAGATGTGCTGGCATTGAAGTGGGTTCAGAGGAGGTTTACAAGGATGATTATGGGAATTAAAGGGTTATCATACGAGGAACGTTTGATAGCTTTGGCCTGTACTTGCTAGAATTTGGAAAGAGGAGGGGGATCTCAAAGTTTCAAAGGTACAAAATGTGTCCAATATACACATATTTCTTTGTAACCATCCACAAAAACAGAGAAGTGCCCCAAAGAATGAACGACAATTAATTGTTAGAACCCCAAAGTCCCCCACCCACCCACCAGCTCCCCCCACCGCGCGCAAGCAGCAGTGAGTAACAATGCCCCCTCCCCCCACCAGCAAAAAAAACAAGCATCGGCACCGCCACTGAGCGTTCACGCGCGAGCAAAGCAATAGCGAAGACACAGATTTGCAGTTACCCCAAAGACTTTGTGTTTCACCCAGTATTCGACATATACCAGGTTCTCTCTCTCCCTAATAAGGAAGAAAGAGGTGTCTCCATTTTCCCAGCGAGCAGAGAGACTTAACAAACAACTCGCTGGTCACGAGGTTTAGAATCCATTATGTCGCTTTTTGAGCTCTGTGCCTAAAGACCGCAAAGATCCCAGGTCTCCAGGCACACAGCAGATATCCCGACTCCCCGGATGACACACGGGCCTCCTGTCATGACACCAGCCCTTGATTCACTCATCTTCAGAGCCCCGAGATCCTAGGCTTCCGAATTCGAGCTGGACTATTAGGCCAAACCTTTGGTGTGCCGAACAACAGCCATTTATGGAACCCCAAGTGAGGGTCCTATTCCTGCAAAGAACCATAGTCAGTGTGTAACTCCAGGCCAGGGTCTTCAAAAGAACCCTGAAAGGGAAATACAGAGATATTAAAGATGGAAATTCAGCTATTTCCGAAGATGCGAGCAAAGGAGTCGACCTTAGGTGCCATTAACCCTCCTAAGTGCCGCATTCTTTTCCTTGATCTCATTGAAACCTTTTGAATGTGGAAAGGCCTAGACAGAGTGGATGTGGAAAAGATGTTTCCCAGAGTGAGGGAGTCTAGGACAAGAGGGCACAGCCTCAGGATAGAGGGACGTCCATTTAAAACAGAGATGCAGAGAGATTTCTTTAGCCAAAGGGTGGTGAATTTGTGGAATTTATTACCACAAGCAGCTATGGAGGTCAGGTTGTTGGGGGTGTATTTAAGGCAGAGTTTGATAGGTTCGTAATTGGACATTTCATCAAAGGTTACGGGGAGAAGGCCAGGGTGTGGGGCTGGCCAGGGGAGGTAAAGGATCTACCATGATTGAGTGGTGGCGCAGACCCGATGGCCTAATTCTGCTCCTATGTCATAGTCTTGTGGTCTAACTCAGACAACAGTGGCATGCAGAAGAGCATCTCTGAATGCACAATACATCAAACCTTGAAGCAGATGGGCTACAGCAACAGAAGACCATGAACTGGAGGTATCTAATAAAGTGGCACTTAGTGTATTTCAGATTTCCAGTGTCTATACTCCCTATGCCTTTTATAATCACTTCAACGTCTGAGAGCTGGCCACCCTGTTAGCTGTGTGACTAAGCACAGCTCAAACATCATTTATCAATTCTCAGATGACACCACTGTTGGTGAATTTTCAGAATGCAATGAGGAGATGTACGGCAGTGACATAGGTTGTCACAAGAACAACCTCACACTCAGTGTCAGCAAGACCAAGGAGATGATTGTGGTTGACAGGAAGGGGAAGTCAGGAGAACACACAAATTGCCTGGGTCAGTGGTGGAAAGGGTGAGTAGCTTTAAGTTCCTGGGTGTCAACATCTTAGAGAATCTATCTAACATATTGATACAATCATGATGAAGGCACATCACTTCATTTGGAGCTTGATGAGATTTGATACGTCAAAGACTCCAGCAAATTTCTAAAGATGGGCCTGGAGAGTATTCTAACCGGCCCTGTCGCAGCCTGGTCTGGAGCCTCCAGTGCCCGCGATCACAAGAGGCTGCAGAGTGTCGTTGAGACTCAGCCAACTCCATCACAGGCACAGATCACCCCATCATTGAGGACCTCTTCCCCAAGAAGGTGGTATCCATCATTAAGGGCCCTCATTATCCAGGACATGCCCTCTTTTTGTTTCTGCATTCAGGGACGGAGTACAGAACTCTGAAGACCCAGACTCAACAAGTCAGAAGACATTCCTGTCTTTAGATCTCTGAATTGTCCATGAATCCATGAACACTATCTTATTATTCCTTTCCTTAATTCTATTTATTCCATAACTTCTAGTGATTTTATGCCTACATTGTACTGCCACTGATAAATTTCATGACAGGTAAGACAGCAACAGTAAACTTAATTCTGACATACAAACAAGCTGGATGAACTCAGCAGGTTGGGCAGCATCCGTGGAAACGAGCAGTCAACGTTTCGGGTCGAGTCCCTTTGTCAGGACTGAAGAAGGAGGAGACAGGGGCCCTATAAAGGAGGTGGGGGAGGGTGGAAGGTGCCAGGTGAACAACGAATCAAAGGAAAGATCAAGGGGTGGGGGAGGGGAAGCAGGGAGGGGATAGGCAGGAAAGGTGAAGAAGGAATGAAAGTGGAAAGCACTATGGGTAGCAGAAGAAGGCAGAATCATGAGAGAGGTGATAGGCAGCTTGATTCTGAGCTCTGTCCTAATACATAGATACAACAATACACACTTCTGAACCCTAAGCAGCTTCAAGTTGTGTACAAAATTCAAAAAATTACAGGGCATGTCATTACCTCAAGTTGCTTCATATGCACGAATTAAATTCCTTTATCTGCCATTTTAATAAAGTTGGTGAATGAGCCTGAAGCTTGGGAAACTTAGTTGATGTATAGTAAAAACATGAAACAGATGCAGGTCATACAGCCTATCAAGGCTGCTCTGTAAGATCAGAGTAATCCTCTTCACACATCTCCCCCCCTCCCCAATGATCCTCAGATCCCTAGCTTCCCATAAAAACCAGATTCATCTAATGGTGTTCATGAATAATGTTCAACCACTGAGCATCTCTACCCCTCTGCGAGAAAGTGTTCCATGGATGTACAATTTTCTGAGGGAAGACATTTCTCCTTATCTCAGTCCTAAAAGGCACCGAAGACTTAAACCACTGCAGAGCTTGTTTCTGTTCAATTCCTTGCAAGGAGATTGATGTTGACTGATATCCAACAAACCATGTTGGTGGCTTCTTGAGATGGAGTTACTGTGCCAGATACCTCCTAGAAGGAAGCAACACCTCAGCATCTACCCAGTTGAATTCTCTAATAATCTTAAACAAGGTGATTATCTCTCATTCTTCTATTCTCCCTGGAATATATATATTTTCCTTCTTGATCCCTCCCCTAAGATAGTCACCTCTTCCCAGCAATCATACCACTATATCTTTAGAGTCAATAAAGGTCAATGCATAATTTGCCTCCCTAATTATTTACATGCATACTTTCTTCATGAACTAGCACAGCAAAATTTGCACATACACCAATATTTACTAATCGCTCAAATTTTTATAAATATTCTGCTTTTCCAGTCTTCCACATTTCTCAAAACAGTGAAAGGTGAAAAGTCTAAGTTTAAGGGGAACGTAAGGGGAAACTTCTTCACTCAGAGGGTCAAGAGAGCGTGGGAAGAGTTGCTAGCACAAGTGGTCATGCAAGCTCGATTTCAGCATTAGAGGGAAGTGTTGACAGGTACGTTGATGGTAGGGGTATGGAGGGCTATGGTCCCAGTAGATGGGAGTAGGCAGTTTAAATGGTTTGGCACAGACTAGATGGGCTGAAGGTCTGGTTTCTATGTTGTAAGTTCCTATGACTATGAATCTCTAACACTGGCATGACTTTCAGGTTTACATCATAAGACCATAAAAAATAGGAGCAGAATTACGCCATTCAGCTTATCAAATATGCTCCATTCAATCATGGCTGATTTATTAACCCTTTCAACCCCACTCTCCTGCCCTCTTCCCATAAGCTTTGATGCCATGATTAATCAATATGAATTGGTTTACCAATGTTAGATTCACAGCATTTATCTTCTTCAGCCCGTCGAATGATTGCATTTCTAACTCTGATGGCTAGAAGATCTATATTGTTGAATTGGAAAGAAATTGATCCTCCCACTGTATTTAATTGGTTCTCTCAAACTATGTTATGTTTAAATTTAGAAAAAATTAGAAGTGATACTTTTGAGACTTCTATTAAATTTGAAAAGTTATGGAGACCATTTATTCAACATTTTCATATGATGTAATATGACCCTGTGCCAAGTACATTTGATTTCCCGCTTTTAGCTTATGTATTTTGAGAGGACCGGAAGTGACGGCATTGATGAATACTTATTTTTGTGAGATATTATAAACAGCCCACTTTTTTTTTTCTTCTCTTTTGTTTGTTTTTTTTTCTTTTATATTACTTATTAGTTATAGTTATTAGATTAGATTAGTTAGTTTTGCATTATATAAATTTTTTTTGTTTTTTTTCTTTCTTTTTTCTGTTTTTTTTATATTATACATTATGAAATATTTAGATTTACTATGTCCATACATATATCTTATGGCTTATGTCTTGGTAAACTTATTTATATTGTAACTATTATGTATGTTTTTTTCATATGTAATGGAATGTGTATGTTGGTAATTTCTTTATCAATATATCATCTGTATTCTGTCCATATTACTAATATTAATAAAAAGATTTAGAAAGAAAGAAAGAAAGAATATGAATTAATCTCAACCTCTCCTTCAAATACATCCAATGACCTGACCTCCACAGCCATCTGTGGTAAAGTCCACAGGCCCACCACTCTCTGACCCAAGAAATGTAACTAATCTTGTAGTAAACAGGGAAATAAAATGTTCCTTGATGCCCTGTGGAACATTTGTATTCGTATTTTTAGTCATTGCCACATGATACCCTCCCATTCTACAAGAAACAGTTTGGATTTTAATCTGCTTATGGTAGTATTTTTTTATCCTGCTACACAGACAACCTTTGCACTCAATCAACCATGCAATTAATTATTCAACACCTTGAATGTAAAATAGTCAAAAACTATTACTGAGGCAGCAGCAAGTAGTTAATAGTTTAAACAACATAAGTGACTGAGTATTTGAGCTACAGTTATAGGAACAATGTTTACTCATTAGATTTTGACCACAAACCTCAGATCAGTTAAAGCACCAATGCCCCATTACCTTTACCTAGGGTGGGGCACATATTTATTTAACTAAACCTATGAATTGCTGCGTAATGTTTATCATTATCAGTATCACCTTATCATCTTAGAACTGTAGCAGAATCTGCAGCAAGGAAAATATCTGTAAAAGACAGTGAACGCTGTGGAAACACTCTACTGATCAAGCAGCGTCTGAACAAAGAGAAATCGAATTAATGTTTCAGGTTGAAGCATCTTCTGTTTTGATTTCGGATTACCTGCATCTGCAGTATTTAAAATATTCAGAAATTGGTTAATTCTAGGAAAAGGGCCCTCACAACCCCTGTGTAGTAGCAGTATAGGTAACAGAAATTCACCCTTATGGAAGTCACAAATCACTATTTAAAAGTCTGAGATACAGAATTTAAAAATTGTTCTCGTGAAAGTTATGAGGCAATTTTTACTTTCAGGGCACATTTCTTGGTGCATGTTCGGGTGTTGTGACTCCGTTTAGAACCTCATGATGCCGATGGTTTTCTGGGAACGAAACCCTCCTGCCCTGTGTGGGTTGACAGGTGTGGGAGCCGCCTGTATGCAGTTTGCCCATGTATAGTTGGACTAGTGTAAATTGCACGTGAAATCTGCAACACTGCAGATGTACCATCACTGCGTCCACTACCCTAAGTGCTTTAAAATTTGGAAATAACAAGTAAACCAAATCCAGATGTCTAAAAATTAGTTTTTATCAATTTGTTGGTGTTAACACAAAGAATCACCTTAACATTGTTTGTGAAGTTCATATAAAGAGCAGGGACTTCAGGTGTACAGAATAAATCATTAGGTTTGCATGTGAGATACTGCCTGATGATATCTTAAAATTTCTCATGGTTGTGGGGAGGTGTGATTTGAGAAGCAAGTTCATAAACTGACATACTGTACCACAACATGGGTAGTAAACATCCTGCCAATGAATAAATACCTTGGTGATAGAAAGGATTGTGAGACAGGGCTCCCAAGGTTACAGGAACCTGGTTAGATTGGTGAAGGGGTGCAAACAGGAGGGTATTTCTTTGTGCAAGGGTCTACAGAGACCTTCCAGTATGAGATGGAAGATGCCAGGAAGGAGTTTGTAAGGCGTGAGAGCAGTCCCTGAATGTCTGCCAATGGGGGTATTTCTGTCAGCTGGTGGAAAAGTAAATGACTTCTTCCCTCCTTGAGAATGAACTTTAGGTGATAGACCTGGTGCAGCACAAAGCATTGAACTCTAAAGAATGGCAGGGGTTAAAGCAGTGACCTGGAATAATCCTGAAATTAAGAAACTGAGAGTAACTCTGATCCTCATCTTCAAAGGTAAGCAGTCAAGGCACAATTCTGAAGTTATATTTGAGATTGCAGAAAGTTGAGGTGTCAGGAGGAATAAAGAATCCAATTTGAAATGTTATTAAACAATTTTTCTGAAGAAGTACTATTAACAATCCAGATTGTCTTCAAGCCTGTGAGGTCAAAAATCTATTGCATTTGCACTGCTATTTGCATCATTTAGAAGAGTTTTACTCCAGAAAAGCTCACCAGGGAGATTGAAAATCCCACTGAAAAAGAGGCTAGTTTCCCAGCTGACTCTGTGATTACCCAGGATTACATGCAACTTCTTTGGCTGATTCTGATTTTCAACTGCGCTAGTATTTTCAGGTGTTGTATCAGGAGAAGGAAAGGTGATTTTAAACCTCCTCTGCCCCTACCCAGTAAACCCTGAGGAAGGAATCCGGAGTCAGGGTCCCTAAGGCAGCCTGACGCTGTTTACAACCTCACTCTGGCAACCTCTGTGACGACACTGGTGCCAAGCTGTATCGGCACTTGCCCTTCCTTTGGACCACATCAGTGACATGGAGGGGGGAACCCGCTGCATGGGCAACAACCGGTTCTTCAAATCTTCCTGCCCGGGCTTGCGCCCTGGAGAGGACACAGACCACCAGAGGCACAAACCCATGATCCCCTGGGATCGACGACTGCCTACTACAGATCAACTAATATCCAGTGCAAGACCAGAGAGTGGAGAATTAGAGAGTTGTAGGTCCAGCATAATGTGATTTTCTTTTCCTCAGCAAACTGCATTCACCACATTTCAGGTATGAAATTACTCAGAGTTATTTTCCAGTTTCTCTTCAGCAAATATGGGGTGGTGATTTAGGTTTCGAAAAGATGACTTCCCCTGAAGTTCCATATGCTTACAAAGACATAAATTTCATTTTGATTGCTAATAATTAACATGTTTTGAACGCTAATGTAACAGATAGATTTTCAAAGGCATCTATTTCTGTGCAAACGCATAATCTCCACTTGAGTTATAGTCTCTAAAAGTCATGGAACTACACTCAGATATTTTATTATGTATGCTTGTACCTAATAAAGTGGCCACTGAGTGCATGTTTGTGGTCTTCTCTTACTGGAGCCCACCCACTACAGGATTTGATGAGTTCTGCATTCTAAGATGCTCTTCTGCAAACCACTGTTGAAATGTGTGCTTATTTGAGTTATTGTCATCTTCCTGTCAGTTTGAATCATTCTGGCCATTTCCCTCTGACCTGTCCCACTCACAAGGCATTTACAGCCGCAGAACCGTATTTTATTTATTTATTTTTTGCATCTTTCTCTGTAAACTCCAGAGATTGTTGTGTGTGAAAATCCCAGGAATCAGCACTTCCCGTGATACTCAAACCTCCCCAACCATCATTCCATAGTCAAAGCCACTTAAATCCCATTTCTTCCCTATTCTGAGCAACAACTGAATGTCTGCATGCTTGCATGCTTTTATGCATTGAGGTGCTGCCATATGATTGGCTGATTAGATATTTGCATTAACAAGCAGGTGTACAGGTGTACCTAATAAAGTGGCCGCTGAGTGTAGTGTGGCACGAAAACTTCAGCCCACCATGTCTGTGCTGCCCATCCAGTATCCATTTGTGGTCTTTCCGTTTGGTCCTTAGACTCTGTGCACTGATAATTCAAGTGTCTGGATGATCTTTAAATGTTCTTAGAGTACCAGCTTCCTCCCTACACTCAGGAAGATCATTCCAGATTCCAGCCATCCTCTGGATGTAAAAAAATGTTCTCTGACCCTCTCTAAACCCTTTTCCTGAGCCTAAGTTTCTACCATTTACCCTATTTATGTCTCTCATAATTTTATACACCTCTATCAGGCCCCCCTCAATCTCATACAGTCCATGGGAAACAAACTCCTACCTATCTAGTTTCAACACATAACCGAACCTCTCCAATCCATGTAACTTCCTGGCAAATTGCCTCTGTTCGGTCTCCAGTCCAATAATGTCCTTCTAATAATAAAGATAAAAAGACTTTCAGAGATCCATAGTTACTCGGAGATCCTAAGGAAGTATTGTTCCTCAGTAAATCCTAAGGAGCAACCATTGATCTTCCCAGCCTATCAACTAATCCTAGCAACCATTAGCCTAAAACTACAACATTATCAACATCACCACATTCCATACAATCTGTGAACTTTGTAAGTGTTTCTCTGCAGTGGTGATCGATAAAAGATGAAATACAGCATTTTGTGGATAAGTAGAGATGTTGTCCCGGATGGGGTTTTGAATTGCAAACGGAAGCAAACACTGTGGAGATATACCTGCTGGAAGAACTTTGTCTATGGAGAGAGAGTGTTCCTGGGCAATGACTTTTGGTCAGAACTGGAAGGTGTGCAGTGTCTTGGTAGGGTAATATCCATCATGTTAAACAATCCCTCTCCCACCCGGAATCATGATCTTTAGGAGAACCCCCAAAATATCTTGTAGTCCATCCTCCAAAGCATGTTAAAATCTGAATCTGCTTTAATATGTGAGGAGTTAGCAGACATAGCTATATTAATAATAAATTCAGAGGTGTACAACACAGTACTGTATTTGCCAACATAGAGAGGAGAGTGAGTTTGTAAATCTGGCGGGAACGGCAAGGATGGGGCGCCACAGGAGCTGTGTGGTACAGGTGGCAGAGAAGGAGTACTGGGGCAAGGGCTGTGTGGGTGCAGAGACATGCAGTCCCGAGACACCAGGCAAAGTCATTTAATTCCAAAGAATTACAGAATTCTTTTCTGGTGCTTCCTGCTCCCTTCCCTCCCCCTTCCCCTCTTCCCAACCATGAGTCTCCTCCCCCGCCCCCTTCCCACTCTCAGTCCACACTAGAGACCCATATCAGAATCAGGTTATTCATCACTCATATATGTTATGAAATTTGTTTTTTTTTGTGGCTGCACTACAGTGCATACATAAAGTTACTACAGTACTGTGCCAAAGTCATAGGCACCCTAGCTATGTTTATGTGCCTAAGACTTTTGCATAGTACTGTAGGCTTAAGGGCTCACCATACCTAGACATCCATTCCCAGAATCAGAATCAGATTAACTATCACTGACTTCAATCAAATGAAACCCATTGTATTACAAGTTCTCATTTTAAATACATCTTTAACATGGTGGGAAGATCTAATCGCCACCCACATTCTCAGGCAGAACATATCAGATTTCAACCACTACTTGGCTGAAAAAGTTTCTCCTCAAATTTCCTCTAAGTACTCTATTCCTCAATTTAAACTTAGGCCCTCTGGTTCTAGACATTATCGTAGTGTTGGTTTCCATTGGGTTAACTTCAGAGAGCTTTATCAAACTGTTCAGAAACAAGATGTTTCTCAAGTTCAGAATATCTATGGTGGTGAATGGAGCTTAATTTAATGTTTGTGTCTTATCTTTGATTTTGCTAGTTCCCAGTGTGCAGAATAGAGCCAAATACAGGGGGACATTGTACCCTGCAGGACAGAATCTCACCATGATAAGAATCTCACAATAAGAGTTCCTTCATTCCTCCCAAAAGTACCACTATTGGGCACCTTGTGAGTTAGGTTTGCAAACTTTGTTGACTGTAGAACTATGGTTAAGTCTATTTCATGTGGGACTCCTGTGGTCATCAGAAGTTGTTATATCAGAATTCAGTAAATCCAGAAGTGAAAGAATGCTATGGTAACCCACCAAGTTCCCCATTCAGCCTGAATACAGTAAATAACTTGGAATCCTAGGGTGCGCTTCTCCTCTGAGAACATTAGTTTTCAGTCCTTAGGTATGGTGCTATTTTGTTGGGAGATGAAACACTATTTTTCTGTCCCTTTGTTAAATATTGAATCATTAAGTACTGTTTCACTTCTCAGTGAAATCTAGAACAATAATTGGCACACTTATTAACAAAGGTCAAGCTACACATTACTTGTTTTACATTTGTTTAACTTGCAACAAGCAATAAATTACTTTGCAGGCCTGAATATAGCACAATAGAAAGCACATACTAGATTACGCATTCTGTAAATCCAGCTGCAGCTGATCTTATCTTGTATTTCCAATAAGTACATGAACTAACTAAACCATGATCTCAGTGCTGAGAATTGATGCCAATATTGCACGTGACCTCTTGGGGTGACAATGTTTCTGCTTCCTCTGGGATTGTTTTCCCAGATCCATCTGTATCTGCTGTCTGTGGTTCTAGGAATACTGGGAGTCATTTCAACATCTAACAAACCTTTCCGTCTTTTCTGTAGCTGGGTGGCTTGTGCTCAGTCGAGTGAAATGGGTGTGCAATACCAAATGTGTCATCGGTGGAAGTTTGATTGTCGAGGAACATGACAGCATTGGGAACTGATGGTCATCATGGTGACCCCAATGTGTCTGTGTCTGAGATGTATAACTCTATGTCTTTATGAGAGCAGGTTGACCATTATGTGGCATGCACTCTAACTTCTTACAACTCTTAGATTTAGGCTCCCATGGATTCATGGAGTGTGCCTATTTTTTCCTACCTTCAGAAAAAAAAATGACTTAAAATAAAACAAAATGGGGCAGTTGAAGAAATCTACTCTGACCAGATCTCAACCTGTCCACTCAACCCTCACAAGTCTCCCTCAGAAGTCCTTTAATTGGTGTTTAACCTTTAATTATGGCCCTTTGGTGATTTAGATGTTCTGTGAGACACCTACAGGTCATCCAACTGCTGGATTGCCATCCCAAACATATTTTTATTCCCAAGAGGTGCGGGTAACACAGAAAAGGTTCTACTAAAGAAATAGACAAAATACACAGTCATAAAAACTCCAATGCACTATATATAAAACAATTAAATATCAAAGTATCTTCTCAGAAAATACTTTGAAAATTGTCACCTTGTCATATATTAAATAGAAATGGATTATGTATAAAAGTTTGATTGCATGCAGTTGTCTGCATTAGCAATGATAGTTACACTATTGATTGTTCAAAGTTCAAAGAAAATTTATTATCAAAGTACATATATGTCACCATGTACAACCCCAAGATTCATTTTCTTGCAACATAATCAATAAATCCATAATAGAATAATAACCGTAACAGAATCAGTGAAAGACCATATGAGCTTGGGAGTTCAACCAGTGTGCAAATGTCAACAAACTGTGCAAATTAAGAAAGAAAGAAGTAAAAAGAAATAATAATAATACATATTTATTTATATATTCACATATTTTTATATTTATATTCAAGAATGTGAGATGAAGAGACCTCGAAAGTGATTCCATAGGTTGTGAGAACATTAAAATGATGAGGCAAGTGAAGTTGAGTGAAGTTATCTCCTTTAATTCAAGAGCCTGATGGTTGGAGAGGTGATCATAACTGTTCCTGAATCTAGAAGTGTGAATCCTGAGGATCCTGTACCTTCTTCCTGACGGCAGCAATGAGAAGAGAGCATGTCCTAGGTGGCGAAGGCTCCTACTGCTTTCCTTCTACAACATTTCAATAAACGTGCTCAATGGAGGGGAAAGCTTTACTCGTGATGGACTGGGCCGTATCCACTACTTTTTGTAGGATTTTCTAATCAAGGGCATTGGTGCTTCCATACCAGGCTGTGATACAGCCAGTCAATATATTCCCCTCTACACGTAGCAACACACTGGAGGAACTCAGCAGGTTGGGCAGCACCTGTGGAAACGAGCAGTCAACGTTTCGGGCCGAGACCCTTCGTCAGGACTGAAGAAGGAGGGGGCAGGGGCCCCATAAAGAAGGGTGGGAAGGTGAAAAACCAATCAGAGGAAAGATCAAGGGGTGGGGGAGGGGAAGCTGGGAGGGGATTGGCAGGAAAGGTGAAGAAGGAATGTAAGGGGAAAGCACAATGGGTAGTAGAAGAAGGCAGAATCATGAGAGAAGTGATAGGCAGCTGGAAGAGGAGGCAGAGTGAAAGTGGTATGGGGAAGGGAGAGGGAGGGAATTACCGGAAGTTGGAGAAATACTCCCCTCTACACATCCTTGGAAGTTCACCAAAGTTTTAGATGTCATGTCGAATCTTTGCAAAATCCTAAGAAAGTAAAGCTGCTACTGTGTTTTCTTCTGAATTTCTTTGTAATTTGTAAATGGCCCAGAACAGGTCCTTTGAAATAATAACACCGTATATCTGGATTCTGGTTATCTTGATTCCTAAGAGTTCAAATCAAAACTACCCTTTATATTCACTGAGCTTACCCATCAAGAAAGTAACCTTGAAAAAATTGCAGACAAAAAGTACTTAAAATGAACAAGATCTTTATTGAAATATTCTCAATATCTCAGTACTTCTTGATGGTAATGGAGAATTTCACAGTCCAAGAGCCCCCCTTGAACAAAAAGAATTATAAATTGTCTATTTTTTTGTAATTTCTTTCTGTCGTTCTAATTCCCTTTATGGTATTTACTGGTGAGGATGCCCTTGTATCTGAGAAAGAATAAAAGGATACGTGTTTAAATATCAGCTCAGTAGGTAAGGTTGGGAGGATAGAAACCAATTTATCATAGTGTAAAGCAATATAATGTAACTGTAGTTGACACCATAATGCAGCTGTTTTATCTCAACTGTCAAAGCTTTGTCAGTCCGTTACATATCACATCTGATCCAAGTACTGCGTTCCTGATTAGAAATTGCTTGCATGTTGCTGGGTTGTCTATCAACTCCAGGTTACTCATCATGTGGCTTGGGGTGGGGGGAGTGGTGGAGGAAGATGAAGAGAATTAACCCTTTAAACATCAGCTTCCAAGACCATTTTTAGTGATTCATCACCACAACCCATGATTGAGTCAGTTCATCAGCTTAGAGGTGTAACAGTTTACAGCTCACAGGATGTCAGTGTGGTTTGGAAGTTTGAGGCCTGCTCTTGTTCTCATTAATATTGTGAGAAATGCAAGTTTGCAGCTGACTTGTCCAGTGTAGCATCTCGTGCTGGATTATATCCAGGGGAGGGAACAATTCATATTGTTATGTACTCAAAACTGTGAGCCCCACTGCAGATGTACAGAACCACTTGCTCCATACTGTTAAGGTGAAGCATTCACTTGAAACAGGATGTATCATTTGCTGAACCAACCACTCCAACAACCTACAAAAATAGCAGTTAGGCCCAAATTCTGACTAGCAATGTGGTTATCTCTTTCCGGTTCTGTGACAATCTGGATTTAATTGATAGGTAGGGTGGAGGTGGGCACTTCCTCCTGCACTGACTTAGGTTCTTGATTGTCAAATTAGGCCAGATTTGACAAAATCTGTGTGTGTTTTTTAAAAGCACTACCTAGAGGGAGAATAATTTGTATTCAGAAAGCATCTGGGCTTCTTGTTACAACTGTGTGGGACAACCCTCTTCTACAAGAAACACTACTTTGTCTTCAGTAGACAAAATATGCTGCTATTTTCTGGGTAACACATATTGTACAAAATGCAGAAGATGAAAAGGCACTTTCATCCATGCTGAACTCTTTTTCTAAAGAATTGCACCACTAGAGAAAACCTACCTGCTGTGGTTAAGGTAGCACTGAGGTAATATAAGAATCCACTTTGCCACATTACTAACTTTAAAGAGAATTGTCAACTGGGTATATTGTTGACTTTTAACGTTTTTCTTTGTAATTTAACTGCATTCTGTATCTGACCAGACACGTCTACTATAGCCAAGGATTAGTGCAATCCTGTCTTCCAAATTTCCCTCCCTTATATGGGGGACTGTACCATTCATCCACAATGCCTCCTTCCCTGAAACCTCACTAACATCCACCATGCCTACCTGTATCGGCAGAAAAGGACAACAATCAAGCCGAGCCAGACTCCCGGTGGATACATCCCTAGTGTTCAACATCACCCTATAAATTTAGAACCCATTCACTGTTGTCCTAAAGATTCAGTTACACAGTGTGTCCAGACCGTTAAGGTGTAAACAATGGAAGAGCCTACTCCCCTCTACCGTCCCCCCTTTTTTCATTCCCAAAACTTGCTCCCCTCTTGCCCCTTCTCTTTTCCTCACTTGCCCATCACCTTCCTCTGTTGCCTCTCTTCCTTCCCTTTCATCTATGGTCTACTGTCCTCTCCAATCATATTCCTCCTTCTTCTTCAGCCCTTTACTCCTTACACCTATCACCTCCCAGCTTCTTACTTCACCTCCTCCTCCCCCACCCAACTACCTTCTCCTTCACCTGCCTGTTTGTATTCCTTCCCCTTCTCTCGTTTTCTTATTTAGGCTTCCTCCCCTTTCCTTTCCAGTCCTGATAAAGGGTCTAGGCCCAAAACATCAACTGTTTATTCCTCTCTGTAGACACTGTCTGACCTTCTGAGTTCCTCCAACATTTTGTGTGTGTTGCTCTGGATTTCCAGTATCTGCAAAATCTCTTGTGTTTACAAGGAGCTTACTGATCTCGGTGCCCTTTGAAGAGCCTATTAATATCGGAAACACACTGTGAAGTCAACAAGAATAGGATGGAAGCCTACATGATGTTGCATTTATTATAAACACTATATAGAAAGAAAACATCCTCCCAATACTTAAGGGCAACAGTGAAGTGGAGAGAGATTTGAAGGAATATGATAGCCTTCTTCACTATCTACTATGCCACCAATTGCAATCTGCAAACTTACAGATAATACCAATTACCTTCTCATCCAAATTATTCACGTAGGTGGCAAGCAGGCCCCTACAGCACCCCACTGGCCACAGGCCTCTAATCTGAAAAACAAACTTCCATCAGCACCCCCTCTGACTCCTACCACTGTCTAGAAAGCAAATGTTCAGTTCAGAGCCTCATTTTATTTCCACAGCCACAACCCCCCACCAACTCCACCATCGATTACTACTTTCACTTGGGTCTGTACTCTTGGCTGTCCATGCTCCAGTTTTGACCTGGAACTCATTCAGCTGTGATGGAAGCACAGCCAGTGAATCAGCACTGGAGAGAAATAATTTAATGGTCCATAGTGTGGAATAAGATGATGGGATTGTTAGATCACCAACTTTCACAAATGGGCTCCTGCCCCTTAAAGATTTTGTAATCACTGTTGCTGATGACTGCTAGATTACCCCCTCAGCTTTCTCATTCTTCAGAGAAAAGAGCTCCAAATTGGCCAGTCCTTCCTGATAAACATATGCCACCAGTTCAATGGTAGATTTGGTTGTAAATTATTTGAACAGATAATATTCTTGTAACTTTAAGGCCACTTTCTGCAGGAAAGACATTACTGCTTTGGTAGGATGTCCAAACAAAGAGCTTCATCCAAACCACCTACTTGCCAAGTTGGATGAGCTACCATCAACAGAAAAAACTCAGGAGCAAAGGTTAATACGTCAACAAGACAGAACTTTCCTTTCTTGTTCTGGAGGAAGCCTTAAAAACAGTATTTCCAGTCAACTGGCAGATTGTCAAATGAAATTGCAAGCAAGCCCAAAGAGAAAGCACAACTACATAAGAGAAAGGCTTCAGCATCAGCCACTTAAGGCTCATTTTATTATTCAATTAGACCACTGCTGATCTGTGCTTCAATTCCATATACCTGCCATTACTCAAAATCTCTTGCTACTGCAGCAAATATCTATCAAGCTCTGACTAAACGTCTCCCTCGACCTGGCATCCACAATCATATGCAGGAGAGATTTCCAGTATTCCATTACTATTTCTGGGAAAAAGTTCTCCACGTTCTGCAAGTTTAATGATAACGTTAGAGACTGGCTTTGTTTGTACATTAAAACATCGAAACGTACAGTGAAATGTGTTGCTGCACCACAATTCACTAACCCTTTGGAACGTGGGAGGAAACACAATCACCTGGAGGAAACCATGCAGTCACAGGAAGAATGCTCCTTACAGGCAGCGGGAGGAATTGAACTCCGATCGGGATCACTCGTGCTTTGAAACAATGCACTGATCGCAGCCATGTCACCCTCATGCAATACCTGGGTATGATATCATATTAAAATCTGAGGGTCCTGTACAGATTGTAAAGAATGGCATCAAATCATCAGAAAGATGTGACATAGGATCAGAAGATGTCGAATCCTTGTGAGCTGGAAAATCCATGGTCATGCACTTTGGTAGAAGAAATAAACGCAGAGACTATTTTCTAAATGGGGAGAAAATCCAAAAATCTGAGATGCAAAATGTCTTGGGAGTCCTTGTGCAGTACACCCTAAAGGTTTACTTGCGGGTTGAGTTGGCGGTGAGGAAAGCAAATGCAATGTTAGAATTCACTTCAGGAGTCTAGAATACTATAGAGATCTGATGCTGGGAGTCCTCGTGCAGGATACCCTTAAGGTTAACCTCCAGGTTGAGTCAGTGGTGAAGAAGGCGAATGCAATGTTGGCATTCATTTCTAGAGGAATAGAGTTTAGGAGCTGGGATGTGATGTTGAGGCTCTATAAGGCACTGGTAAGACCTCACTTGGAGTACTGGGTGCAGTTTTGGGCTCCTTATTTAAGAAAGGATGTGCTGACATTGGAGAGGGTTCAGAGAAGATTCACTAGAATGATTCCGGGAATGAGAGGGTTAACATATGAGGAACGTTTGACTACTCTTGGATTGTACTCCTTGGAGTTTAGAAGAATGAGGGGGACCTCATAGAAACATTTCAAATGTTGAAAGACGTGGACAGAGTGGATGTGGCAAAGTTGTTTCTATGGAATTTGTTGCCACGGGTAGCAGTGGAATCCAAGTCATTGGGTGTATTTAAGGCAGAGATTGATAGGTATCTCAGTAGTCAGGACATCAAAGGTTATGGTGAGAAGGTGGGGGAATGGGACTAAAGGGGAGATTGGATCAGCTCATGATGAAATGGCAGAGCAGACTTGATGGGCTGAATGGCCGACTTCTGCTCCTTTGTCTTATGGTCTTATGGACCTTACCTTAAGTATTGTGAACAATTTTGGGCTCCTTATCTAAGAAAAGATGTGCTGGCATTGGAGAGGGGTCAGAGGAGGTTCACAAGGATGATTCCGGGAATGAAAAGGTTATCACATGAGGAATGGTTAGTGGCTCTGGGCCTGTACTTGTTGGACTTTAGAAGGATGAGGGGAGAATCCCATTGAAACCTTTCAAATGTTGAAAGGCCTAGACAGAGTAGATGTGGAAAGGCTGCTTCCCATGGTGGAGTAGGCTAGGACAAGAGGGCACAGCCTCAGGACAGAGGGTTGTCCATTTAAAGCAGAAATGCGGAGAATTTCTTTACCCAGAGGGTGGTGAATTTGTGGATTTGTTACCACAGGCAGCTGTGGAGACCAGGTCTCTGGGTGTGTTTAAGGTGGAGATTGATAGGTTCTCGATTGGACACGACATCAAAGGTTACAGGGATAAGGCTGGGGAGTGGGGCAGAGGAGGGGAGAAAGAAAGGACCAGTCAGGTTTGAATGGTGGAGTAGACATGACAGGTCAAATGGCTCCTATTTCTTATGGTCTTATGATTGTTGTAAAATAAGTCAGCTCCATCATGGTCTGTAGTATCCAGGACATCTTCAAGGAGCGGTGCCTCAGAAAGATGGCGTTCATCATTAAGGATCCCCAGCACCCAGGGTATGCCCTTTCCTCACTGTTGTCATCAGGTAGGAGATACCTGAAGGCACACCCTCAGCGATTCAGGAACAGCTTCTTCCCCTCTGCCATCCGATTCCTAAATGGACATTGAACCCATGAACACTAACACACCAGCACACTACTCTTTATTTCTGGTTTTGCACTGATTATTGTTTTTAACTATTTAATATACATATACATACTTACTGTAATTCATCTTTTTTTCTATATTTATATGTATTGCATTGTACTGCTGCCACAAAGTTAACAAATTCCACGACATATGCCGGTGATATTAAACCTGATTCAGCTTCTGCGATTCGTGAGATGCTTCATTTGAAATTATTCCCTTTATCCCTTCTCTCTGCCTCATACTTCCTACTCAGCCATCAGCTCCCATCACAGAAGTATCTCCAGTTCTGTCTGTTCCTCTTTTTGCTTCTGAACGTGGCAGGTCAATCTTGTCAAATGGAATGTCAAAGGTTCGATGTTGGTGCACGCCACATTTGTGAGTTATATTCCAAATACACGTTCATCTCTAAAATTTAATTCAGTGTTAATTTTAGTTGTGCATTAGTGCTGGAGAAAAGAGAATGGAGAATTTCATATACATTCACTCTTACACCTTCTGAGTAGTATATATTTTTAATAGAGGTCTGTGTTTGGTATTTGTTGCTACCTGCCTACAGAGCATGAAACCAGTTATCGGTGAAAAGGAGGAAATCTATGTGCTAAAGCATGAAAAAGAGTTACATCAGAAATTGATTTTAACCCTATTTTTAAGCTAAGGATCGATAATTTGACTCTGATTAACCTTATCCAGTGTAACACACAAAAGATGCTGGAGGAACTCAGCAGGTCAGGCAGAATCTATGGAAAGGAATAAAGAGTCGACGTTTCAGGCCAAGAACCTTCATCAGAACTGAAGAGGAAGGAGAAAGAGGTCTGAATGAGATGGTGGGAGGAGGGGAAGGAGCACAAACTGGGAGGTGATATGTGAAACCAAGTGAAGAGGAATATGGTTGGGCGGGGGAGAGTGGTGAAGTAAGAAACTGGGAGGTGATAGGTGGAAGAAGTAAAAGGCTGAAGGAGAAGGAATCTGATAGGAGAGGGCAGTGAATGATCTTTATCCAGTATCTCACATTTCTGTTTGTGGTTGTTACCAACCTTGGGTAGCAATATGGTTCTCAGAACAGCTCAAGAAACTTCCCCTCAGTTCACGTTCAGGTAGTCACAATGTTCATTTTTCAATTCAGTTTAAAAGTCTGTTTACCAGTCACCATTCTGTTTCAGTTCCTCACAATTGCTGAAGAATACCAAAATGCAATACTGAAATACAATACATACAGCAGCCTTTGTGAAACACTACAAAATGTGTTTTATGCTGCATTATTGGTAAGACAGTAAATTTATCTTGCAACTACAGTAATATCTCGATAATCTTTATTCACTTTTCAGGCATTGTTGGTAAAATTCAAACAGAAATATTAAAGATTGGTGCCCGTGTATTCTGTGAATCATCAACAAGTATCAGCTAGATTTACAAGAAAGATGTACCTACATTTTATCATTTACTATGATAAGTATTTTAAGTGTGCTCACAGTTTCCTGTACTTTAATGTTCAAAGCAAATTTTTTTAACCATTTCTTCAACTAACTCTTCTTTATTGTCGGTAAGAATATTCCATTTAAGCATCAGGCTAATTCCCACAGTTATCTTATACATTCATTTATTTAAAGGAACACTGGCGACCACGTGCACATAAAAAATGTGAACATATTGCACAGCTTCTAATCGCTGCTTCCTGTGGCAGAAAGATGGTAGAGAAGTTACAGTAATGTGAAGAAGTATTGACAGTAAGTGTTGCTGAAAGGGCCAGAGGTGTGATCACATGGAGAGAGGTAGCAATGGGGAGTTTGAAACAAAGTGCATCCTGCCAAAACCCAACAGGCCCAGAACAGATTCTCTGACCTTACCGCATAAAATGGAGGTGTGCAAAAACCAGGCGTCATTTCAATAGTTTTACGTTTTAATTGGTTTATTAAAGGTGCATTCACCACTTGAGTTTTAGAAGCGCGGTTATCCTCAGCCTAGCACAGAGGACGGTATGTAAATACTGAGAGCATCAAGTCACGTCAGAGTGCAGGCCCAAAACAGAGCCTTGTGAGTGGACGGCGTAGGTGTGGTGAACTACGTGTGCCTGTCTGGACATGCCCCCTGCTGACTGCTCCTGTGGCTCCTTCCACAGGCCCCTGTATAAAGGCGATCTGAGGCCTGACGCTCGGCCTCAGTCTCCAGGACATAGTATGATGGACACTCACTCCTGGTTCCTTCTTCCAGTCAATAAAAGCCGATATCTCGCCTTACGTCTCAGTGTGAGTTATTGATGGTGCATCAATAGGAACCAAGCTGCTAGAAAACAATGCAATCACAGGCAAGAATGTCTCAGGCAGATTGGAACAAAGGGGAAAAAACTGAAATGTGATGAAAATCCTTGCCACTCTGATTGTCTGATCCGTCTGGTGACACAGAGTGAGAGACAGCCGTTTGTCTTTCTGTTGTGATAAGACACAAACCTAAGGTCTGGGCATGAATTGGGTTAGATGTGCACAGGGAGCCTAATCATGTTTTATATATGGTAAAATTCTACTATGCATGTGGCCCAAGCTACTGTGTACAGGATAACGAGCCTTGCAGGCTTCACACACACAAAGTCCTCGTCTCCTTTCATCTGGCTATGCAGAATGTGTGATTGAAAGCAAAGAGGGCGAGCATTTCAGGTCATGTAGGTGGGTGTCATGGTGGTGTGAGACTGAGGGAGGTGAGAAAAAGGTTTATTTCTCAGTCACTGCACAGGCAGGCCTTGGGAGAATTGCAGACTTGAAGGTCAAAGGTGTTTAGGCAGGAGAGTGTCAGCTGTTGGTTTTGAAGATACAAGTTCAAGTCCCTGTTTGGCAATTGGGATGATTAAAATGCCACTGTCAGCAATGGAGCAATGTCAGCAGGTTTAGGGGCAGTTATTATCCTTTAAAAATCACGCTTCTGAGTTGCTCACCTCCACACTGACATGGTTTCACAACCTTTCAAGGATTCTAAAACTCATGTTCTCGGTATTATTTATTTACCTTGCTGAGGCCAGACAGCAGTGCTCAGGCACCTGCTCCTACTTACTCCTTGGAGACGACCCAACTCCAGAGCATCAGCCCACTGCCTCTGACACCGTCACTGACCTCGTCAGCTCTGGAGAACTCCCACCCGCTGTCACCAGGCTCACAGTTCCTTTGCCCTGCACAGATTGTTTCCATCTCCTACCCAGGATCCACAAAGCTGACTGTCCGGTTTCCTCATTGTCTCTGCCTGCTCCTGCCCCACAAAACTCAAGTCCTCATACCTCGACTCCATTCTATCCCCCTTGGCTAAGTCCCTTTGCGCCTACATCCACAACACTTCACATGCTCTCGGTCTCCTCTATTCCCTGGCCCTGACCACCTCATTTTCACCATGGATGTCCAGCCCTTATACACTCCCATCCCCTATCAAGAAGGCCTTAAAGCTCTCCGCTTCTCTCTCAATAAAAGAACCAACCAGTTCCCCTCCACCACCACCCTCCTCTGTCTGACTGAGCTGGTACTCATCCTCAACGAATTTTCCTTCGGCTCCTTCCACTTTCTGCAGACTTGAGGGTTAGCCACGGTCCCTCGAATGGACCCCAGTTATACCTGCCTTTTTGATGGCTATGTAGAACAGTCCACGTTCCAAGCCTTCACCAGTAAATCTTCCTCTGCTACATTGGCGACTGCATTGACGCTGATTCATGCACCCATGCTGAGCTCGTCAATTTCATCAGCTTCGCCTCTAATTTCCCCCTTGCCATTAAATTCACTTAAGTTGATAAACCTACTGATTCCCACAGCTATCTTGACCTGTCTACCTCTGACCAACCTGTCTCCTGTAATAATGCTATTGTAGCAATGTGCTACACACAGCGCTGAAATAACGACACGCAGTCGGTAAGTTGTTTTGAGACTAGTTTATTCAAACTTCGCGGTGCTGGCATTTAATCCCTAGCACCCGCCCTCTCCGGGCGGAAATGACATCAGAGGTGCATTACCAAAGTCTCTCCCTGCGCGCTGGCTACTTGTGAGCCGGTTTGCCTGCGCAGAAAGTGGGTCGCCACATAACCCCCTCCCCCGCCAGAACCGGCGATACACCCCCCCAATGTCCACAGTCTGGATCAGCCTCTGCTTGGGAGGTCTGCCTCTGCGCCGCAGTGTCTGAACCTTGACCGGCTGCGCCAAGTCCACATGGGCTGGTTTGAGTCGGTCCATCGTGAAAACTTCCTCTTTCCCCCCAATGTCCAGAACGTATGTGGACCTGTTGTTGTTGATCACCTTGAACGGCCCCTCGTACGGCCGCTGTAGCGGTGCCCAGTGTCCACTCCTTCATACAATCACAAACTTACAGTTCTGCAGGTCTTTGGGTACATGGGTCGGGGTCCATCCGTGCTGTGAAGTCGGTACAGGGGCCAGGTTGCCGAGCCTTTCACGTAGCCTGTCCAGGACTGCTGTGGGTTCTTCCTCTTGCCCCCTTGGGGCTGGTATGAACTCTTCCAGGACGGCCAGGGGCCAATGAGGCGTGCAGATCCTCTTTGGGCGCTGTACGAATTCCAAGCAGGACCCAGGGAAGCTTGTCCACCCAGTTAGGTCCTCTCAGGCGGGCCATGAGAGCCGACTTCAAGTGACGGTGGAAGCGTTCCACCAGTCCATTCGAATGCGGGAGGTAGGCAGTTGTGTGGTGTAGCTGCGTTCCCAACAGGCTGGCCTCAGCCGACCACAGGCTGGAGGTGAACTGGGCGCCTCTGTCGGAGGTAATGTGGGCCGGTACCCTGAAGCGTGCTACACAAGTTGCAATCAGTGCTCGGGCGCAGGAATCGGCAGATGTGTCGGTGAGCAGGACCGCTTCTGGCCACTTCGTGAACCGGTCTACCATAGTTAGGAGGTACCGCGCTCCTCGGGACACTGGTAGGGGGCCCACTGTATCCACATGAATGTGGTCGAACCACCGGTGGGTGGGTTCGAACTGCTGCACCTTGGCTGTTTGGCACTGCGCACACGTTCTGGCCCAATCACTGACCTGCTTGCGAAGTCCATGCCACGTGAACTTGCTGGAGACCAGCCAGACAGTTGTCCTGATAGATGGGTGCACCAAGCTGTGAATGGAGTTGAAAACTTGCCGCCTCCAGGCTGCCAGGACGATGGGGCGAGGTTGGCCGGTAGCCACGTCACACAGGAGGGTCCTCTCACCTGGGCCTATGAGAAAGTCCTGCAGCTGCAAACCCGAGACTGCTGTCCTGTAGCTGGGCATCTCGTCGTCTGCCTGCTGCGCCTCCGCCAGTGCTGCACAGTCCACCCCCAGGGACAGGGCCTGGACAGCTGGTCTGGAGAGTGCATCCGCCACGACGTTGTCCTTTCCCGAGACATACTGGATGTCCGTCGTGTACTCGGAGATGTAGGACAGATGTCGCTGCAGGCGAGCTGACCAGGGATCAGACACCTTCATGAACACGAAGGTCAACAGTTTGTGGTCCGTGAACGCGGTGAACGGCCTGCCTTCTAAGAAGTACCTGAAATGCCGGATTGCCAGATACAGTGCCAACAGCTCCCGGTCGAAAGCACTGTACTTGAGTTTGGGTGGTCATAGGTGCTTGCTGAAGAACACCAGGGGTTGCCAGCGCCCCTCGATGAGCTGCTCCAGCACCCCACCGACTGCTGTGTCGGATGCATCCACCGTGAGTGCGGTCGGAACGTCCGTTCTGGGGTGCACCAGCATCGTGGCATCTGCCAAGGCTTCCTTGGCTTTAACGAAAGCGGCCGCGGCCTTCTCGTCCCAAGTAATGTCCTTGCCTTTACCCGACATCAGGGTCTACAAAGGGTGCATGATACGGGCTGCTGAGGGGAGGAAACGGTGGTAGAAGTTCACCATATCAACGAACTCCTGCAGGCCTTTGTTGGGCCGGGCAAAGTGGCCGATCGCGTCTACCTTGGCGGGCAGAGGTGTTGCCCCGTCTTTGGTAATCCTATGGCCCAGGAAGTCGATGGTATTGAGACTGAACTGGCACTTGGCCGGGTTGATCGTGAGGCTGTATTCACTCAGTCGGGCGTAGAGTTGACGGAGGTGGGACAGATGCTCCTGACGACTGTGGCTGGCTATGAGGATGTCGTCCAAATAGATGAACGCAAAGTCCAGGTCGCGTCCCACCACGTCCATTAACCACTGAAATGGCTGTGCGGCATTCTTTAGGCCGAACGGCATGCGGAGGAACTTGAAAAGGCCGAAAGGGGTGATGAGTGTTGTTTTGGGGACGTCGTCAGGATGCATCGGGATTTGATGGTATCCCCGGACGAGGTCTACCTTGGAAAAGATTCTTGCCCCGTGCAGATTTGCTGCAAAGTCCTGAATGTGCAGCACAGGGTAGCAGTCTGGTGTCGTAGCCTCGTTCAGCCTGCGGTAGTCGCCGCATGGTCTCCAGCCCCCTGTTGCTTTGGGCACCATGTGCAGGGGGGGAGGCCCATGGGCTGTCAGACCGCCGTATGATCCCCAATTCCTCCATCCGCTTGAACTCCTCCTTCGCCAGGCAGAGCTTTTCCAGGGGGAGCCTTCGTGCACGGGCGTGGAGGGGTGGTCCCTGGGTCGGGATGTGGTGTTGTAACCCGTGTCTGGGCATGGCCGCTGTGAACTGCGGTGCCAGAATCAATGGAAAGTCTGCCAGGATTCTGGTAAATTTGTTGTCCGACAGCGCAATGGAGTCCAGGTGTGGGGCCGGCAACTTGGCTTCACCCAGGGAGAACGTCTGGAAAGTCTCGGCATGTACCAGTCTTTTCCCTTGCAAGTCGACCTGCAGGCTGTGAGCTCGCAAGAAGTCCGCCCCCAGGAGTGGTTGGGCCACTGCGGCCAGTGTGAAGTCCCACGTGAACTGGTTGGCGCTGAACTACAGCTGCACTGTGCGGGTGCCGTAGGTCCATATCGTGCTGCCGTTTGTGGCCCTCAGGGTGGGTCCTGGCTTCCTGTTGCGGGTGTCGTACCCCGTCGGGGGCAAGACACTGATCTCCGCTCCGGTGTCAACCAAGAAGCGGCGTCCCGACAGTTTGTCCCAGACATACAAGAGGCTGTCCTGGTGGCCAGCCACCATAGTCATTAGTGGCAGCTGGCCCTGGCCCTGGCCCTTGCAGGGCGGGCATCAATGGCAGGCTTTTGTGCCCCACCGCTGGTGGTAGAAACACCACTGTTCACTGGCCTCCTCACTCCTGCCTCTGTGTTGCATGCGCCCCCCTGCCGGGCCTGGTCTGGTCCGCTGTTGGGCACGTGGCCTGGTAATCTGACCGACGGATGCCACGCTCTCCCTCTTGGCTTTCCACAGCACGTCTGCTCGGGCCGCCACCTTCCGGGGGTCGCTGAAATCTGCGTCGGCCAGCAGCAGATGTATGTCCTCAGGCAGTCGCTCCAGGAACGCTTGCTCGAACATGAGGCAGGGCTTGTGTCCGTCAGCCAGGGACAGCATCTCGTTCATCAATGCTGACGGCAGTGTGCCTCCCAAACCATCCAGGTGAAGCAGGCGGGCACCCCACTCACGCCGTTAGAGGCCAAAGGTCCCAATGAGCAGCGCTTTGAATGCTTCATATTTGCCTTCTTCCGGGGGTGACTGTATGAAATCCGCAACCTGGGCGGCCATCTCCTGGTCAAGGGCGCTCACCACGTGGTAGTAACGTGTGGAATCAGAGGATATCTGCCGAATCTGGAACTGGGCTTCTGCTTGGCTAAACCACACGCGTGGTTGCAGCGTCCAGAAAGTCGGCAGTTTTAGCAAAACTGCATGAACAGATGAAGAGTCGGTCATCTTTGGTCCAAATCCCATTTGGACCGTCGGGGTCACCAATGTAGCGATGTGCTACACACAGCACTGAAATATCGACACGCAATCGGTAGGTCGTTTTGAGACTAGTTTATTCAAACTTCGCGGCGCGGGCATTTAAATCCCTAGCGCCGGCCCTCTCCGGGCGGAAATGACATCGGAGGTACATTACTAAAGTCTCCCCCCGCGCGCTGGCTATTTGTGAGCCGGTTCGCCTGCACAGGAAGTGGGTCGCCACACTATACCCTTTTTTCAATTCCTTTTTCTCCACCACATCTGTTCCCAGTATGCGGCCTTCCTCTGCAAGGTATTAGAGAAGTCCTCCTTCTTCAGAACATGGGGTTTCCCTTCCTCCATTATTGATCTTGCTCTCACCTGCATCTCCTCCGTTTCCCAAACATCCACACTCACACCATCTTCCCACTGCCTGTGCTCCTCTCACCCATACCTACCAGGCGATGATTCTCTGCAACTTCCGCCATCTCCAAGGAATCCTACCACCAAACTTATCTTTATCTCCCCCCACTCCACTTTCCACAGGGATCACTCCCTCCATGTCTATTCTTCCCCCACCCCCCCCAACTAATCTCTCTCACGCCACTTATCCTGAAAGCAACTAAAGCAACTAAAGAGCCCCTTCACCTCCTTCCTCACCTCCATTCAGGGGCTCAAATGGGCCCAGCAGGTGAGGCCACACTACACCTGTGAATCAGCTGGGATTGCCTATTGTGTCCAGCGCTCCCACTGCAGCCTCCTCTGAGACCCGTCATAAATTGGGGGACTGCTTTGTCAAGCACCTCCACTCCATCCATCCAAAGCGGAACTTCCCAGTAGCTAAAAATTTTAATTCCAATTCCTATTCCTGCTCTGACATGTTGGTCTATGGCCTTCTCTTGTGCCATGATGAAACCACCCTCAGGGTAGAGAAATAACACCTTATATTCCACCTGGGTAGCCTCCAACCTTTTGACTTCTTCTGGTAAAAACAATTCCCTCTCCCTCCCTCTTCTATTCCCCACTCTGTCCTCTTCTCACCTGCCTATCACTTCCCCGGTACACCTCCTCCTTCCCTTTTCCCTATTGGCCACTCTCCTCTCCTATCAGGTTCTTTCCTCTCCAGTCCTTTACCTTTCCCACCCACCTGGCTTCATCTATCACCTTCTAGCTGTCCGCCTTCCCCTCCCCAATCTTTTATATTCTGGTGTCTTCCCCCTTCCTTTCCAGTCCTGATGAAGGGTCTAGACCTGAAATGTCAACTCTTTATTCATTTCCATAGATGCTGCCTGACCTGCTGAGGATTGGATGATGCAGGTCCCGGGGTTCAGGTGTTTTAAAAGGAATAGAATGGGAGGTAGAAAAGGGGGGAGTGGCATTGCTGGTCAGGGATAGTATCATGGCTATAGAAAGGGAGGTCGCTGCAGAGGGAGTGTCCACTGAGTCGGTCTGGGTGGAAGTCAAAAATAGGAAGGGATCAATCACTGTGCTGGGAGTAATCTACAGGCCCTCAAATAGCCCTCGGGACACCGAGGAGCAGATAAGCAGACAGATTTTAGAATGGTGCAGGAAATACAGGGTAGTAGTTATGGGTGATTTCAACTTCCCTCATGTTGACTGGCACCTCCTGAATGCAAGGGGGATAGATGGGGCTGAATTTGTCAGGTGTGTTCAAGAAGGATTCCTGATACAGTATGTGGACCGGCCGACGAGAGGAGAGGCTATACTGGATCTAGTTCTGGGTAATGAACCTGGTCAAGTGACAGACCTCTTGGTGGGGGAGCATTTTGGTGAGAGTGACCACAACTCCCAGAGCTTCAGCATAGCTATGGAAAGGGATAAAATCAGATGCAATGGTAAAGTGCTTAATTGGGGAAGGGCTAACTTTGAAGGGATGAGGCAGGAACTAGCAAGAGTAAATTGGAAACAGATGTTCAAAGGGAAAGGCACAGAAGTAATGTGGGAGAAGTTTAGGGACCACTTGAGTTGAGTTCAGGATAGGTTTGTCCCACTGAGGCAAGGAAAAAATGGTAGGAAAAGGGAATTGTGGCTGACAAAACACGTGAGGCAACTCATCAAGAGGAAAAAGGAAGCATATGTTATATATAAGAAGCAGGAAGTAGGAGGGGCTTATGAGAAATATAGGGTAGCCAAGAAGGAGCTAAAGAAAGGACTTAGGAGAGCTCAAAGGGGGCATGAGAAGGCCTTGGCATGTAAGATTAAGGAGAACCCCAAGGCGTTCTATGCATATGTGAAGAATAGGAGGATGACGAGAACGAAGGTGGGACTGCTAAAGGATAAAGAGGGCAACATGTGCCTGGAAGCAGAGGAGGTTGGGGAGGTCCTAAATTAATACTTTACTTCAGTATTCACAAGCGAAAAGGATCTTGATCAGGATGAGGTCGAAGTAGAGTGGGCCTGTGTGCTGGACAATGTGGAGATTAAGAAAGAAATGCTGGATCTTCTTAAAAACATTAAGATTGATAAATCCTCAGGGCTGGATATGATACACTCCAGGTTGTTGTGAGAATTGAGAGAAGAGATCACAGGAGCATTAGCTAAGGTCTTTGAATCCTTTTTGGCTGCAGGGGAAGTGCCGGAGGATTGGAGAATGGCAAATGTCATTCCTTTGTTTAAAAAAGGTAATAGGGAGAAACCTGGGAACTATAGACTGGTGAGTCTTACGTCGGTGGTCTGCAAACTACTGGAAAGGATTCTTAAGGATAGGATCTACGAGCATTTGGAGAAGTACAGTCTACTCATGAATAGTCAACATGGCTTTGTGAAGGGAAGATCATGCCTCATGAGCCTGGTTGAGTTTTTTGAAGAGGTAACAAAAGAAATTGATGAGGGTAGGGCAGTGGATGTGGTCTACACGGACTTTAGCAAGGCATTTGACAAGATCCCTAACGAGAGACTCATCCAGAAAGTCATAAGGCATGGGATAAGTGGAACCTTGGCTGTTTGGATAAAAGATTGGCTTCAAGGAAGAAAGCAGAGGGTAGTTGTGGAAGGAAAGTATTCCGCCTGGAGGTCTGGGACTAGTGGAATGCTGCAGGGATCTGTTCAGGGACCCCTGCTATTTGTGATTTTTATAAATGACCCCTGGATGTATAGGCAGAATGATGGGTGAGTAAGTTTGCGGATGACACGAAGATTGGAGGAGTTGTGGATGGAGCTGTTGGTTGTTGAAGGTTACAAGAGGATATAGACTGGCTGCAGAGTTGGACAGAAAAATGGCAGATGGAGTTCAATCCGGACAAGTGTGAGGTGATGCATTTTGGAAGGACAAACCAGAAGACTGAGTACAGGATTAATGGGCAGTTACTTAAGAGTGTGGATGAACAAAGGGACCTTGGGGTTCAAATCCATACATCCCTCAAGGTCGCTGCACAGGTTGATAGGGTAGTTAAGAAGGCCTATGGGATGCTGGGCTTCATTAACAGGGGATTGAGTTTAAGAGTAGAGGGATCATGTTGCAACTCTACAAATCTCTGGTGAGACTGCACTTGGAGTATTGTGTTCAATTCTGGTCACCTCATTATAGGAAGGATGTGGAAGCTATGGAGAGGGTGCAGAGGAGATTTACCAGAATGTTGCCTGGATTGGAGAACAAGTCATATGAAGCAAGGTTAGCAGAGCTGGGACTTTTCGCTTTGGAGCGTAGAAGAATAAGAGGGGACTTGATAGAGATCTACAAGATTATGAGAGGCATAGATAGGGTGGATAGTCGGTACCTGTTTCACAGGGCACCAATAGCAAACACCAGAGGGTGTATGTACAAAATTAAGGGAGGGAAGTTTAAGGGAGACATCGGGGTAAGTTTTTTACACAGAGGGTTGTGAGTGGCTGGAATGACTTGCCAGGGATGGTGGTGGAGACTAAAACATTAGGGGTATTTAAGAGCCTCGGACAGGCACATGGATGAAAGAAAAATGGAGAGTTATGGGGTAGTGTGGGTTTAGTACTTTTTTTTAAAGGATTATATGGGTCAGCACAACATGGAGGGCTGTAGTGTTCTATGGTTCTATTTATTTTTCATTAATGTCCAACAAGGGAAGAAGATATACCGTCCCTACTCAGCCCAGTCTACAAAGTTTGTACATATATCACCCACCAAAGTTATTCACTCTTCATCTCTGGAACAGGAAATGCAACTGTCACGAAAGGCATTCACAGCATGTGTACAGGTAAATAAAAAGATGCAACATAGCAACCAGACATTAGTGAGTGGAAGAGGTTCTCTTGATATCTTGAAATTTAAGGATAATAAATTAATAAATGACATCCATTAAAACTGACCAAAATGATTTCTGTTCTAAAAACCAGCTGTTGGGCAGGTGTGATTGTAAGCAGCAGGAAAGGGTTAAGACTTTAAGAGCTTGTCCATAGGGATCAACTAGCATATAACTTTCAGCTTACTGCATGCTTAGTAATGATAACCTTATCGTCTAATGTGAAGTATAAGTGAACTGACTACTTGGTAACAAATGAGAAGAGTGCCATTATAAAGCATGACGCTCTTTGAAGAGGTTGAAATTATATTCAGTACAAATAAAGCAATGCCCAAATCATTTTTCAATATTATCTTGCAACATACGGCGTAACTCTGTGAAAAGTTTACTTACTTTGTACCAGCTGGGATGCCGTGTAAATTGCACCTAGTTCAGGATTTTTATTAAAGGTGAGATTACTATACAATAAAATATATAAAATCTTGACTTTTGCTCGAAGCTGTATATTAACCTTAGAGAAATGAATGGTGCAAATTGGGCCAAAGGACCTGTTTCTTGTTATATAATTCTCTGACTCTGAGATTAAATGACATGAACTATTTGACCATGAACTTCCTTCAACAATTGTATGACGCGTTTTTAAAAACAATGTAGGCTACTGAGACTTCCTTATTTTTACAGTGATTTTTGATGTACTGCAAGAACAAACATAGACCATGATCCTCAGTTCAGTGATGCTTTATTGACGAGATATATAGCATTGTACTAAAGTCTTAATCGCATATATATAGCTAAGACTTTTGCACAGTACTGTAGTAATTTAATGTATTGTACTGCTGCCACATAAAAAACAAATTTCATGTCATGTGAGTGATGATAATTCTGATATGGGTTTCTATTGTTGACTGAAAGTGGGAAGGGGGCAGGGAGAGGGGAATCATGACTGGGAAAGGGGAAGGGAGAGGGGAGGGAGAGGGAAGCACCAGAAAGACATTCTGTGATGATACAATAATTTGAAATCAAATGACCTTGCCTGGTGTCTTAGGGCTGGGTGTGTCTGTACCCATGTCACCCCGTGACCCTGACACTCCTCCTCTGCTACCTGTCCCACGCCCCTCCCATGGCATCCCACCCTCACCAATTCCAACATCCTTTGCTTCCTTCAGATTTACAACCTCATTCTCCAGCCACATTGACAATTACAGTACTGTGCAAAAGTCTGAGGCACATTAGCAATATACTGTACATGTGCCTAAGACTATTAGGTCATAAGACATAGGAGCAGAATTAGATCATACTGCCCATTGAGTCTGCTCCGCCATTCCATCATGGCTGATACTGGATCCCACTCAACCCTGTACACCTGCCTTCTCACCATATCATTTAATGCCCTGACTGATCAACTTCTGCCTTAAATATATGCATGGACTTTGTCTTCACCCCAGTCTATGGCAGAGCATTCCACAGATTTACTACTCTCTGTCTAAAAAAATTCCTCCTTACCTCTGTTCAAAGGAGTCACCCCTCAGTTTTGTGGCTGTGCCCTCTACTTCTGGACACCCCCACCATAGGAAACATCCTCTCCACATCCAGTCTAGTCCTTTCAACACTCAGTAGGTTTTGATGAGATCCCCACGCATTCTTCTAAATTCCAGCGAGTACAGGCCCAAAGCTGCCAAACCATCATCATATATTAACCCCTTCATTCCTGGAATCATCCTCGTGAACCTCCTCTGGACTCTGTCTAATGATAACCAATCCTTTCTGAGATATGAGGCCCAAAACTGTTAACAATACTCTTAAGTGCAACCTGACTAGTGTCTTATAAAGCCTCAGCATTATCTCCTTGCTTTTGCAGCGTACTGAACAATAATGCATAGTTACAAAAAGAAAAATCTGAATTTCAGAATCAGAATCAGTTTCAATATCACTGGCATGTGTTGTTTTGCAGCCACAGTTCCATACAATATATGAAAGATCTCTAAATTATGTATATACTATATACTAAAATTTAAATTAAATAAATAATGCAGAGAGCCAAACAATGGCAAGATAATGTTCATGAGTTGGTTTGTTGTCCATACAGAAACCTGGTTGCAGAGGGAAAGAAACCTTTTGTAAAACATTGCGTGTGTGTCTTCATGCACCTGTACCCCCTCCTGATGTAGCAATGAGAAGAGGGCATGTTCTGGCAATAAGGGTCTTTAATGATGGATGACACTTTTTTTGAGTCACTCCCTTTTGAAGATCTCCTCAAAGCTGGATGTTTTGAAAGAGATACCAAGGACAGTAGATAAAGTGGTAAATATAATTTATCTAGATTTCCAAGTGTTCCTTCATAAATTTCCACACAGTTTGGAATCAAAGGAAGGGTGACTGATAGAGGTAATATGATGTTATTTGGAATGGTGAATGCTAATAGAACCATCTTAGGTTGGCACATTGGTTGGCATGGATGAGTTGGACCAACAGCCCCATTTCTGTGCTCTGTTCCTCTAACTCAGGGGTTCCCAACCTCCTGTTTGAAATGAACAAATACCATTAAACAAGGGGTCCATGGACCCCAGGTTGGGGACCCCTGCTCAAACTTTATGGAAAGCCTGTCTCTGGAAGGAATGCGTTCGGAACAACCATTGCTGGAGATGTACTCTGATGCTGTGGACGTCAGAGCTATAAAGACACCTTCTATTTCCAGATGACATGAAATTGAGGAGCAATCAGTACCAACAAGGATGACAGCAAATTGCAGCACAGCAATAAACTTGAACAGAGTCCGTGTAATTACCAAGTTAGCTTCAACTCGGAATAGGAAGAGGTGTTACATTTTCAAAAGCAAAGCAAGGCAATCATATTGTTCTTCAAAGCTAATAAGCTAAGTAAGGCAAAGGGGTCAAGTGATCTAAAACTATAAATGCAGAAATCACTAAAAGCAACAATGCAGGTTAATAATGCCAGTATGGAAGTATGCTGAATACCTGGGTTTATTTGTGGAGGTGTTGGATTCAAAATTAGAGAGATACAACTGGTCATAAGCCTCCAGTCTGGTAAACAACCCTCTACTGCCTCTGACCCCTTCCACCAAGTCATTTTTTAACATGGGGAAGTAGATATATATGTGAGGGAGAAAGGGGATGAAAGGCCATTGCAGATGGAGTTAGCTGAGGAGAAATGGGAGAATGGTTAAATGGGCTATAACTGGCAGTAAGGAATGATTGAGCCAAGTAACCTCTTTCTGTACTCTGACATAGTATAAACAGAGCTGCTGACATTGGTGTGGCTGTCTTGGATCTGCTCATGAGCAGCTGAAGCACTGAAACAACATGAGGAAAGTAGAGATGAAGGTTACTTTATGATTTGAACACCAGTGATGCCAGTCTGATCCATGTGATTAACACAACTTGCGAGCTTTGGCCGATTCAACGGATGCAATCCTCCAGAAAATTTACAAATATCAGACAATGAAAGCCATAGTTTCTTCAGCAAAAGTGTGAGAAGACCATGGGCATTTAGTTGGTGTACGCTGAGGTGCTCGATCGGATACACTACCCATCTCAATGTCGTCATCATAAAGACCGAATAAGGACAAAAGTTCAGAGCTTCTCAAAGTAGCTCTCCATGTGGTTAATTGGTTAGTTATGTGAATTTTTATGAGTAGTTATTTAACATAGTTCTCACCAGGGTTAGCGTAATGACACTTAAATTGGAGTGAATACTCCTGAGGCTGAGCTGGGCATTCCTAATACCAACCAAAACTGCAATAAATATTGCAGCGGAGTAGTGGAATGCTAAGGACTCTTATAAATATTTGAAAGACTCCACAGCTAATTTAACATGGAGTCTATTAACAACACTAATATAACACAGTTGAACACCTCTGAGTCACGTACGGCTGTACAGGTTAAACAAAGTTTGTATAGGCCTCCATAATGCAAACATTGAAGTAGCTTAGGAAAGTCTACCCCTCCTCCTATAGCAAGTCCTATTTCTAGCTCAATCCCCGACCACTTTAACAGCACACAAATGTACCAGTTAAAATAATTTGGGTTTCCTGGCCTTTATGTAATGTTAAACACTGAAAAGATATTTTTATCTTATGAGCATTTCTTTGAAGTGAATTTGACTGTCTGGAGGCTGGATGATTATTCACTGAGTTAGAAGGTTCTGGATAAAGTTCCTGACAAGAATACCCTTCAGATCACAGTACTGGTGGTGCTGAGCTTAGTATATGCTGCATGATTAAAGGTTTGCTTTTTTAAATGAGGAGGTAAATAAAGGTCCCATCTATCCTACAGATGGACACAACAATCTCTGTGGACTATTTTGAAAAGGATGAAGATTATCCCCATAGTCCTTCAATAGATTACCCAATATAGATTATAAAATTATTACCACATTCATGTTTGTGAGAACTTTCTGTGCATAACTTTGGCAGCCATTATAGCATCTGTAGTTAAAGCCCTGACTGTCATCAAAGCCACTATGCTTTCAAATGCCTGAAAGGCACTATATAAATGTAAGACTTACTTTCTTGTTGAGAGAAATAACTTCAAAAATCCATCACTTAACAATTCTAAAGATGCAATGCAAATCTGCCTGTTACTGCGGTGAAATATTAGATGCTATTTATGACTGCAGCCAAGCAATAAGGGTGAAGATTCTACTTTCTACAGTTATAGAATCAAGATACGACGGCATTGCCCAATGGATGGCAAAAATAAATACAACTGGAGTTAGGCTGCAACACACTGAACCATAGGAATGTAGGTTAAATTGTGGATTACCAGAAGTAAGCTATAAGCTCGGTTCTTGTTTCCAGTGGTATCAGTGGAAAGTAAACACTTGTTCAAAGAGGAAGGGAGATCGCAAGACCAGGCAGTCACTGCAGCTAAACTGAATAGAGTATTTATGTCAGATTAGCAATAGATTTGAAACATGTCTTCCTTTCCACTGACAGCTAAAAAGAAAGATAAGGAATTATGTAATAGAAATGTGTGGCTTTGCTAGTGAATGGTGATGGCTCGGCTTTACAGGTGATATTCCATCTGCTTTTGGGAATCTAATTTGACCTTGCTAGAGAAAAATAAAGTCAAAGAGCCAAGGGAAAAACTGAAGTCATGTTTGTGGATTTTTTTTTATTTGTGAATTTATTGATCGTAAATTTTTCTCGGAGGCAAAGTTCTTGAAAATTTCTCTCTCTATCGTCTCTCTCTCAACCATTCTCTTGCTGTCAGCACTCTCTCTCTTTCTCCTTCAGCCACTCTCTGTCTTTGTCCTTGTCTCTCTCTCTCTTTCTCAACCATTCTCATTCTCTGATGTTTTTTTTGTCTAAGTCTCACAGTCTTACTGTTACTTGTGCATTGTTATCTCTGTCTTCTTTTCGTTCAGATTTTGCAGATAGTGGTTAAGGTTTTAACCAAGTAATACAAGTGACAGCGAATTGATGGTCCATTTTATTCTCCTCTAATTAAATTGTGGCATAAGGTAGAGTGATTATTCATGTCTGCATTTTGTATTCTATCAGAGTCAACATCTACCCCTATACTGTTCTCCCTATTGCACAAGTGGCAATATGCTTTTATGTCCCTACATGACTATTTTATTAATACCTTGTATTTTGTCTCCTTGTTACAGTGCTGCAGCATGAGAGGAGCCTATTAGCCTTTCATGTCAGAAGTAGACAATTGAACCCAGTCTCCCAGTTTTCTCCTACATATCTAATATTGGATGAGAAAATTTGCCACTTCAAAAAAAATCTAATATCTCCTTACATATCTTTTCCATTACCTTATCATGAAGGAGTTGAAACTCTCCATAAATACATCAATGGTTGATGGTCTGAGATCTGATTTTAGACAGAAGGCCTTTACAATGCATATCAGCATATAGTCACACAATTGCAGTACTTGCAATTCCACTTTCCTCTTTACTTCACATAAAATTTACAACGTGAAGAGTTATCAGGCATGAAGTAGTACGTGACACATTGTACTTTTCCTTTCAGCCAAGAGGTGCTGAGCAGCACTCATAATGTGCTTTTTATTGTAGTTAAGCCCTTATCTAGGATCGCATTGTGTGCACATGCACTGGGTGCACTGAGTGGAGCTCATTTAATCAGCAATGTAGGAAGCTCATAGCATTTGGTGTGTTGGCTGCTGTCACTCCGTGTTTGAGTAATTATATTGTAGAAATAATAGTGTGATTATACAAACTTCAGGAAAGGTCATCCAGGACTTAACGACAAGGCCTGTTGGTTACATAACCCCACCATTTCTGCTCAATATTTTATGCATTCCATCCATCAAAAGCTACTTACAAAATTAGCTCATAAGATTCACATAAAACCTGCATCAAAGCTACAATACAAAGAACATTTTTTTGCCCAAATTAGAGAAAATATCTTTTTATCACCCCTGGAGGTTATTTCCAGAGAGATAAGCTGGCAAAAGATGTCCATGGCAAATTAATTAGATGAAATTCCTCAAAAGTTAGAATATCTAGGTGTCAGATAATAGGTTGCATTATCATTATAGTATGTAACAACTACACCAATTTAGCTGTTAAACACTACGCCCAGTCTGGCTGGGATTAATCCTACTACTGAATTTGAGGGGACCACATTTTAAATATCACTGCCGGCCACCTTTAAATATATAAATTAGAGCCCTAATTGCCTCTTGAAAATTTGTCAATAATTTATTGGAACTCTTCGGCAGCTGCCTGCGAGAGATAAGTTACTAATTTTTCTTTTTCAATGATAAACCTTCAGGAGGACAAGCAGGAGCTTGGCAGCTAACATTGAAGACAGTATCAGTCTTGTTCAGTCTCCTCTTGAATGCCTACTCTCGCTTCTCCTCTGACTGTGAAAAACATTCTACAATTCTCATCCCTTGAGGTTTGGTAGGTTGGTCCTTGTTGCTCTCCCCTTTGACATTCAATGTACAGGACCAAAGTACATGACAACCTTTTGAGTTTGCAGTACCTGATCTATCATCAATAACTCTCGGAGACTGGAAGTGAACGATAGGCTTTTATTAACAACGAAAAGGGAGCATGACATCTCGGAGACTGAGGGAGGAGCAGTGCCTCCAATTGCCTTTATACAGGGGTCTGTGGGAGGAGCCACAGGAGCAGTCAGCAGAGGGGCGTGTCCAGACAGGTATACATAGTTTACCACAGTACCCTTCCAACCTGGTTTGTTAAACACCTTGCTTATCTGTCCTGGGCTGGTTTTACATTTTGAGCTTTCCTGGTGCATCCTGTGAACTCCTGGCCAAGGAATTAACTCATTCCCTTATTGAAAACCAATTTGATCATTTCTGATTCTCGAGCTAAACCAGGAATCTGAACACAGCCCATATCTAAAACAGAAGGCGACCCAAAGTGTATTAGAACAAGCTCATTTACTGCCAGTTGCCTGTTTTGCCTACTGAAAATCAAGAAAAATGCTTACTAATTTTTACCTTTTATAATTCTCCTTCTTAAAGCTCATTCCATAATCTTTTTTTTTTCCCTGAACACTCTTTAAAGTAGCAAAGTTGGAGAAGTTTCATTTGTACTGCCCTTGGAGAGCAACTCATTAGTCAGAGTTGTATTCACCGGCAGAGGTTAGCTTGCTAGATTTGCCACCCTCCCAAATTTCCTGTTATTAATTTTGACAGCTGGAAAAGCAGGAAATGCGTATATCTGACCTCCATTGCTCCTGTCAAGCAACACTCCTGCCGTGTGTACATGTACTATTCCAAATAAATCTAGCATCTGATTATCTTCGATATTTACAAATTCACTATGAATATAAAACTATCAGAATTTTAATGGACATTGGGGAAGGTTACAGATTCCAATAAATTGAGCCCTTTTGGACAGCTCTTTCTGCACATATCTATCTAACCTGAGATCAATATGGTTTAACTGTCTGTAATCAATTGTGTTCTGCTTAATGTAAAGCTAACTGCTTTTCCCAGGAATATTCTTAAAATCTGTGAGCTTTGTGGACCATAAAGCTTTATTGCTTTCCCTCACTAAATTCTCACTGCATCCATCAATCCCTTCTCTCATTAGCAAACAACATCCTAAGGTCATTCCTCCAATTCTGCTCCAGCTGTGAACACTTGTTTCCACACACAATGTAAATTTGCAAACTTGCTTCCTATGAATTAATGGACAAGAATTGCTGGGCACAATGCCTGTGACTTTCCAGTGATTGAGCTTTCCCCACAGGCCATGCAGTGTCAAATTCTTCTGCGTGTCATAGCTGCAGCTATTCCATTTGCTTCAATACCTTCCTTGTTAGGTCCTCTGTTGGTCGGGGTCGACCATGGATGTTGCGTTCTAGCGATCTGCGTTCAGTCGATACGCAGGCCAGTGCTGGAGAGTATGGAGAACAAGCTGTTGTCCGTGCAGCAGGCCTCATCTCCATGCCGCTGATGAATCCAAAGGAATGGCAGAGGCCGATGCAGTTTGGCAGCAGTGGTGTCAAAGCAGTTGTCAGTCAGCACTGAATTCAACATAGGACTGCCTTAGGGACCCCAGCTCTGGATTTTTTCCATAGGATTTATATTGTAGGGTTGTGAGTGGATGAGACAACTGCATCTTGATTGGAGATCCATCCACCATCTCTTGTCAACCGAAAGTGAATTTAGAAAGGTACTGGATGATGTCACGGCCATGTTCAAGGATGGCATTGGAAATCTCAAACATAACAAGGGTAGAATCGGTGTCGTTAGGTCACATCTGGAATTTCCAGTTGGCAGATGATCTCCCTCCACGCCACTCTGACATATTGGGAAATCATGTTCGTGGCAGGTTACACAATGGTTTGCCCTTGCCTACTGCCGGGCCAGCGTAAAGAGATCATCACCTCTTGCAGTGCATGACCAGGACGTCTTGTCGTGCTCTTAGCACTCCACCAACGCCTGCTGGCCTGCCTTCTTGACCGCTGGACTATTAATCGGTCTCCTTCGCTCGATCCGCCGTGGCCGGACTTCACACACTGGGACAGGCAAATCCCTACCTCACTGAGGGTCAGAGACCTGTCGGCGACCCTCACCTGGTTTGTCCCGTCAGCCGAGACGGTTTACCGGGATGTGGCCACTGCGCGTGCTACAGCTACTTGGAGCCACAGGTGAGAGCTGAGCGGCAGGTGGGGACCAAAGGTGGACGAGCTGCCCTGTAAAGTGCATGGCAGGCCCCCTCACCAGAGGTGCTACCCCTCCCTGAACACCCCATACACCCCAAGGGTAAAATAGTGTTAAATGAAAATCCGATTCCCAAGTTTTACAAAGCCTGTCCAGTTCCTTACACCGTCCGTGATGAAGTAGCCGGAGAGGTAGATCACGTGGAGATTGAAGGAATTCTTTCCAAGGTTGAGTGGAGCCCGTGGGCAATGCCAGTGGTCCCGGTAGCCAACAAGGACGAGTCTGTTCGGATCTGTAGTGACTTTAAGGTCCCCATAAGCCCAGTACTGAAAGTAGATCAATATCCTCTGTCCAGGGTAGAGGATAGCTTTTCAAAGGTTTCCGGAGGAAAACACTTCAGCAAGGTGGGCTTAACTGAGGCCTACCTACAGATGGAGTTGGAAGAAGAGTCCAAAACGTTTCTCACCGTAAACACTCACAAAGGGCTTCATTGCTATAATAGATTTATTATTTGGAGTAACATTTATATCGGTACTCTGGCAGAAAGCTCTCGACCACGTGTCGCAAGGCTGCCCAGGCATTCAGTGTTACCTGGTGAAGATAACAAGGAACATCTCTAAAATCTCAAGACAATGTTAAAAAGATTACAAAATTCTTTAAACTAAGCATCAATTACTGTGGTCACACCATTGAGGCACAAGATTACATAAATGCACTGAGAAAGTTCATGCAGTGGTGGATGTCCCAAGGCCAAAGGATATGGCACAGTTGTGATCCTTCTCATAACTTTTTAATTGCTACAGCAGGTTCCTGCCAAACCTGGCTACTGTGCTCCATCCCCTTGAACTCATTACCACTGTGGTGAACTACGTGTGCCTGTCTGGACATGCCCCCTGCTGACTGCTCCTGTGGCTCCTCCCACAGACCCCTGTATAAAGGCGATCTGAGGCCTATGCTCTCTCTCAGTCTCCAGGACATAGTATGATGGTCACTCACTCCTGGTTCCTTCTTCCAGTCAATAAAAACCGATATCTCGCCTTACGTCTCAGAGTGAGTTATTGATGGTGCATCAATTTTATTGACTGGAAGAAGCTTCGCCACAACCACAGATTGGGGGAAAAATGGCAATGGACAAAGCAGTGAAAGGTAGCTTTCCAAAAGTTAAAGGAAGTGGTAATTGTACTGACACATTATGCTCCACATTGTCCAGTGAAGTTTGCCTGTGGCATCTCACCTTCTGCTACAGGTACAGTCATGTCACATATTACGAGTAATGGAAGTAAATTCTCCATAGCCTTTGCAATACGTTCCCTTGTCACTGCAAAGAAAAATCATGTACTGATTGGCAGAGCAGCCTTGAGTCTGGTTTGGGGTGTCAAATATTTCAACCAGTACCTGTCTAGGAATGAGTTTACCCTTATCACTGATCATTAACCGCTAATGTCCATCGTCAACCCACAGAAGAGTTTTCCACCAACAGCAGCAGCTTGAATGCAGAGATGGACTCTGTTTCTAGGAGGACACAATTGCAGGATCAAATTCAAGAGGACAACTAATCATGGAAATGCTGATAGATTGTTCCATTTATCCTTAGAGAAGAAAATAAATGACAAATTTACAAAGGAGGACACTCCTCGTGACGTATTCTCCCTAATAAAAATTGATAGTCTCCCTCCTACAGCAGGGAAACCATAAGGGATCCCACACTGTCTCAGGTCTACATGGCAATGCAAAATGGCTGGAATGTGCAGCAGAAACTCCAGTTCTCCCATTTTTACCAGTGCCAGAATGAACTTGCCCTTGATAAGGGTTGCCTTATATGTGGATTGAGAGTTGTTATACCCTCCAAGCTGAGAGCTAAAGTATTAGAGGAGCTACATGCTGGACATCCAGACATCAGCAAAACAAAAGCTTTGGCTCAAAGCTTTGTCTGGTGGCCTGGGACAGATCGGCAGATCAAACTGCTTACCTGGCACTGTTCGGGATGTCAACGTGCCCAGTATATAGTCTTTAAGCTCTATAGTCTGTACTCTACGATCTGTGGCCTATTGCCCCCGGCCTAAGCTCTCCATTCCTGGGAATGGCCTGCATTTCCCCGGCAGAGGATTCATGTGGATTTTGCCAGCCCATTCATGGCAACAAGTTTCTTGGTAGTAGTGTTGCAGCTAAAAAGTGGCCAGAAATGTTCTGAATGGCCTCTACTACAGCCCCAGACACTGCTGATGTGTTGAGAAGCCTCTTCTCAAGGATTGGTGTTCCAGAACGCTTGGTCAGTGACAATGGACCACAGTTTGTTGCAGAACAGTTTCAACCATTCCCAGAAATGAATGGAATAAGACATATTACATCTGCATCCTACCACCAGCTACAAACAGCTTGGCAGAAAGCTGTCACATCTATGGATTCAGCAGCGTGGTAGATACGGCAATTGAGCTTGTGAATTTGCATTTGTCAGCTAATTATTTAATCATGATAGTATTTAACTCCATACTTGTCGTCATAGTGCTTGTCGGGACTTGGACAGAACACAGCAGCATTTCGCTACCTGTTTGCATTCGGCCTTGCCTGAGAAATTGGACTTTTGAGTCAACTGACTTTGAAGACTAGCAGCATTCGTTTAATGTTTAGATTTTCTTTTCAGCAGCAGTATAAGCTTTGTTTCCCATTTGAGAGTTTTAGTTAACGGCCCTATTTGGCCTAGTGTTTATTGTTTATTATTCCTTTGACACTGTTGGCAATAAAGTTTGTGAACAATCAACCTCTGCACTATCCGAACCTGGTAACAAAAGGTTTGTCCAAAGTCTAAAGAATGCATTGCATGCCATGTCAGCAGAACACTGAATCAGAAGCTCACCAATTTCCTCCTTGCATATCACAATGCAACGAAGTCCATAACCACCAGCTATGCTGTTCCTTGCACTCACGCTCGGATTTCCTCAAACCCAATCTCAAAATGAATACGCAAGACAAACAGCTGAGACAAATTGAGGATTCCTCAAACAAGGAGGTTCAATGTTTTGCTCCTGGACAATTAGTCCTGGTGAGGAACTACAGAGTCGATCAAAAGTGGGCACTTGGAAAGATTAAGGACAGAACTAGGCCACTCTCCTACACAGTGGAGATGGCTTCTGATATCATCAGGAGACAACACATTGATCAGCTGAGAAGAGCAGAGTGAATTGTTAGAGAAGAAAGGTACCCAGAGGGTTCTGAAATTCCTGTGGTCAGAGAAGCAACACCTACAACCACTGTGGAGGAGGCCCCAGAAGCCTCCCAGAAGTCTCTCCTGCAAATCAACTTGACCCCTACCCCATCAGGAAAGTGTGTCTGTGTGTGTGTGTGTGTGTGTGTGTGTGTGTGTGTGTGTGTGTGTGTGTGTGTGTGTGTGTGTGTGTGTGTGTGTGTGTGTGTGTGTGTGTGTGTGTGCATGTGTATTTATACAGTATAGATAGATATAAATATATGGGTATAGATAAATATATGTATTTATTTATATATACACACACACAAACATACACATATATCAGTTGAGATGCATTCTATATTGAGTTGGAACTTATAGCTAAACTAGTGTAGTGTTAATATTTAAGTAATATTGTAAATACATTGTTTAATTAAGCATTCTTTGTTCATTCTTCTAATTCATTACATATTATATGTAAAAGTACGTGAATGGCAGATGTCATTAAGCCACCATGTCATATGTTCATGCCTCACTAAAGTAAAAATGAGATCAGTTTCCTTGTTTTCCTTTCAATTAGTTTTGGAATTAGAAAACGTAACACACACCATAGGGAGTATTCAATAGGTAGTGGGGCCTTATCTCCACTAACAACACCTCCCCCCCACCCCAACACTCCACCGGCCTTAAGGAACCTTAAGATATATTAAACAATATATCTTTTCTCACATTCCTTATCAGAGTTTAGATGTTTTTATGCCTTTTCCACATTAAATTCATTTCTTAGAGTTTACTATGCTTTAGATCTCTCTCAAAGTAATCTGTCTCTGTGGTATCTGCCACCTTAGCACATCGTATGTTACCAACAAATGTAAAGTTATAACTTACAAACAACGTGCGGGGTTCTTGGTCTGGAAAGTCAGCTGTTTATTCCTCTCCAATGATGCTGCCTGACTGACCTGCTGAGTTCCTCCAGCATTTTGTGTGTGTTAGTCTAGATTTGCAGCATTGTCAGAATCACTCGTTGTGTCTATTAGTGTTCTGATTAACTTGACCAATTTGGAATCAGCTTCCTTGCTCAAGAGAACCCTGAGGAACGTTATCAAGCTTGACAAACCTATTAACCCCAGTAGAGAGTGAAGGTGGATAGGAGCATATAGTGGAGAGAATAATATGCATAGGGTTGTGTGGTGTCACAAAGTGTGCCAATTATTTTTACTAAGGCCCTGAGTATAGCTTAAAAAGGTGTTCTTCCTTGTCGTTGGATGGAGGGCTGATGGCACAACACAGTCATGGCCCTCCTCAGGATGAGGCCATGAACTAGGCAAGTGGAGAATTGAATTGGGGCCAGTGATCAAGAATAGGTTTGTTTTGCTGGCAGGGGAAGAGGGCAGGGTATTGGTAGTGGCTGGGGTCAATGGTGTCTTGGAGAGTTATTAGCTCTTCAATGATCTCTGGGTCAGGAATCTCAGGGCTCTGAGCGGAGATTGGTGGTGGTGTGGTTTAGGAGGGGTGTTGGGCTGTTTGGAGTGTTTCAGGTATGGGTAGAGGAGATCAGGGATAATGCAGGGAGAGTATTATCTATAGGTGTTGGGGCCAGTGGATAAATGGAATCAGAATCAAGTTTAACATCACTGGCAAATGTCGTGAAATTTGTTGTTTCATGACAGCAGTACATTGCAATAAATAATAATAAATAAGTATATATAAAAAAGAAAATTAAATTAACCAAGTAGTGCAGAAAAAGAGGAATAACAAATGGTGAGGAAGTGCTCATGTGTTCATTGTCCATTCAGAAATCTGATGGTGTGGGGAAGAAGCTGTTTCTGACACATTAAGAAGGTACAGAAGTCTTCAGGCTCATGTACCTCCTTCTTGATGGTAGCAACAGGAGACGGCATGTGGGTGATGTGTTTCCTTAATGCCGCCTTTTTGAGGAACCGCCTTTTCAAGGTGTCCCAGATGCTGGGGAGGCGAGTGCCCATAATGGAGCTGGCAGAGTTTACAGCTCTTTGCGGCAAAAATGTGCAACGTAGGTAAATTCCTGCCCAACACTGAGCTTCATGGCACAAAAAAACAACTGCTGGAGGACATTAGTATAGCTAACAAGTCCATAGCTTTCCAGTTTTTGGCTCTCTCTCTCTCCCTTTTTGAACAATGGAGTCACATATGTGAGCTCCCAATCCACTCATATTCTGCAAGAGGTCGGAGAGTTTTGGAAAACCCCAACCAATGGCTCCACTACCTCTGCAGCTACTTCCTTTAAAACCCTTGGATGCTGGCCATCTAAACCTCATGATCTGTCTGCCTTCAGTCTCAATATTTCCCATTAGTCCCTTCATGGGTTTCAACCTGAAACAGTAATTGTCCATTCCCTCTACAAATGCTGCCTGGCCTGCTGAGTTCCTCCAGCAGATCACTTTATGCTTCAGATTCCAGCATCTACAGTCTCTTGTGTCTCCATTGTGCTTCATAGATCTTGATTTCTCAGAAAACTCATCAATAGTCACTTCTAGAACATCACAAACACAAGAGTTTCTGCAAATGCTGGAAATCTGGAGTAACACACACAAAATGCTGGAGGAACTCAGCAGGTCAGGCAGCCTCTATGGAGAGGAAGAAAGAATCAACATTTTGGGCTGAGACGCTTCATCAGGTCCTGACTCTTTATTCCTCTCCATAGATGCTGCCTGACCTGCTAATTTCCTCCAGCATTTTCTGTGTGTTGCTCTGAACAATGCCATAGCTTCCCTGTAGTTCACTACAGAGCACTATAGAAAAGTGCAGTCAAATTTCCAGTGCAGCAAAATAGAGCCAGTAATATGTTTCCCTCTGTTGTAAGAATATCTCAAATTGTACATCACTGAAATGGACAGCGATACCCGATCCACTGGCTAAGTTGCAGAGTATTCGCAGCCAAAACCACAGGACCTAACAAATGCATGAGCAATAACAGCAGTAAGATGGAATGAGTGCTGAGAAGAATGCATTACTCTCTGTAATATCATGATTGTAATAAGATCACTGAACCCTGAGGCTTACAGGCGAAGCAAACCAGTCCACAGTGTGTCTTTGTGAGGATTCTTTAGAAATCGCACTCTTAGCACTCCTAACAGAATTATATGTAGTGGCCATCTTATTGGGTGCATCTGTACACCCGTTTGTGAATGCAATTATCTAATCAGCCAATCATGGCAGGAGCTCAGTGCATAAGAGACTGTCATATGTTGAAAGATTGCAGCAACTGGACTTGTATACACTGGAATTTAGGATGAGAGGGGATCTGATTGAAACATACAAGATTATTAAGGGATTGGACACGCTGGAGGCAAGAAGCATGTTCCCGCTGATGGGTGAGTCCAGAACTACAGGCCACAGTTTAAGAATAAGAGGTAGGCCATTTAGAACAGAGATGCGGAAAAACTTTTTTCACCCAGAGAGTGGTGGATATGTGGAATGCTCTGCTCCAGAAGGCAGTGGAGGCCAAGTCTCTGGATGCATTCAAGAGAGAGTTAGATAGAGCTCTTATAGTTAGCAGGGTCAAGGGATATGGGGAGAGGGCAGGAACGGGGTACTGATTGTGTATGATCAGCCATGATCACAGTGAATGGCAGTGCTGGCTAGAAGGGCCGAATGGCCTACTCCTGCACCTACTGTCTATTGTCTATAAGAGCATGCAGAATTGGTCAGGAGGTTCAGAAGAGCACATCTGAATGCACAACACATTGAACCTTAAAGAAGAAGACCACAAACACACACTCTTTACTAGGTATAAGAGGTACACAATAAAGTGGCTACTGAGTGTAAGTAATAGAGACCAGGACTGCCTCCTGTCAGATGCATTGATTGATCTGCTTGTTTATTTAGAGATAGATAGACAGGTAAATACTCAATTGATCCCAAAGGAAGTCACAGTGTCACAGTAGCATTACAAGTGCACAGATATACAAATATTAGGGGAAGTAAGAAAGAATAAAAAATAAGTTACCTCCAACAGTCTAACAGGAGGGGGGGGTCATCATTTCCCCGGCTGAAGGTTAACTCATTATGGAGCCTATAACAGTGCCTCTTTCACCTCAGATGGTTGAAGAGGTTTGGTATGGGCCCCCAAATCCTAAGAACTTTCTACAGAGGCACAATTGAGAGCATCCTGACTGGCTGCATCACTGCCTGGTATGGGAACTGTACTTTTCTCAATCACAGGACCCTGCAGAGAGCGGTGCAGACAGCCCAGCGCATCTGTGGATGTGAACTTCCTACTATTCAGGACATTTACCAAGACAGGTGTGTAAAAAGGGCCGGGAGGATCTTTGGGGACCCGAGTCACCCCAAACACAAACTGTTCCAGCTGCTACCATCCTGGGAAATGGTATAAAAGGCATAAATGGCAAAAAAGCCAGGACCAACAGGCTCCGGGACAGCTTCTTCCACTGAGCCATCAGACTGATGAACTCATGCTGACTCAACTGTATTTCTATGTTATATCGACTGTCCTGTTGTACATACTATTTATTATAAATTACTATAAATTGCAAATTACACATTTAGGCAGAGATGTAATGTAAAGATTTTTAGTCCTCATGTATATGAAGGATGTAAGTAATAAAGTCAATTCAGTTCAATAATGACTGAGGTTAAGAATGATCTCATAGAGTGCTCTTTGGAGCAGCGCAGTTATCATAGTTTATTACTAAAAGTGCTCCTCTGTTTAACCAAAATATTTGCTTATTTATTCCTTCATTCACTTACTTTCTTACTTACCAACTGCATATACATCAAAGCATGCCTTGAGCCCTAATGTGATTAATTAATGATTGGTAAGTGGGTAGCCCAAATACATTTAATGGTCAGTAAATTCCCACATGGCAGAATTTCAGTTAGGTCTTTGGAGTTTGGCTGACAGGAAAAGGGTGGTGAGTAGTCAGCCACGCAGGTTGATTCTGAGGCCAACAAAATTGGATTGGAATTTTCTATCACTGTCAGCATTTGTCACCTAGTTGCCGAGGAAACCCTGCTTTGCCCCTCAGTTCTGATGTGGTGTTGGTGGGATAGGGGGATATGAGGAAAAGGAGAGATGGAATACAGCTGAACGTTGATGTGCATTCAAGATTCAAATTTATTTATGACATGTACATCAAAACATACAGCGATATGCATCGTTTGCATTAACAACTTTTTCTGTCCATTCGGCACATCTGCCTGGTATTGTAGTACCTGCAGAACCGGAGCAACTTCCTTCGGGGAGACACTTACTGTTAGAAAGAAAGAATTGAATGACTTCTGAGTCATCGGATGAGTAGTATGTTAATGTCATTTATATAGGCCAGTAGTTTTTATTCTAACTTCTTCTGCCAGATGGTTCACATGACTGCTTTGACTAGCGGTTAATTCCTCCATTGACTTTTCAGAAGCTTTCTGGAGAAGAATTCCAGTCTGAAGTCCTTCCTTCACAGAGGGGCTGAGTACCCAAGCCCCTCAAACAGATATAGCATTTGTAAGAGAGTACACGACTGGTCTTGGTGCTTTGTAAATAGAATGCATTGACTTGATGGATTGTTACTTTGAACGTAAAGAAAGACACGTAATGTCTGAATTGTATTTCCTGTATGTTTTTTTATGAATGAATTTAAATGTTGTAGTTTTAAAAGCAGGAGGTAACAATATGGCTAAGAATTCACCACTAAGGACCTCACTCTTCACTGAAACACCACTGACAATCTTCAGCAGAGCAGCTGCTAAGTCCCAGTGTGTTTCCAATTGGAAAATCGGTTGGGACTTTTTCTTGTGTCACTTTGTCTATATGATATAGCCTGCATCTGTAAACACGTGCCCTTTTGCAGAACTGGGGGCAATTCTAAAGGGTGAAATTCCTTTTAGCATTTTAAAGACACACATTTAGAAATGTGTAACCACTAGCACAGGCTCTTTTCTCTGTAAGCCAGCTGTAGAAAGGAGGTTTTTCTGAAATGAGCTGCAAAGTTGGTTCTAGTTCTGAGTGTTCCGAGAGTCCACCTCTGGCTGTGGCAACTTGAGCTCACAGTACACTCTACTGACTGGATTTTAACTCATGGCCAGTCAGTACCAACTTTGCTTTTGTGCAGCAGCACATGGTCCAGCAAAATAAGTCAGTCTCCCCACGCCCAGGTCTCTCCAAGTTTGTGTTGCCTTCTCCAGCCCAGACTGCAAAAGAAAGAAAAGTTGGGTGGATTTCTGCAGACAGGGAATTGAAAGATATGCATTTGACGAGGTACCTCATAAAAGGCCGGTATACAAGATGACAGCACTTGGCATTCGGGAGAAGTGTGTTAGCATGGACTAATCATGGAGAATCATCAGGCTCATTTACACCTTCTTTTAAAACTGGATCCTTGAGTTTCTGACTAACAGGCTGCAATCAATAAGGACAGGCAGTAACTTCTCCGCCATGAGTATCTTTAACATTGGTGCCCCAAAGACTGTGTCCTCAGCCAATACTCTCATGGCAGTGTGGCCAGATAATGCTCCAACTCCACCTACAAATCTGCAGATGATATTACAGCAGGTGGGTCAAAGTCAACAAATTGTTCAAATACAAAAAAAATGGAAAATAATAGATAAATTATAGTAAATAATATTGACAGCATGAGTGGTACAGTCCTTGAAACTGAATCCATAGGTCTTGGAATTCAGCTCAGTATAAGGGTAAGTGAAGTTATTCATTCTGGTTCAGGAACCAGATGGCTGAAGGGTAATAACTGCTCCTGAATCTGTTGGTGTAGGACCTAAGACTCTTGTATCTCCTTCCTGATGGCAGTAGTGAGAATAGACCTTCTGGATGCTGAGAACTTCCTGCCCTAGACAGTGGGTGCTGTTAATGATGGATGTTATTTTCCTGCGACAGTGCTCCTCGGAGATGAACTCAATGGCGGGGAGGCCTTTACCTGTGATGAAATAGCGTGCATCCTTTTGTGCCTTTTGTACTACCTGCTGTAGCTTTTACGTTCAAGGGCCTGGTTTCCATGATGCATCCAGTCAATATATCTCCACCATGCATGATAGAAGTTCATCAAAATTTTTAAATAATATACCGAATCTTTGCAAAATTTACTGACCCTTTCCACCTCTGATACCCTGATGAAGAATGGCCCAAGGACTTCCAGGTTCCTCCTCCTATAGTTAATAATCTGCTCCTTGGTTTTGTTGATGTTGAGTGAGAGGTTGTTGTTGTGGCACCATTCAGCCCAATTTTCTATCTCCCTCCTATATGCCAATTTGTCACCACCTTTGGTTTGGGCCAACTACAGTGATGTCATCAGCAAACTTAAAATGGTAATAGAGCTGTGCTTATCCCCACAGTCATAAGAATAAAGTGAGTAAGGAGTCTGGATAAATGACTTGCTGCTATTAAATTTCTCTCACTTCTTCACACTTTCTATTGGAAGCAAAGGTAGATTTGTTGGTGCCCTAAAACTTTCCACATGCAGTGAATTTCTTGTACCTCATTCACAATGATGCTTACACTGGTCTCAGCCAGATAATTGGTTGTATTATTCAACAGCTGTTCATACTGTTCCATCATTTCATGAGAACCGTTTGTATTTCTTCTCTCTGCTTATTAATCACTATTCTTTTGCTGATCATAAACAGTGCTGCCCCTCCTTCCTTTATAAGTATGCCTGAGTAGTTTTAAACATTATTTCTATTTATTCACAAACCTTCCAGAAGACACCTACAGAATCAAAGCATAACAAATTAATGCAAGAATTCATATTAGACGGTGATTACTGGAAAACACTTCTGGGAAGTCTGGTCTTTCATTAATATTGCACAGTTAATACTGTACATAGCATAATCATCACTGACACAGGGACCAAAGTTTCTTTCATCCGTGCCTGAGAGAGTTGTTGTTGTCCAAGGCAGGTGAGATGCAGACTGGCATGGGAATTTCCTACTTTTTTTTTTGCTCCTTTTTCCATTCACACCCACAAAATGATATGAATATCATAATGGCAAGCTAACAGGTACTGTATGTGCTCATATACATGTAGTGGCCACTTTACCAGGTACCTCCTGTACCTTATAAAGTGACCGCTTGTAGTTTTCTGTTGCTGTAGCCCATTCACTTCAAAGTTTGGCATGTTATGAGTTCAGAGATGTTCGTCTGCACACCACTGTTGTAACATGTGACTTTTGAGTTATTGTTCCCTTCCCATTTGGCCATTCTCCTCTGACCTCTCTCACTAACAAGGCGTTTTCACCTACAGAACTGCTGCTGCATGGATTTTTAAAAATTTTTTGTCTTTCTCTGTAAACTCTAGAGACGGTTGTGCATGAAATTCCCAAGAGATCATCTATTTCTGAGATACTCAAACCATCCTGTCTGGCACCAACAATCATTCCACGGACAAGGTCACTCCCTGTTGTGAATTTAATGTTAAATTTAATTTAATATTTCAGTAATATGAGTAAAATTACAAGTATTCTTTGTTTTATATATCATTCATTATGGGTTATATGTAAAAGTATGTGAATGGCACACATCATCATGCCATCACGTCTTAAGGATGTACCTCACTGAAAGTGAAAACAAATATACATGAGTTATCTCTGTGTTTTTCTTTCAATTAGTTTATGTTTTATTGAAGTACAGCAAGACGTTCAAGTTTTTTTTAAAATGCAGCAAGATGTTCATGTTTTAAAAAAAGCACAACACATTTGTTTCTTTGCAAGGGGAAGAGAAAGGCTGTCAAGTTTTTTAAAGGGGGCAGGAATTTACAGGTTCATAAATAGTGAGTACAGGGTGATGATAGTAATAATAATATATTTTTAAAAACAGTAATGGTTGACTACGTCAGAAAGATAGATATGTCCGATTGCACAACAGAGAACTGGCTAATGTATACAGAACAAATCGAGCAAAATTTTAAAGCTAATGAAATACTCAGTGTGAAGCGAGTGCCGGTAATCGGTAGGGAAGTTTAAAGGGTTGATTGCTCCAACCAAACCAGCCAAAATTAATCATGAAAGCAATGCAGGAAGATTTAGAACCGAAGCCATTGTTGATTGCAGAACACTTTAGGTTTCCTAAGTGGAATCAAAAGGAAGGGTAGTCCATTTCAATGTATGTGGTTAAATTGAAGAGGCTGCCTGAGCATTGTCAGTTCAGGGATGCGCTCAGTGATGCTCTGAGAGGTCGTTAGTTTGTGGAATCTTACAAGAAAGCATTCAAAAACAGCTCCTAACTGAAGCACAGCTGACAGTTAAAAGGACATTTGAAATTGCTGTATCAATGGAAACAGCAGACCGGGTTGCAGTCAGGAATGAAAGTGATCTGTGGTGATTTTAAGGTCATCAACAAACAACCCAATACTGAAAGTAGATCGATACCCTCTGCACAGGATAGAGGATATCTTTGCAAACCTTTCCGGAGGGGAAATCTACAGCAACTGCACCACTCTCCTGCACAGTGGAGATTGCATCTGATCTCATCTGGAGCTGACACATCAATCAGCTAAGGAGAGCAGAGGCATTTGGTAGAGAAGAAAGGAGTCCAGAGCTGTCAGAACCACTTCCTGTATTCCCAGTATCAACTCCTACAACCCCAGAACCTGAGACTGTTTCACAGCCACAAATATCTCCTGCTAAGCAGTGTGACCACCACCTAACACCCGTGTCAGGAAAGACGTTACCCCACAAGAATAAGAAATCCTCCACAGTGATTCAGTCTTTAGGCCTGAATTGGACAATCTAAAATGTACGATGCTGTGTATGTCTGTATAGTAGTTGATTTATTTGTATGCTGTAGAGAGCAATGTATTTGGTGTATTTAAGGCATAGGCTGATAGGTTCTTGATTTGTCAGGGTGTGAAAGGTTATGGGGAGAAGGCAGCAGGGTAGGTTTGAAAGGGAAATGGATCGACAATGATGGTGTAACTGACTCGATGGGCCAAATGGCCTAAACCTGCTCCTATGTCTTATGGTCCTATATAGCTAACGTGGATTCTATATTGATTTGGAGTTTGTAGCTAAGCAGAGAGGAGAGTTGTATATTTAATATTTCAGTAATATTTGAGTAATATTGTAAATTTATAAATATGTTGTTTGACTAAGCGTTCTTTGTTGTTTACATAGTTCATTACTGGTTATATGTAAAAGTGAATGAATGGCATATGTCATCATTCTACCACATCATAAGTGTGTGCCACCATGTCATAAGTAAAAACAAACATGCACAAGTTATCTCCCAGCTCCATGTTTTTCTTTCAATTCGTTTTATGTTCTGGAGTTACAAAACAATATTTCTTTCCCATTCTGATCCAAACAACAGCTGAAACCTCTTGACCATGTCTGATTGCTTTTATCCGTTGAGTTGCTGCCACGTAATTAGATATTTACCCAATAATGTGGCCATTGAGTATATTTGTGCAAGAATAACAGTTACTATGGATCCTGCTCATCAGAAAGCACAATGGACATGATCTCTGTTGCATGTTAATTCAAGACAAATGTAGGGATAGTGTCAGCCATTCTGCATGTTCCTTCAACTCTAGCAACTGAGGGGATCCTTCTTAAATCTGCCTTTCATCAAGTACTCAGTCTTGGTCCATGATCAAGTGCAAGCTATGAACCTCATCATGGACCCAATGTAAATAGAGTGAAACCATGCCAAAAAATCACTGCCATCCTCTTCACAGTTATTGCTGCAATACTTGATCTCATCTCTAGCAAGGACCACATTGAAATGTAGTGAATCTACAAGAATCTGTTCAACATTTTCTGATATTCTTGGACCCGGATTACACCAACCTTAGTGATCAGGCTCCAGTAAACATACAGTTCTTGTGTACGTGCACTCTCAGACTCTGGGCTCTGAGCAACTGTTGCCTCCTTCTTGGAATTAATCAAGATGGTGGACCTCCTTGTCAACACTTAGAAGATGAACACACACAAAATGCTAGAGGAGTTCAGCAAGTCGGGCAGCATTTACGGAAATGAATAAAGAGTCGATGTTTTGGGCTGAGACCCTTCTTCAGAATTCATAAGAAGATGGTCTTTCACCATCCCATCTCCAATGACATTCAAATCCCGCTGCATCAATCAAGATCTACAATGAGACCCCGAGGGACATTTTCCATATCTGAGGATTCACCTTCAGTGAAGAGAAATACCTATTCACATTCAACTTCAACTACCTATGATCCCTGCATATTTTGGAGATATTAGTGACTACTGGTATTGTTTTATTATTGACACATGTACCAAGATACAGTGAAAAGCTTGTCTTGCATGCTGTTCATACAGGTCAAAAATCAATGCATAGTGCACTGAGGTAGATCAAGATAAAACAATCACAATGCAGAATGAAGTGTATAACCTTCAGAGGAAGGGTAATGCAGGTAAATAATAAGGCTCAGATTCACAATAAGCTCGAGAATCCACCTTAACTTTATAAAGCATTGGTTAGACCACCCTTAGAATATAGTGAGCAGTTTTGGGCCTTTTATCTAAGAAAAAGGTGTTCTGACATTGGAGGAGGTCTAGAGGAGCTTCACAAGAAATATCCCAGCAATGAAAGGGTTAACATATGAGGAGCCCTTATTGAAGTTTGGAAGCATGAGTGGAGATCTCATTAAAACCTATCAAATATTGAAAGGCATAGATAGAGTGGATATGAAGAGGATGTTTCCTGTAGTAGAAGCGTCTAGGGTCAAAGGGCACAGCCTTGGAATAGAAGAATGTCCCTTTGGAACAGAGATGAAGAGGAATTTCTTTAGCCAGAGGGTGGTAATTTGTGGAATTCATTGCTACAGATGGCTCTGCAAACCAAGTTATCACTCTATTTAAAGTCAAGGTTGATAGGTTCTTGATTAGTAAGGGCGTCAAAGGTAACAGGGAGAAAGGAGGAAAATACGATTGAGTGGGATAATAAATCAGCATGGTGGATAGCAGAGTAGACTCAAAGGGCTGAATGGCTTGGCTCTGCAAATATGTCTTATGATCTTATTTTACAAGAGGTCATTTCAAGTGCCTGATAACAACGAGACAGAAACAGTCTTTGAGCCTGGTGGTATGTGCTTTTTTATCTTCTGTCCGATTGGAGAGGGAAGAAGAGAGAATGTTCTGGGGGAGAGGGTTCTTTGATTATACTGGCTGCTTTACTGAGACAGCGAGAAGTGTAGTCAGATTCCATGGAGAGAATCTATAGTTTCTTGTGGTTATGTGCAGTGTGGCTGCCATATCAAGCTGCTATGCGTGCAGAGAATGGGAGAGAATGCTTTCTATGATGCTTCAATAAAAGTTAATGAGTACCTCAGAACATTTCAGATATGCAACCAGTGCTGCCTTTCAAAATCCTCCAATTCTACTAGCAGGCTAAGCAAACAAATGTTAGTATCCTATCCCAAGCCATTCTTCTCAATAGTGAGGAGGATTATCCTAGTGCTGGAGCTGGCAGAGTTCACAACTCTCTGCAGCTTTTTCTGACCCTGTGCATTGACGTCTTCACACCAGACAGCGATGCAACCAATCAGTATGCTCTCCATTATGCATCTGTAGGAATTTGCTAGTCTCTGGTCCCATACCAAATCTCCTCAAACTCCTAATGAAATATGACTGCCAGCATGCCTTCTTCATAATTGCATCAATATTTTGCCTCCAGGATAGATCTTTCGGAGACGTTGACTCTCAGGAACTTCAAGCTGCTCACCCTTTCCATTGCTGGTGTCTCAATGAAGACTGGTGTGTGTTCTTCCCATTCTTGAAGTCCAGAATCAGTTCCTTGGTCTTAGTGATGTTGAGTGCAACACCACTCAACCAGCTGATCTATCTCGTTCCTGTACGTCTCCTCATCACCATCTGAGAGTTGTGTCATTGGTGAATTTATATATAGCGCTTGATCTGGGCCTAGCCTCACTGTCATGAGAGTAGGGAGAGTAGAGCAGGGGACTAAGGTGCGCATGTCATGATTGTCAACAAGGAAGAGACATTATTTCCGATCCTCGCTGATTGTAGTCTCCTGATGAGGAAGTTAAGGATCCAGATGCATCTCACTGGACAACGAAGATTTTGCTTCCTGAATACTTTTGGGTATTATCTTGTGGATTTTGGGCTGCTGATCTTGAAAATCACCATGAAATATCCCTGTCACACACCGTTTTTTAAAAATCACCTACATTAAATATTTCAATTCATCATTCAAGCTAATTGAAATGTTAGCCACAGTGTAAGCTGTAAAGTTTTCTATCTTGTCCAGAATGCCTGGGCAGGTCTAGGCAAGGCGGATTCTGCCTTCAGAAAAGTTATAAATTTCCGTGAAGGATTTTGAAATTTGAGAAAAATGTTTCCAAGAATAACTGATGCAAGATTAATTAAGGCATTTTTGTGGGTTCACAAATCAAACAAGTCATTAGTGACAGGCAATGGAAATATTTCTAGTGGGACCAGAGAGAATTGTATGGAGGCTATGCAAGGATGTCGATGGAAACATTCTTGGCAGCTACAGGGCATCAAACTACACACAGCTGGGTAGCAACATGCTTCCAGCATCTAAAACCATGAAGTGCAACATGTCACTAAAGATTCATTTTCTGCATTCCCATTTGCACTTCTTCCCTGCAAGTCTTGGTGCTGTCAGTGTCGAGCATGGTGGAAGGTTTCACTAGGACATTGCGGTTATGGAGAAACGGTATCAGGGCAACAGGAATCCATCAATGCTGGCGGATTATTGTTGGATACTTAAGTGAAGCCTCAGACACTGAGTACAAACAAAAATCATCAACTAAACATTTTTAGCTTAGTTGAACTATTGAAAAGCATCAGCGGTGCCAAATGCATTGTATTCAATAAAAGTTAATTTCTTGTTTCTCCACATTTCTACGTAATACAGGTAGTCTGAAATTATACTTGTATTCAGCTACAAGCACTCTATTATAATCACTGAAAGATTCCGAGGAAGCAATATGTTCAAAAAAAATTTGTTGACCCATGTTATTTTCGGCAATGGCCAGCTTGTTCTCTGGAGCTGAGAGAGATTTAATTTTTTTAAAGCCTTATTTCAAGAAAGCAATTGGTTTCCATATTTACATCGCTGGAGTGGGACAATCTTATTTCTCTGATCCATGGTGACCGACAAGAGTGTGGTTTATTCTCTATTTATCTGGTCAGCTCATATGCCATTTAATTTAGATGGATGTTCTCTGGCCACTGCATCTACAGTGAGTCCAGCTGACATATCAGTCCAGTCTTTTCTGTCTTTCTCTGTGGTGGCTGTTAGTCAGCAGGTTCCTGAGAATAGTGATGATTAGTTTGCATCCCAGGAGCCAACTGCACAATGAAATATGTTTCAGATGGTTGAGTGCTTGTCTGACAATGAGTGTTCCCTCGTGTACTTCTCTGTACTTGGGATTTCTTGGCATTTGTAGGTGACGCCAATGTATTATATGCGATATCTTTAGGCCATACTTATCAAAGTTAACAAACCAGCTATTCTTTATATGCTTTGTCTAAAGATCTTTGGCACAATAATATGCTGATTCACAATAGAGACATTGTGAGAGCAGCCTCGGCAATGTCTGCTATTTGAAACCACCTGCACACGGAGCAGTTGGAATTACCTGTGACCGGATGATTTGTGCTTTTATCCGTCCACAGCGTCTCAGCCAAAATCTCAGGGAACGGCAGAGCGGTCGTAAGTACAGCTGTGTTAATTGCAAAGCGTAGCAAAAACCTCAAACACAAGCACGCATGCATACAAGCTCAAAGGAGTCTAATGCAAAATGGTCAAGGCTGCAGTGTAGTAGGCTTAAAAGTGCAGACAGTTTGTGAAAACATGACCTGTGTTCCCATAGGTTCAGGTGGCTGGGCGGCATTCAAATTGACGTGGCGCTTTGAATTTAGAGTCTTGGAGTCATAGAGCTGTACTGGTTGGCAACATTATTCCCATTTGCCTGCACTAGATTTATATCATTCAATGCCTTACCTATTAAACCACTCAGTTTTAAAAAACTTCCCTCTCAACTCCCCCCTCTTCAAAACTCTCTACTTACTCATTTGAAGTTTTTTTTGTGCAGAATTCCTTCCTCTAACCTTAAACATGTGCCTTCTTGACTAGGAGACCCTTATCATGGGGGAAAAAAAATTGTCTAACTACCAAATCAATGCCTTTGATAATTTTATAATGTCACCCCTCAACCTCCTTGCTCCGGAAAAAAAAAGCCCAGCCTCTGCAGTCCAGATAACATCTTGGTAAACCTGCTCTGCATTCTCTCCAACACAACTTTATCCCTCCCTTACCATGCCAACTAGCATGGACCTCAATTGTCAAAGTGCAGAACATTCAATTTTTTGTAAACTCCTAACTGTTAACATTTATGCCCTGACCTATGAAGGCAAGCATGACATAGGCCTTCTTCTCCACCTAATTTACCTGTGTTTCCACTTGCAGTGGACAATGAACTTGTATCCCAAGGTCTCTATACTCATCAGCATCCCCCACTGGCCTACCATTTATTCGTATATATCCTACCCTTATATAATTTCTGAAGATGCACTATTTTGCACTTGTGGATTAAATTCCATCTACCAATGCTCCACTCAACTATCCATCTGATCTATATCATGCTCTATCTTTAAACAACCTTCACTATTCTCACCATTTTATTTGTAAACCCTGCTAATTCTACCTCCTCCAGGCACATCCAGGTTATTAACAGATATCACAAACAACAAAGGTCTCTACATGTGGTGCACCGATGTTCAAGGACTTCACAACAGAAAAGTACCTTCTATCCAAGCCCTCTGCCTCCTAACACCAAACCAACTTTTCATCTGTTTTTCCAGTACACCTTAGATGTTTTGTGCCTTAAACAACCTACCTTATGGGTTTTAATCAAACACCTTACTACATAGTATCTACCATCTTGCCTTACGATATCTTCAGAAACTTTCTATCGCAATGTTTCTGACCTTTGGACATTTCAAAGTGCTTCATAACCAGTCAAATAATTCTCGATACGTAGTGCTGGATTACGGTCTAAATTGTAATTTTTTTGTGGTTTAACTTTCTTTATGCTTGTTTATAAGTTTATATAATCACCTGTTTGTCTGTAAATGCTCAGAGGATTTTCAATTTTTTTTAGTATAACTGGTTCTGTATTTTTTTGTAGTTTCTTCGTAAGTAAACCCAAGGCTCACAGCAGCATAACTCAGAGCTGTCCTTGTTGTCTCATTGGCTATTCTTAACAAAGGAATTCCCTTATCTATCCTGTTAGAAGTATACTTCTGCATTGAGATCAACCACAACACAAGGTTCTTTGTTCTCTCGTTCCTCCTTACTGACAGTAGAATAAGTTGGTCACAGTTAGTCATTTACCTGCTGCTCCGTTTTATAGTTATTTCCTTGTTATCAACACCCAATACAATGGCTGTAACCACAAGTTCTCTGCCTCATTGTTGACTTCAAAAGAGCCTTCTGGACAACATCATCTTCAGATCCAACAGTCACCTCTGTTGTAATGTAGGAACCCCATAAGAATACAATAAACAGTTTCAGGAAACAGACACAAAATGCTGGAGGAGCTCAGCAGGCCAGGCAGCATCAATGGAAAAGAATAAACAGTCAATATTTCAGACTGAGACCCTTCATCAGGACTCCTGGTGGAGGGTCTTAGCCCGAAATGTCATCTGTTTACTCCTTTCCATAGATGCTGCCTGGCCTGCAGAGCTCCTCCAGCATTTTAGACAATAGACAATAGGTGCAGAAGTAGACCATTCGGCCCTTCGAGCCTGCACCGCCATTCTGAGATCATGGTTTGTGTGTGTTGCTTGGATTTCCAGCATCTGCAGATTTTCTCTTGTTTGTGAATAGTTTCAGGAGAGCAGTTGGCCCTGCACAATAACTTGCCCATTCATAAGGTGTCAGTCAGATCACGTTTAGAAAGTTGGGAGAAATTTTGGGGCCAGTATCTAAGGAAATGTATGCTGGTCCTGAAGAGGGGTCTAGTGGAGGTTCCTAAGAATGATCCCAGGAATGAAAGGCTCAATACATGAGGAATGTTTGATGTCATTGAGCCTACACTCAATGGAATTCAGAAGGATGACAAGGATTCTACGTGAAACCTAGCTAATACTTGAAAGATCTGGATACAGTAGAGGTGGAGAGGATGTCTCCATTAGTAGGAATCTGAGGATATAGTCTCAGAATAAAGGGATGTCCTTTGGGAACAGAGATGAGGATGAACTCCTTCAGCCAGCAGGTGGTAAATCCATGGAATTCATTGCCACAGAGGGCTGTGGGTGTTTAAGGCAGACATTGATTCATTCTTGATTGGTAAGGGGGTTAAAAGATATGGGAAGAAGATGAAAAAGTGGGGCTGAAAAAAACATCGGCTATGATCGAATGCCAAAGAGTCTTGATGGACCAAATGGCCTAATTCTGCTCCATTCAATAAAGTGAAGGCGACGTTCAGTACCATCCCCAGCAAGCAATTTGTGTCGAGCTGAAGCTCATCTCTGCAAGTTGTTGGAGTGATCAGATAACCTACTAGAGAAGAAATGAGAATAAGTAGAGTTGTCATTCAGATCAGATATGATCTGATTTCATAGTGGAACAGGTTTAAATGATCGAATGACCCGCTCTCTTCCCTATATTGCTGGTAACCCGTTTCATCTAGTCAGAGTAAACCATGTTCCAGCAATACTCTTCATAATGTTGTTTATTCACCCACCGAGTTCCTCTAGCAGATTTTTTTGTTTTTCCATATCTCTACTCTCACAGGAACATGACAAGTATCAAACGATAAATCCCCCAGATGGATTCATCCATTCAGAATCTTCATAATTTAATTTAAAAGTCTCCCGTCAATTCTGCCTTTGGCCACCTGCTGGGAGCAGCTTCACAACCCCAAGTCTCTGCTCTGGCTCCAGCTTCTTGCTCTCCTGTACCTGTACAAACCTCTGGTTAGGCCATTCTTAGAGCACAGTGTGCAATTCCACCTGCCCCATATCAGGAAGGATGTGGGGGCTTTGAAGAGGGTGCAGGAGAGGTTTACCAGAATGCTGCCTGGGTTAGAGGGCATGAGCTGCAAGGAGAGGGTGGACAACCTTGGGTTGTTCTCACTGGAGCTTCAAAGGCTGAGGAGAGAATTTTGAGGCCTAGACATAGGCTTTGTCGCACCCCACCCAGGGTAGACCCATTAAGTACTAGAGTCCATGCATTTAAGAGAGAGGGAAAGATTTTTACATTTACAGTGGTAAGTGCCTGGAATAGGTTGCTGGGGTAGTACTGGAAGCAGATACGATAGCTTTGCTTAAGGGGCTGTTAAATAGGCACATGACAATGCAGGGTCTGAATCACATACAGGTAAAAGAGATTTAATTCAGCACCATGCTCAGGACAAACATTATCGGGCAAAGTGCTGTACTATATTCTTTTAATAGCATGCGGTGTCAACAACTCAGTGCGGTAACGGCGATGGCCATGCACGGTAATTGCTTCATACTAGTGAGAAGAGGAATGTACTTTGCTGTCCACCACTTTAAGGAATACACTGATGGAAGGGGAGGGCCAATACTTCGAAGTGATCGTTCAAGGCCACCTGATGCTGGGGATTCCCTAGCAGGGATTTTTCTGTAATGGGAATCCCTTGAAGATCAGGGGACCATCGGGACTAGAAAGAGCACAGGAGTTCAAAGAAAGGGAAAATTTTAAAGTTTACTCACTTTCCAGTTAATCAGTTCCTGCTGCAATGCAGGACAATGAAGGATTCCCCTGAGATGAGACCTTAAGACTATGACATCATTGGAATGCATTTTTTTTACTTTAAGACCTTTCTTTACTTCTGCTTTTGTAGTAGTTAACATGATGTTTGGCTTTATGGTGCCTTTCCCAACATACACGGCAGAATATTCCATTTCTTTCGCAATGGGGATGTGTAAACGTGCATATGTTTCTTGTATACTGCATTTTCTTCACTTCTGCTTTGTAGGAGTTAACATGACGGGAGTGGGGAACGGTGCAAGTTGTCTGTAGGTCTCAGTTTCTCTTATTTTTATCCCCATGCTTCACAATTTCATAGAACATTACAGCACACAGTACAGTCCCTTCGGCCATTCCTGGACATAAAGAAGTGGAAAGGCCAGTTAAAAGCCTAAAACAAAAGGTTACAAATTTTCTTTAAAATTAAACTCTGAGGATATCAGGAAATCCAAGCCTGCTTTAATGACCACAGGGTCATTTCGGGCATAGCCTAAGCATTCATCAAAACTGCACCTATTCCTTCTTATTACTGCTTCCAAATTTTGAAAGGAAGTGATCCTCAGCAACCAGTCACACCTGGCCTGACGGGCCTTCATCTAGCAAAAGCTTTTGTTTTATTTTCAAGAGCCTATCTTTATTACTAATGATCAACGATGATAATGATGATGAGTGGTTCTACACGTGAGGAGATCAGGAGGGAAGGAGAGTCCTCAGGAGCAACGGCGCAATTGATGTAGAGGCCACTTTGGGATCTGCAGACTCTGGAGCAGTGGGAACACGAGAACAGCCAGGATGGGGGCACTTGGGTTGTAGGATTCTTCCTGACTCTCCTCGTCTCTTCAGCAGTCGCTCTTTTGGATTCCTCAAAATTCTTGGCTACTCCATGGGAATGAATGAACATGGTTATTATTAATACTTACTTCCGCCATTCAACAACTTGCCATTCCCATTCTTAAGGATGGACAGAATCTGCATCCTTTATTATTCCCACAGGATCACCAGCATAAGGATTAGGCCGATTTGAGCCCAACTTTTGTCCCTTGTTTACACCAGGATGTGCCAGAAGGACAGGGGTTTAGCCACACTCTTATTATCACTAAAAATTTAAACTTGAAGTCAAGCATGTATTCTTAATCAGAGTTATGACTTGCAGCGTTGCTTCAGTGTTCAGTTGAAAAGTAATCCATTTAAGCCCCTTTTTTGTTTATGTTGAAACCATTGATCATTCCACTGTACAAGATATGGAATGTGGTTTAGCGAGCTTTCCTGCGTCGCACAGTTCTGTCTCAAAAGGCAATTACTGTTCTGCTCAGGTCGAACCGGCTGTTGGTTCTGGGTGCAGCCAGTGTTAACATTCATTTCACAATGGATGTTGCTATAGCACGTCTAGACATCGACCATGTGGCTGGCACGTTAGCCGCGATCTCTTGCTACGTGCTCTGAACACCATGATATTTGCATTCACTGTTAGTTCTTATCACAATAAACTACTTTATACTGGTAACTGTCACACTATATTTGTTTTTCTTTTCATGAGGTGTATATAGTTTACACAAGTCTACGGGGTTTCTACTTTTACCATATTGTAGAACATGTGAAGACTGTGAACTGAACAACTTGAAACAAAAAAAAATTACTTCTTTTTTTCTTAAAGGTGCTTAGATTCCTACAGTGACTTTCATCTCGCACTACAAACTGAGGAACTGTTCAACGCCTACCATAGCAAATTACTGCATAAAAATTCCGATGGTATTATTAATGCCACCCATAGCAGAAATAGAATGAATATCGGCAGGAGATTCTTGTTAGTTTTTTCCCATGATAAATTCCTCTCGACATTTACAGTGGAATTTCCCTTCACATGCTTAGTGAAGTATAGCAGTGATTCCAGGCAACCTACTGTTTAGGTTTTAGATTTTATACAGATTCTGATTCAAGATCAGAAGCATTTTGCCTCTCTGTGATTAATGGGTGAATGTGTTGAAGTGGTGCATTTTCTTTATCCGCCTCACTATTGATGATTTTTCCACGTTGCTAGCAAGCAACACCCCCTGTGACATTGCTATTGATTAGGGCAAATACACCCTGTCAAATTCTGCAAGGTACATGTGAAGAGAATAATATAGCTACAGTAGCCACTTCATAAGGTAACTTCTATAGCATAGTGTAGCATTCTATAGCACATCGCTTTACAGTACCAGCAACCCGGGTGCAATTCCCGCTGCTGTCTGAAAGGAGTTTGTCTGTTCTCTACGGTACCATGTGGGTTTCCTCCAGGCACTCCGGTTTCCTCCTACAGTCCAAAGATGTCCTGGTTGATAGGTTAATTAGTCACTGTAAATTGCCCTGTGATTAGGCTGGGATTAAATCGAGGATTACTGGGGGGCTGGAAGGGCCTGTTTCGTGCTGAATCACAAAAAAATAAATGAATAGAAAACTTAGGAGTCAGAGCTCACCTGGCAATTTACAAATGCATGCAGGACTTCACTGCGCATGGCATTTTAGCTGATTAATGTAATCAGTGCGACCGACTGGTTCCCTGTGTACAAACACAGGAAGCAACAGCATCAGCTAAAGTAAAAGAGAACAGGGGCCTGAATGACATACACTGAACGTTTTAGGAACAGCTTCTGCCTCATCACCATCACATTTCTGAATGGTCTGTGAACCCATTAACACTACCTCCCTATTTTGCTCTCCTTTGTTTTGATATATTTCTAATTGTAACAGTAACTTAGAGCAATATTTTTAATGCATGCTGCAAAACAACAAATTGCACGATGTACATCAGAGTTAATGAACCCAACGCTGGTTGTGATTTTGGTCACTTTCCCAGACGGTCTCAACTAAGGCACACTTACAACATACTGTGTCAATAAAGAGTAATGTCTTGCTTGATCTGTAATTGGTCTTATGCAATGAGGATTGTGTCCATTATTGCTTATGCCGAATAAAGTCAAATGCAAACAGCTGTAATGACAGGGATCATAACTCATTTAAAGGAAACATTGCAAAATAGGAGCTTAATCTCAACCACTCCAACTGCAGGAGGCAGGTACCTAAAGATTGATCAACGCTGTTCTGGAATGGCTGTGTGACATTTTCATAGCAAATTCCTCTCTATGCTATTTTAAAGCAGGTTTGAAAATTAGGGGCAAACATTTTTTTTTCTCAATATCCTCAAAGAGGAATCTGCTACAAGCCTGATTTATAACTTCAAGTCAAATAGAAGCTTATTAGGTTGCACATGTTCTTTTTGGTACTTAATTTTCTTCTGAATCAGTGGAATAACTAACGGGTGTGTAAGTAGATTTGGCAGGATGGTTCTATTACTACACAAGTTACAACTTTATATTGTATGAAACATTTAAGAATACTTTTATAAACAAATCAATTTCTGTGGCAACAACACACACAAAATGCTAGTGGAACACAGCCGGCCAGGCAGCATCTACAGGGAGAAGCGCTGTCAACGTTTTGGGCCAAGAACCTTCGTCAGTGATGCACCATCAATAACTCTCTCTGAGATGTGAAGGCGAGATATCGGCTTTTATTGACTGGAAGAAGGAACCAGCAGTGAGTGACCACCATACTACATCCTGGAGACTGAGAGGCCGGGCTCAGGCCTCAATCGCCTTTATACCGGGGTCTGTGGGAGGAGCCACAGGAGCAGTCAGCAGGGGCGTGTCCAGACAGGTATATGTAGTTCACCACAGTCAGGACTAACCGAAAGGAAAGATAGTAAGAGATTTGAAAGTAGTGGGGGGAGGGGGAAATACGAAATGATAGGACAAGACTGGAGGGGGTGGGAAGAAGCTAAGAGCTGGAAAGGTGATTAGCGAAAGTGATACAGAGCTGGATAAGGGAAAGGATCATGGGACGGGAGGCCTCAGGAGAAAGAAAGGGTGGGGGAGCACCAGAGGGAGATGGAGAACAGGCAAACAACTAAATATGTCAGGGATGGGGTAAGAAGGGGAGGAGGGACATTAATGGAAGTTAGAGAAGTCAATGTTCATGCCATCAGGTTGGAGGCTACCCAGCCGGTATATAAGGTGTTGTTCCTCCAACCTGAGTTTGGATTCATTTTGACAATAGAGGAGGCCATGGATAGACATATCAGAATGGGAATGGGATGTGGAATTAAAATGTGTGGCCATTGGGAGATCCTGCTTTTTCTGGCGGACCAAGCGTAGGTGTTCAGCGAAACGGTCTCCCAGTCTGCGTCAGGTCTCACCAATATATAAAAGGCCACACCGGGAGCACCAGACGCAGTATACCACACCAGCCGACTCACAGGTGAAGTGTCGCCTCACCTAGAAGGCCTGTCTGGGGCCCTGAATGGTGGTGAGGGAGGAAGTGTAAGGGCAGGTGTAGCACTTGTTCTGTTTACAAGGATAAGTGCCAGAAGGGAGATCGGTGGGAAGGGATGGGGGGGACGAGTGGACAAGGGAGTCACGTAGGGAGCGATCCCTGCAAAAAGCAGAAAGAGGGGAGGAGGGGAAGATGTGTTTGGTAGTGGGATCCCATTGGAGGTGGCAGAAGTTACGGAGAATTATACGTTGGACCTGGAGGCTGGTGGGGTGGTAGGTAAGGACAAGGGGAACCCTATCCTGAGTGGGGTGGCGGGTGGATGGGGTGAGGGCAGATGTGCGGGAAATGGGAGAGATGCGTTTGAGAGCAGGGTTGATGGTGGACGAAGGGAAGCCCCTTTGTTTAAAAAAGGAAGACATCTCTTTCGTCCTGGAATGAAAAGCCTCATCCTGAGAGCAGATGAGGCGGAGACAGAGGAATTGTGAGAAGGGGTGAAGCCTTTTTGCAAGAGACAGGGTGGGAAGAGGAATAGTCCAGGTAGCTGTGAGAGTCTGTAGGCTTATAGTAGATATCAGTAGATAGGCTGTCTCCAGAGATGGAGACAGAAAGGGGAGGGAGGTGTCGGAAATGGACCAGGTAAATTTGAGGGCAGGGTGAAAGTTGGAGGCAAAGTTAATGAAGTCAACGAGCTCAGCATGTGTGCAGGAGGCAGCGCCAATGCAGTCGTCGATGTAGCGAAGGAAAAGAGGGGGACGGATACCTGTATAGTCTTGGAACATGGACTGTTCCACAAAGCCAACAAAAAGGCAGGCATAACTGGGACCCAAACGGGTGCCCATGGCTACACCCTTGATTTGGAGGAAGTGGGAGGAGCCAAAGGAGAAATCATTGAGAGTAAGAACTAATTCCGCTAGACCGAGGAAAATGGTGGTCGAGGGGAATTGGTTAGGTCTGGAATCAAAAAAAAAGCGAAGAGCTTCGAGACCATCTCAGTGGGGGATGGAGGTATATAGGGACTGGACATCCATGGTGAAAATAAGACGGTGGGGGCTAGGGAGCTTAAAATCATTGAAAAAATTCAAAGTGTGAGCAGTGTCATGAACATAGGTGGGAAGAGATTGAACAAGGGGGGGATAAAACAGTCCAGGTATGCAGAAATGAGTTCGGTGGGGCAGGAGCAAGCTGAGACAATGGGTCTACCTGGACAGGCAGGTTTGTGGATCTTGGGTAGGAGGTAGAAATGGGAAGTGCGGGGTGTGGGAACTATGAGGTTGGTGGCAGTGGATGGGAGATCCCCAGAGCTGATAAGGTTGGTCTCGGCCCAAAACGTTGACAGCACTTCTCCCTATAGATGCTGCCTGGCCTGCTGTGTTCCACCAGCATTTTGTGTGTGTTGTTGTTTGAATTTCCAGCATCTGCAGATTTCCCCGTGTTTGCAATTTCTGCAGCATTTCGTTCATTGTACATTTAAGACTGTAATATTCATACACAGATGGATAAATCTCATATACACACCACTGATTTACACTGCACCATAATTATCAAATGTAATTGACTTGTGAATAGCCAGTATATGCAGGTACGTTTTCCCTTTTCTTACCTGATGGTTCTTTTGTGAGGGAGATAGTGGATGGAATCAAAATCTGAATCAAGCTTATCATCACTGATATACGAATGTTGTAAAATTTGTTCTTTTGCAGCAGCAGTACAGTGCAGGACATAAAAAATGACTATAAGACATAAAATAGATAATTATTGTGAAAGAGGGAAAACGAGGTAGTGTTTATGAGGTCATGGAGCTTTCAGAAATCTGATGGAGAAGAAGAAAGTATACTTAAAACTTTGAGTATAGATCCTCATTCTTCCTGTATCTCCTCCCTAGTTGGAAGTAACGCAATAAGGACATATCCTGGATGTTGAGTGTCTTTAATGATGCGTGCTGTCTTCTTGAGACACACCTTTTGAAGATGGGAGACTGGTGTAGGGAGCAGGTCTTCAGGTTCCTGGATCATTGGGGCCTCTTCTAGGCGAGGTACAACCTGTACAAAAAGGACAGTTTACACCTGAACTTAAAGGGGTCCAATATCCTAGCAGGCAGGTTTAATAGAGCTGTTAGGGAGTATTTAAACTAATTTGGCAGGGGGATGGCAACCAGAGTGATAGAGCTGAGGAAGAAGAAAACAGAAATTATTCAAAGGTAGCGTGCAACAGAGATGATAGAAAGGGATGGTAGGCATAATCACAGCCAGTGGGATGAGTTACAGGGCAATAGAGGCATGGTGCAGTTAAAACAGAAAGCAACAAATACCGGACTGAAAGTGTTGTATTTGAATACACGCAGACTAAGAAATAAAATGGATGATCTTGAATGCAGCTACAGATTGACAAGTATGACGTTGTGGTCATCTCTGAAACTTGGCTAAAGGATGGCTGCCATTGGGAGCTGAACATTCAAGGATATACGGTGTATTGGAAAGATAGGTTAGTAGGCAGTGGGGGTGGTGTGGACCTGTGTGTAAGAAATAATATTAAATCATTAGAAAGGGATGACATAGGATCGGAAGGTGTAGAGTCTCTGTCGGTTGAGTTAAGAAGTAGCAAGGGTAAAAGGACCCTGATGGCAGATGTATTCAGGCCTCCAAACAGCAGCCACCTGGCAATATCTTCCCACAAAGCATCTTGGAATACAATAACTGCTTCAGGATACTCAGATTTATTAAGTAAACCAGCAGGGAAGTTAACAGGGAGAAGACTGTTCAAAAGTGACACCACTTGCCTGCCTTGATTTCCCATTTACGATTACAAATACTGGGGGTCAGACTACCAAAATCAAGATGCGATCTTATTTACAAATGCTCAAAATTACTCTTGGCCTGGCAATCTAGATAGGCCCAAATTTAAACCTTAAGTTCACTTGTATACTCTGGGCTATTTCCTGTTGAGCAAATGGTGATAAATGACAGTAAATTCGTTTCTGTCCTCCTTGTGACAGCTGTGGAATAAGCTGGAATACAATGAATTTGTGAAGAATTTTTAAGTAGAGCCACCCTGAAGCCTGTTCCGCTCAATGGAATCCTTAGGTGGATTTTATGTCCTACATTTTACAGGTATAAAGGATCTAATATCAGTTTTCGGTGACCATGGGAATAGTTGAAAATTAGCCTGCTCCAGCAGCAAATCAGATGTACTTCAGGAATCCGTGGTAACCGGAAAGCAGCTGTACAAATTAGACCTCTTTGTTCTCAATTTGTGCCTCCAATATGCACATATTTTCAACTCTGACATTATTAACAGAAACTTGGTAAATCAATTCATGGTCACCCTTTTTAATAAAATATCTGGCAATCATTTAAACTCATTAGCAAACTGTTCATTTCAAGCCATAAACAGCTTGTTCTTCTTTTTCTCATGTCTTCCTTTTCTTTTCAAGGTGGCAGGGTTCCTGTCGGAGTCTGTGATCAGCAGCTCAGCTCTAAATACCGTTCTCCACGGGTAGTGGGTGACTTGCTGCGCGACCTGTATGGCCTTGAAGACGTGTGCCTTTGGGATGCGGCCCCGTGGACGACCCAGCCTGGTTCCGCGCCGATGTAGCCAACTGAAGCGTCACGGGAGATTGAAACACTGAGACGACCAGCGGTGTGCCCTGCTGCTGGAAGGCCCCTGCGCTCTCTCTCTCGATGGTGAGCAAGAGTCTGGTGGTCCTCAAGTCAGGGAACTCAGACAAGCAATATGGCGGATTGTAAGAACAAAACCATGAGCTAATGGTCTCCCCTCTTACTGTTGCAGGAGCGAAATCCCTCTTCTCCTCACTAGGGAGAGAGAGCCTGGCTGGGATGTGAAGTTGTTGGGGTGGACAGTAATTTTTGATGGACTCTAGATCATGGACTCATGGGGGGGGGGGGGGGCCTTTGCTATTGCTTGTGTGGTGGGTGATGGGGGGAGTCGACACTTTTGCTGGAGAAAGTGGAAGAGGGGCAGGGGAGGGTTGATGATTTTGCTGTTGATCATTTGAGGGAGGGAAGGAGGCCTTTGCGGGTTCTAACGTTTCTGTTATTCATTCTTTGGGGTTTTATCTGTTTCATGGATGTCTGTGAAGAGTAAGAATTTCAGATTGCATGCTGTTTACATCCTCTGATAGCAAATTAAACTATTCGATTTGAATCTTTAAATTAAGTGTAATACCAACTTATTTTTAAGACAAAGTCTTTGGACATTCTAAAGACACAGCAGCAAATACTAGAAAAAAATCTGTCAGCAGGTCAGGCAGCAACTACGGAGAAACAAAAACTGAGTGACTGTTGCAGGTCGAAGACCTCCTACCAGACACAGTCTGAACTTCATCTGCAAGGAGCCCTGAACGGTTTACTTCCCAGCTTATCCTCGGAGACCCCCTCCGAACAATTCTACAAACCTACACAAGCCAGAAATGGAACCTGGAATAGTGGGAGCAGCACCACGTACAAAATGAGACCAACAGTAAACCCTCAGCAAGGAGTGATTAGTAAATGAAATCCCTTGTTATATTAACCTTCCAGTGACCTATTACAACAGCTGCACACTCCAACTAAACCAAGGGTATATGTTGATAATTCATTTCACTTTACACTGCAGCCCACCTTTTTATATAACATTAAGTGAATATTTTCTCAGTGAAAGTTACTTTGCAGTACCTCAAGTCCCTGGGCTTTCTAAATGCTCTGGAATTGCCAAAGCAGGCAATAGCCTTAGACCCATGTTAGTCACCAAGGCAAAGCCAGCGGAGTTAAGGTGAGCAAGCTTCACTGACAGATATACGAGCCCATTGATTGGAACTTGTAGTAAATTGGGTTTGAAATAATAACAGTGAGTCTGACTACCCTCCATATTGGAAAGACTAGCAGACCTGCCAATCCCTTTCAGACAAAATCTTCAGTATATTTGGAAATATTGCAGCGTAAAAAGCAGGACCGTTAGGCTGGGTAGCAGCTTCTTTCTCCGGGCTGTTGGATTTCTTAACACCTTGCTGGCACCCAGTACACGTGTACTCCTTGTCTGAAAGCCTTACCACACACAAGCACCACGCCCCCCCCCCCACCCCGCACTCCGCAATTCTCTGACTCACTCATCCTGCAACTTGCATCTTTTATTGCTGCTGTTCCACATATTTATGCGATTGTTTGTTTTATTATAATACCCCAGTAACATACACTGTGTTACATAAACTCAGTGGCCACTTTATTACATACTTCCTATGCCTAATAAAGTGGCCACTAAGTGTATGTCCATGGTACTCTGCTGCGGTAGCCCATCCACTTCAAGCTTTGCCGTGCTGTGTATTCAGAGACGCTCTTCTGCACAACATCGTTGTAACACGTGGTTATTTGAGTTACTGTCACCTTCCCGTCCTCTTGAACCAGTCTGGCCATTCTCCTCTGAACTCTCTAATTAGCGAGGTGTGATATAATGGAAGTTTTCAGTATTTATTGAGTCATATCATATTAATGAGAGCCAAACATTGGTTTTGTAGCTACTCAAGTTTTACAAGATTTGGTAAGCATTAAGAACTTGGATTTGGCTAGGACTAGATGGACCGAAGGGCCTGTTTCTGTGCTGTAACACTCCATGACTCCATGACTCTTGGGGAATTACATCAATGGGTAGCAAGGGAAGGTGACTTTACCTTGGCTCAAGCAGCATCTGATGGAACCAGGAATGCTAAGTGCAGGATGTTACAACATCTGATGTGTGCACTTGCTGATGTGAGGGAAAAATGCCAAGGAGGAAAACATATCCTTTATGGTAGCTTTATGGGTCCCATTGGGCTAACTTGGCACTTAATGAGATAAATGAGACATTGCTTCAGAGTAAACGTATGCTGACTTGCAGCAGGTTTTGGGATGACAGTGGGCTGTATCTAGCAAAACTCAGAGATAGCTTTGAACATGTAGTCTATGGCTAAAGTTCTTGTTATGGTATCGTGTGTTGCAGTGGTCTCACGATGCATGTTCTGCCAAAATGCATGGCTATGTTTTGGATGAGAGTATTAACTTGTTCCCACTCTTGCACACAGTCTGGCTGGAGAAATCCTCCTCTGTGATGCTTATATTAATCCTGCAGGGCTTCTGACCTGGATAATCATGGGGCAGTGAAATACTTCCATGGGACACCAAGGAAAGGAAAATAATCCTCTGAAAAGTTAAGGCTGAATTATATGCAATATGGCTTTTGTATCCAGTATTTTTAAATGGACTACTATTCTGTATTTAAATAAACTTCTTAAATTTTGACTTTCCCTGTCCTCTCTAATATAATAAATCCTGACTACCTTGGGACCAGAGACCTTAACTCTGCTAGTTTTAAAATAGATTTGGAAAAAGGAAGCTCTGGCCACAAATTAAAGACCTAAATTGGGCAAGGCTCACTTTGACACTGTTAGACAGGAGCTTAGGAAGGTTGACTGGGGGAGACTGTTAGAGGTACGGGGTGGAGTTGGGGTAAGGCAATTGGAAAGCTATATAAAGTAACATAGGGAGAGCTCAGGACCAACACAGTGTTGGAGTGAAAACAAAAGCAACTGAGGAGGATAATGAAGCTGCAGTCAGGAAAAGGGAGGCACACATCAGGTACAAGCAGCTGGGATAAAGCAAATCCGACGAGGAGTACGAGGCATGAAGAAGCGCACTTCAGAAGAATATCAAGAGGGCCGAGAGTGGACGCAAAATATCCCCTTAGCGAGGAGAATCCCACTGGAAGGCGGGTAATATTGTGCTTCAATTTAAAAGGACCACAAGAACAACCCAAAGAACTACAGGCCAGTGAGGCAAACTTCAGCAGTGGGGATCCCATCACAAACAGGAGAAAATCTGCAGATGCTGGAAATCCAAGCAACACACACAGAACGCTGGAAGAACTCAGCAGGCCAGGCAGCATCCATGGAAAAGATTACAGTCAACAGTTCAGGCCGAAACCCTTCGGCAGGACTGGAGAAAAAACGATGAGGAGTAGATTTAAAAGGTGGGGGGAGGGGAGGGAGGGAAACACAAGCTGATAGGGGGAGGGTTAGGGATGAAGTAAAGAGCTCAGAAATTGATTGGTGAAAGAGGGGAGGACCACTTGGGGGAGGTGGTGGGCGGGCAAGGAGATAAGGTGAGAGAGGGAAATGGTTGAGGAGAGGGCAGGTGGGAGGCAGGTGGGAGGAAATCGATGTTCAGAACAACACACCCAAAATGCTGGAGGAACTCAACAGGTCAAGCAGCCTCTAGGGAAGTAAAAACAGTCGATGTTTTGGGCCAAGACCGCTCATCAGGACTGGGCAGGAAGGGGGAAAGTGGTGGTGAGTGGAAGGAACATAAGCTAGAAGGTGATAATGATGCCAGGTGGGTGGGGGAGGGGGTATGAAGTAAGGAGCTGGGAGGTGGGAGGTGGAATAGATACAGGGCTGGAGAAGAAGGAATCTGATGGGAGAGGAAATGGACCAAAGGGGAAAGGGAAGGAGGAGGGGTACCAGGAAGAGGTGATAGGCAGGTGAGACTGGGTGGGGGGTGGGAAACAGAGTGGGGAATTGAAGAAGAGGGAGGGAGCTGGGGTAAGTTACTGAAAGCTGGATAAATCAAAGTTTATGCCATCAGGTTGGAGGCTACCTAGATGGAACATGAGGTGTTACACCTCCGCCTCGAGGGGGGCCTCACCATGAAAGACGGGGAGGCCATGGACTAATATACTGGAATGGGAATGTGGTTTGGATTTTAAGTGGTTGTCCGACGGGAAATCCTGCTCGTTACAGATGGAGCAAAGACAAAGCATAACCCAACCTATGTCGGGTTTCACCAGTGTAGAGGAGGCTGCATCGGGAGGACTGAGTATAATAGACAATCCCAGCAGATTTTCAGGTGGTGTTGTCTCACTGTTTGGGGCCCTGAATGGAGGTCAGGGAGGTGGTGAATGGGCAGGTATAGCACTATTTCTGCTGACAGGGATACATGGAGTGGGATGAATGGACGAGAGAATCACAGAGGGAGCAATCCCCATGATAAGGAAAGAGTGGGAGGGAGGTAAAGATGTGTTTGGTGGTAGGCTCTCATTGAGGATGGTTGAAGTTGCGGAGAATGATGCGCTAGATGTGGAAGCTCATGGGGAGTTAGGTGAGGACAAGAGGAACTGTTAAGGCAGCAGGAAGACGGAGTGAGCACAGATGTTCAGGAAGTGGGGGAGATGCAGGTGATGGCAGCATCAATGGTGGAGAAAAGGAAAGCTCATTCTTTTAAGAAAGAGGACATCTTTGAAGCCCTGGAAAAGAAAGCCTCATCCTGGAAACAGATGTGGCTGAGATAAAGGAACTGAGAAAAGGGAACTGCAGTTTTGTAGGAGAAAAGGTGGGAAAAGTTATAGTCAAGATAACCGTGGAAGAGGGTAGATTTATAAAAGGTATGGGTAGACATTTTGTCTCCAGAAGTGGAGAGAGAGAGATCAAAAGAGGGGAATGAGCTGCTAAAAATGGGCCATGCGAGTTTAAGGGCAGGGTGAAAGTTGGAAGCAAAGTTTATGAAATTGCCAAGCTCAACATGGGTGCTGGAAGCAGCAACAATGCAGTCGTCAATGTAGCGGAGGAAGAGTTGGGGAGCATAGCCAGGGAATCCAGGCTGAGCTCGTCAATTGCATCCAAAACTGGTTTGGTGATAGAAGTCAGAGGGTGGTAAGAAAAGTTTGTTTATTAGATTGGAGGCCTGTGATTTGTCATGTACGGGTATATTAACAATTTGGATGAAAATCTAAATGGCATATTGTTAATTACACCAAAATGTAGAATGAAGAAGCCTGCTTAAGATAAAAAGAGGATGGAGATTAACTGGTGAAGTTAAACCAGCGCAGAACATACACAGAGAATGCCTGGTATGGGAACTGTACTTCCCTCAATCGCAGGACTCTGCAGAGAGTAGTGCAGACAGCCCAGTGCACCTTTGGTTGTGAACTTCCTACTATTCAGGACATTTACAAAGACAGTAATGTAAAAAGGGCCCGAAGGATCATTGGGGACCCGAATCACCCAAATCACAAACTGTTCCAGCTGCTACCATCCAGGAAGCGGTACTGCAGTAAAAAAGCCAGGACCAACAGGCTCTGGGACAGCTTCTTCCACCAGGCCATCAGACTGATTAACTCATGCTGATGCAATTGTATTTCTAGGTTATATTGACTGTCCTGTTGTACATACTATTTATTATAAATTACTATAAATTGCACATGGCACATTTAGACAGAGATGTAACGTATAGATTTTTACTCCTCATGTATATGAAGGATGTAAGTAATAAAGTCAATTCAATTTAATTCAATTCTATTGGGTAAGAGGGTAAAAAAAATCTGCAGGTGGAATTTAATACAAATAAATATGAAATGATGGATTTGGTGAAGTTAAACCAGGACAGGACATACACAGAGAGTAACTAGGGTCTGGGAGTGTTATAGATCAGGTAAACCTAGGAGTACAGGTATATTGTGGTAAAGAAGATATCTAGCTTGTTTGCCTTCATCAGAATGCGGCAAGAGTTAATACATCATTTTGCAACTGTACAAGACGTTGGTGAGACGGCATCTGGAAGTCTGTGTGCCTTTCTGGTTGCTATACTGTAGGAGGGGTGCCATTAAACTAGAGATGGTGTAGTAAGGGTTCACAGGACTGCGGGGCTTGAATTACAAGGAGAGGCTGGATTGCTTTCCCTGAAACCAAGAAGACTGAGGGGTGATCTCCTGGAGGTTTATAAAACCAAGAGGAGCACAGACAAAGCAGGTAGTCACAGTCTTTTCCCCAGGGTCAGGGATTCTAAAACTTCAGGTCATGGGTTTGTGGTGAGAGGGAACCTGGTGGGGGTGAGTTTTTCTCATAGCGGAGAGTAGGTACGTGGAAAGAGCTGCCGGAGGAAGTCGTAAAAGATGAATCGACGGGTACATGGATAGGATGGGTTCAGAAGTGCACATGTCGAATGCAGGCAAATGGGGTTGGAAAGATATCTCGGTTGGCATGGCTGATTTGGGCTGTTTTTATGCTGTATATCTCTACGACTGCTGTACATCCACCGTGTACTGCTCATACAGTTTAACTCTGTTGCACATTGTGGGATCTGAGGGTAGTGCTACCTGCTGGAAGGTTAACCTCCCCAAAGGAGGGCGTGCAAAGGAATCTGGTGCAACTGCAGGCTTCCAGAAGGTGTCATCTGTGAATTAAAATGGAGCTGTTTTCTTTCAGGAGGCAAAAGCACACCATTTTCATTGTTGTAGAGAGGTGTGGAGTCCACAACGAATTCCTCTGACCACTGAGGAAACTGTTATTTCAGGAAGCAGCTGGAAGGAGGAGTTGCCTGGTTCTGGAACTGAAGATCAGCTTCTCCAGACTGCAGGAACATAGGGTGGCAGAGGTCAATGATGTGAAAGACTTCAGGGAACCTGAGTGCAGATGAGAAAAGAATTGGAGTGGTGAGAGAAGCTGAGGGGTGGAGGGATAGGATGTATGTATCCATGAGTGAAATTAGCCATTGTTAAGGAGCCAGAAAAAAATAGTGGCTTCAAACGGAGTAACCTCCCACAGGAATGAGCTCCAGATCCCACGCTTGCCATTGAATCCACCAGATTAGGGGAAGTTTGATTTAGTATGTCAATTTCTAGAATGCCGGAGATGAATGCGGACTCATCCTCGGCTGAGGCTGGCGCTTTGACTTGTCAGGCGTGGCGCGGCAGCAGCTTACGCACCTCTGCTTCGAATCCCATTACAAATATGTGATGTTGCAGGTAAAGATGATACAGAAGGAGTGTTGGAGATGCTGACTTTTGTGTGAGCTACTAAGCTAAGTTCCTACCTCCTCTTTCAGGAGGATGTAAAAGTTCCCTGGCATTATTTTGAAGAGCCTGGCATTTATCTGTGTTGTCCTCGCAAATGTTTACCCCTCAATCTACATCACTGAGACTGGTCATTACTGAATTGGTGTGTATAGGAGCATAACATCAGCAAATGGCTCCAATGTTTCCTAAATTACTGTTCAAAAGTATTTCAGTATCGTGTCCTGGAATATCCTGAAACTGCTACAGAGATGAAAATTTATCTCCTTTATCAAAAGTAACTGATTTACACAGGAATATAAATGGTCAATTCACCTCTTCTAGCCTAAGCCTTTTCATTGCATCTTGGTAACTGTGACAAAAATAAATCAATTCCAATTCTAGCCTGAATTCAGGAGGCAATTAATTACATCCATCCTCCTAACTTGGTTACGTAACCATTAATACCTTTGCCTAATTAAAAAATATCAATCATTGAAATGATCATTTCAGCAGTGTTTTGAGGGACAGAGTTTCTCCTTCACCTTGTGAAGTAATGCTCTCTGATACCACTTGCTCTGCACTCACTCTCATCAGTCCTCTGACGTTCCTAAGCATTTCAGTTAGTTCACCTCATAATCTTTCTTCAAAAATAAAGCTGCCTGCAGTCTACTCGACACAGCTCTGTGCTGTGTCCTCCCCAAAGCCCTTGTACCCTTTCTGGATGCCCTAGAATTACTCTCAGTGCTCCAGGGGAGGTCGAAACCAGAGCTTTGTATGGGTGCAACATAACTTCTGCTCACTTCATAACTGCAGTGTTCTAAATAATATTAATGTTTATTAATATTTATTTCTATCCATGTCATTCTAAAAATCAAAGCAGTTTTGAACCTCCGCAGCTGCAAGGTTTTCACAATTTTGAAACTGGTCCATGCAATCTTTTTTCCGCAAAGCTGATGGCCTCACTTTTAAGTATCAATTTTCCATAGATTTATCCATTTGCTTAATTTAACATGAACCGTCTGTAATTTAAAGCTTTTAGCTACACTAAGTACAATACTGTTTTTGGTGCCACAGGCAATCTGGAAAACATTACTTTATATTTCATTATCTCATATTATTTTCCATATTGTTGAGAATCTAGAAGGAAATCATCCAGTCTATCAAGTCTTCTCCGAACTTCCTCATTAACCCCATTCTCTCTCTTATTTTCCTGTAGCCTATTCTCATTTGATTGTAATACATTCCTCCCTAAATCTCCTGCCACCTACTTACACAAGGCACAATATACAGTCACCCTTTAACAGAACAACTCAGCACAACTAAATAGCTTATAAATGTTCTAAACAGTGCAAATCCAACACGGATTCTTCAGGATCATTCTAGTCGCCATCCAGACTACATGCTCACCACTTGTCACTTTACTGCTCAGTTAATTCCCTAGCAAGGTCAATAATTTATTTTCATTCCCAATTAATGAACAGACTATCATGGAGAATGATACCAAATGCTAGAAATAACATGATAGTGTAAAGCTGTTACAGTCACAGCAACCCTCCAGCGTCTGTAAGGAGCTTACATGTTCTCCCTGTGATTGTGTGGGTTTCCTCCCAATTTCCAAAGGTGTGTGAGTCAGCAGGTTAATTGGTCACGTATTTATAATGGAGCAGTGTGAGTTGGTCAGGCCTGTTACCATGCTGTATCTCTAAATAAAACCATTATACTTCCCTGTCTTCCAGTCTATTTTGTCAAGTGTCTGTTTTTGTCAGAAGTATCCTTTACAAAGCCATCACCGATCTTTTCTGTCCAATTGATCGTTCTGATTATAAGCGCAAGTGTAATAACGATAGCAATAGATGGAATACTTCTTCTGCATGATCAAGGGGAAACTTACCCCTTTACCATACCCTTGCATGTAACAGGAATTAAAGGTCACGGTTTTAATGAGGTTTAATAATACGTTAGGTGTTGCAAACCCAAGTATGCTTGTGGGTCGATTTTTTTTAAAAAGGCTGCCACCTGCATGCTTGAGTCATCTTGTCAGAATGAACTAATTATTTGATACTGCTGGGTGAAGCATCCTTCAGGTCCCATGTAGAATCCAGTAGGATGTCTGATTTTCCATCCTGTGCCTACTGTCATGAAGGTTCCTCACATTAAGAGATACTGGGTAAATCTGGCCTTTCTTATTGATTCTTAGTTTCTTTCAAACCACTTAGTGATTCTGCGTCACTAAATGAGAATCCAGAGTAGCTTACATGAAGTCTGTTTAAACAAACTATTCAGCTCCGATTCTCCATTGACCACTGTGACAAATATCCTTGCAACAATACTAATGAATATTGTTCCATTAATTAGTTGAATAGAAGGGAAATGAAAGGAGCTTGTGGTGGTATGGTTTAAGGGTGTTTCCTCAGTACCAGTAAGATAATGTGCTGGTGGCTGGAAGCAGACTCCAATGAGTGGATCTCCAAGAAGGAATTTGTAAATTCACAGTGAAGAGCAAATATAAGGCTGTTTAAAATCATAACGTTAGTAGTTCTCATTCTTCAATCATTCTCTAGATATTAGGGCAATTTACAAACAATGTAATAGGGGGAAACGGGGTGAGTTTCCTCTGCATAGTACATGAGGCAATATTTTAAGCATAATTTTGGTTCACCACAACTAATCAATCCACTTGTCTGCTCTTTATGGAGATTAGCTGAATAAATAAAGTGAAAGTAAAGTGATTTGGGAAATAAGATAGGAAAGAAACAAAGGAACTGATAGGGAATAGATTTCAATTGCAATCTGCCACCTGCCTTCTGTGAACCTTTCCACCTAGAGCAATGTTAAAGTGGAAACAATACCCGAGCGGCCACTTTATTAGGTACATCTATACACCATCTCATTGCTGCAAATATCTAATCACATGACAGCAACTTAATGCATAAAAACAGGCAAACATGGTCAAAAGGTTCAGTTGTTGCTCACATCACACATCAGAATGGGGAAGAAATGTGACCTAAGTAACTTTAACCATGGAATGATTGTTGGTGCCTGACTGTGTGGTTTGAGTATCTCAGAAATTGCTGATCACCTGGGATTTTCATGCAGAGCAGTCACTGGAGTTCATAGAGAAGGGTTCATAAAAAAATATTAAAAAACAGAGAGTGGCAGTTCTGTGGGTGCAAAAACCATGTTAATGAGAGACGTCAGAGGAGAATGGTCAGACTGGCTCAAGCTGTCTGGACCTCCTGTACCTTGTAAAGTAGCCACAGAGTGTAAGTTTTGGACTCTTTTGTGGAGATAAGTGACAGTGAAACAATATTATTGGTCAATAGGAGAGATAGATATCGGCTGCTAACTTGCCATCTGCTCTCTTTCAGCAAGTCAACGTTCTTCTGTGATATCCAAAGAGAGAAGTTTAAGACAAAACTGTGGAATTCACTTATTTCAGTGGCTGAAAGGGAGCCTAATTTCCATTAATTGCTTGAATAGACGAAATATGAAAGATGACCTGAATGGAACTAGCAAGAGCTTTATTAGCATATAAAAAGCAAAATGGATAAAGAATGATGGAATACTTGAAGATAAAGAGATCGTTATACTTTCAAGAGCTAATGATAGAGAAGCTTAATAAAACTTCTAAATTATGTACTTCTAACTTACAAAGTTACCACTGTAACTTTCATAGAGGAAGTTGGAAAAAAGATTGGTTAAAAATGACACAAAACTAGAGGTATTGTGAATTATATGGAGGAATGGTAATAGATTTAGAGGAGCTGGAGATATTTCCTAGCACCAGATCCCACAGATCTCAGCTCAACTTTCCTAGTTCTGCCACGAGGCCTTTTCCCCTTTTATATCTTTTCTGAAATCTTTGTACAGTTCAACATTAAGCTCCTTTTCATCATCATCCCAAGCCATCCTTTGATGACTGTCACTACATCAAATCCCCACATTCAATTTTTGCTTGACATTACTCACCACACTGTGTGTTTCCATACATCCATTCTAAACCTGTTTCCAGACTTCAATCCTCCTTGGTCACCTCCTGCCTACGATGGGAAAACTTCCACCATTGGTGCTACCTGACACTCTCACAACTTTACACACCTTTTTCCTATTTATCTACATCAATTCACAACTGCCGATTTAAGGTTAAGCCCTCTGTGACTGCACGTTCCATTTGCTATATTTCTGTATCATTTATAACTTAGCTTCACACTTTCTTGTCAGTCTCTGTTCTCCTACAGTGATTGGTACTTACCCTACAGCTGTTGTTACCAAATACCATCCACAAGGAAGCTCAAGTCACAGCTTATGTGGGTCAAAGATAACCTGGGACCCAGGTCGGCTGGTGCTTACAGTGCATGAAGAGCAGCTTATATCGGCCAGACGGGACGTGCGGTGGAAACCCACATCAAAGAGCACAGGAGGTTTATCCATTTGGGTTACCTGAAGAAATCGATGGTAGCAGAAGGTTTGGTTGACTTTGACAGCACAAAACTACTGTGCCGTGTCAATGGTCTTTGGGACCGCCTGGTGAAGGAAGCCATTGAAATAAAATCAGGAGAAAAGAATTTTAACAAAGACAAAGGTCTCACTAGAATTTGATTGTAAATAAAGTAGGAGAGTGGAAACCTGATTGGATGAGGAGTAACCAATCAGGAGGGATGGATCATGGGGTAACAATACCACCAGACAAGACATGCCCATGAAGATGGCAGAGTTTGTTAATGAAACGTCAGTTAAAATTGATACCTGTACCCGGCTGGAAGCCTGAGAAGAGTTTATCTGTTTCTTATTGTCACATGTACTGAGATAGAATGGAAAAACTTGGATATCTCCTAACTATGGAAATACCATCAATATCTATCAGTGTAAGACTTGCCATTTTGCTTCCTCCCATTCCATCACCATGGTGAAATGGCAGAGCAGACTCGATGGACCGAATGACCAAATTCTTCTCCTATGTCTTATGGTCTCTCAACTTCACATGGCTCTCCCAGCACTTCTCCTCTTCCCAGTTAGAAACACAAAATGAGAGCAGTGTTTTCTCTGCACTCTCATGAATCATTTGCCATTGTTGCAGAGAAGCATCAGAACTGTCATTGGTCCACCTCTGCATTTCTAACTTCTTAAAATAAAACACTGCTGTGTGGGTGTTCTGTCTCACATTGGATAGACCCATTTCTGCCTCAGAGAACAACAAGACAACCATAGGAGATATTTTTGGATGTCCTTAACAACTGCCATTTGAAGCACCCTGAAGTGAAAGAGATAAGAGAACCTATTTTCAGAACAGTCACGCACAAAAGGCACCTTTGACCGGCAGGAGTTTGCTGTTGAGTTGTTTTTTCAATTCTTCCAGCTTCTTAATGCACTGAGTCAGTGAATCTCTAGTAGCTAATGGCATCTTTGGTCTTTCCTGATGCTTGGAGCAGCCCCTATGTAGCATAGAACAAGAGAAGAGATAGAACTTCTCTTTTGATGGTGTTGGTCAGCTCAGTAAATAAAGTGATTTCCTGTTCTGGTGGTTGGAAAGTGTGTGACAAGATGATAGCACTAATCAGGAAGTATTTTTTCCAGTGAAAAAAACCAAAGGACAGTGTTATGACCACAAACACACTGTAGATGTATTTGTTTCCAACCACGAGGACCTTGCTGTTTTCAATGTTTACACATTTTTATTTTTTGGATATCATTACAATGGTGAAAGGTCAGAGGAAGTTATACTCCAGCCATTTTGAAGGAGCTTCCTCCTGACTCTCAGCATGTGTGTGACGTGTGCAGCCCAGACTTGCCACCTGCTAATCCTGGTGTCTAGTAGAAGGGCATGCAGTTCCATGGGGCACCTGGCTGCAAATACCATCCTGAGCTCACCACTGTCTCAGGTGTCAGAGATCCATTCTTGTTCCTTGTGATGGAGCACCTCAGCCAAAAACACTGACTGTCTGCTCATTTCTGTAGATGCTGCCCGGGCTGCTGAGTTCCTCCAGTATTCTGTGTGTGTGTTTTCAGGCTTGTTCTTTGTGGGTGGACAAGAGGCTTCAGCACCCAAAAGATCTCCTCTAGCCAAGTCCACAGCCACAAATCTTTCAGGGCTGCAGCTGTATACCACGGTTCCTCCCCCACCACCAATATGCAGCCACCTCGTGGGAGAATGGGGAGACTTCAATGTCCGTAAGCTATTCATGCAGTGTATCTCCATCTTGGAGGATGTGGTCGGAGGGAGAGTGATGAAGTTCGGTCTTGGCTGGGATATTGGGATTGAGGGACAGATAGGAGAAAAGAGAGTTGGTTGTAGAAACTAGGTTTAAAATTTATCACCAAAAATTTAAACTGCTTCTATGTGGCAATGCCTGGTGGGAAACTGGAGTAACATTTGAGATACAGGACTGACCTCTTAACCCAAATTTCTTTTTCTTTTATGGTCCTATCATACCAATGGGTTCTGGGGCCTGGGGTCCAGATGCAGGCAGCTAACAAGCTGTTTGCCCCTAAACCACCTCTCAAGTTGCAGGAACCTGCGAATCAGAACCTCGGACAACAAGAAGGGACCATGCAAAATGTATGGAGAGGGTGTAGAAGAGGTTCACTGGGATGTTGGCTGGATTGGAGCATATTTATTATCGGGTAATATTAGAGAAATTTGGATTGTTTTCCCTGGAGCATCAGAGGCTGAGGGGTGATATAAAATTAAAGAGATGTAGACAGAGTTGATAGCCAGAGTCTTTTTTTCCCAGGGTGGGATTTTCAAGTACTAAACATTAGGGGTTTTAGGAGAGAGAGGAGAAAGTTTACCGGAAAGGGACGTGACACATTGTTTTACATAGAGGATGGCAAGTGCCTAAAACACATTGCCAGAGAAGGCGGTAGAAGCAGGTAATGACGTTTAAGGACAGATGCATGAATAGGCAGGGAATAGAGGGAAATGGACCTCGTGCAGGCAGATAGGATTAGTTCCGTTTGTATTCATAGCTGGTGGAGATATGATGAGCTAAAGTCCTGTCCCTCTTCTCTACTGTTCCATCGTCTATGTGTTATGAAGGCACACCCCAGGAGGAGTCTCACATGAGAGAGTAGAGGGTCAAACTATTCTGAAACAGAATGCAAAATAAAGCAAACCATTTCCTCAAAGGTTGCTAGGTAGAAGCAAATGAGCGCAGATGTGTGGTTTTCATTCCACTTACTGCATAGGTCAGAGTTGCACTGCGAGTTCTTCTCTATGTCATAGGACCCAGATTTGCATACTGCAGACTATCCCTTTCCTGAAGCAGGCACATGATAATTTGGCTTTATTCCATCTGCTATGCAGTATCGAGCATGGTTCAGATGGCAGCCAGAGGGTAGCTAAGTTCAGACCCTTCTGCAAAGGCTGAGTGCAAAAGTCTAGACTGACAGTCAGCACTTGGGCGGTACTGCAGTGTAGGAGGTGTCACATTTTAGGTGGGATGTTAAATCGGGCCTATCTGCAAAAGATTAAAGAGAACAGTCACAAAATAAAAGGGGAAGAACGAATAAATTATCTGTATTCAGCAAACTTGCACAACTAGCAAACTTTCTTCCACTTCAAGAAGTTGTCATTAGCAGTGAGACACTTCAGGGTGATGTGAGATCATGAAAAGTTCAACAGAACTGCTCGCAACACACAAAATGCTGGAAGAGCTCAGCAGGCCAGGCAGCACCTAGGGAAAAGAGTAAACATTCGCCGTTTCAGGCTGGGACCCTTCAGACTTTCTCTCGTTTGTAACAGAATTGCTAGCCTTGCTTTTGTGTTTGCAATGTAGTAATGGCCAAAGGGGGAATCGATGCAGCTGGTAAGTGGTCTGATACCATCTTTCAGGTCATGTACACCGAGTGGATAGATTCACTGGAAACAACTCAGTGCTAAATAACAGTTATCCCAGAAGGCAACCATTCTGGGCTTTGACCACTGGGAAGTGACAGTTCAGGAGGACCCCAGTGATGGCTGCACTATGGCAACACACAAAATATCTGGAAGAGCAAGTCAGGCAGCATCTACAGAGGGGAATGAACAGTCCATATTGCAGGCCAAGAACCCTCATTGGGAGCTTATTACAGAAATTTATTAACCATATAACAATTACAGCACTGAAACAGGCCATCTCAGCCCTTCTAGTCCGTGCCGAACGCTTACTCTCACATCTCTTATTGAGATCTTTTTTTACAGGAGTTTCTTGTAATAAAGAGGCAGCTGCTGAATAATTGATATGAAACACAAAGACTCCCAGAGTTGGATTCTGATAAGTAAAGGAGATGATAATATGAACACATTGAGACTTGATTCGGTGTTTCAACCTGAAACATCGACAATTCCCTTCCCCCTTTGAATGCTGCTTGACCTGCCGAGGTCCTCAGATTGTTGTTACAGGTGATAACAAGGGTCAGGTGAAAGGTAGATGGAACCAGAAGATGAACCAGATGGAGGAGGGGAGTGAGAGAGAGCTGGTGGGTGAAATATGTGGATAGTAGGTGGATGTAACCAAGGGGAAAATGGGTGATGGGTAGCCTGTTGGGAGATATGGGAAAGGGGACAAAAGATATGAGGTTTGGAAACAGCAGCATGGGTTCCAGTGACGTCATAATCGAGAATGGCCGCTTAAGTCAATAGTTCCTCCGGAAAAACACATATTTTGCCCGGTTAACCCATCAAATATAGGATTTTTCTAAAGTACTTGAACTGATAAGAGGGGCAAGAATGGGGAAAAGGAATGGAAATTTAAAAAAGCAACACTGTGGAGCCTGTGGACAAGACGGATGCAGCAAGTGGCTCTCCTACCCGACCGCGTGCTAGCGAGGCTGACAATGGGCCTCGTTCAGACGAAGTGGCAAATATGATCAAAATTTTGAAAGAGATACGGGAGTCCCAAAAAGATATAAAACAGCAGCTACATGATATTAAGTCAGAGCTCACCAACGTCAATCAAAAAATAGCGGTGGCAGAGACTCGAATTGAGAAGGTGGAAGATCGCGTGCAAAACATGGAACAGATGCTAAGTAAGACGATAAAAATGTTAAATCAACAAGAAGGTAAACTGCCTGACCTGGAGGGAAGATCATGGCAGAAAAATATCAGAATATACAGTGTTCCAGAAGGAGCGGAGGGCTTGTCTATGACGGAATTTGTAGGAAAGTTGCTGTGGGATGCGCTGGAGCTTCCCTCGACTATGGAGCTGAAAATTGAGAGGGCGCATCACGTAATCATCCTGAGGCCTACCCGAGGCAGAGAAGATAAGCCATGCTCAATAATAATTAAATTCCTTTGATACAGTACCACGGCAGAGATTCTACGAAGGGCCTGGGGTAAGAAGAGGGTGTTTTTAGACGGTAAATTAATATATTTCGATCAAGATTACACCCCCTGCAGAAACATAAAGAATACTCTGAAGTAAAGCGAATACTAAAGCAAGAAAGGATTAGATTTCAAACTCCATACCCTGCTAAACTTTGACTTTTATATCAAGGTAGGATCCAACTGTATCAGACAGTGGAAGAGGCGACTGCAGACATGAAGGCCAGAGGGTTGCCCATCAGCGTGATCAAACCGAGGGAAAGCCTGGCAGAGGAATTATCCCGCTCTGCTTGGGAAAGAGTGCGAGAATTAAGAAAGCAGGAGATGGGAGGAGGCTGAGAGAAGTATATCAGGAAGAGACTGGGAGTTTTCCAAAGACAGCCCTCACCCCCTCCAGAAGAGCCATAAGGTTTGACTAACTTTAAAAATGTTGAGAAGCTAAATGGAAGCAAAAGTAGACAGTGATATGCCTATCTCAAGAAATACTTAATATAATGTGGATTTTATATTACTCAGTTGTTCTTCTTTATTTGCTCACTTACTCCTTTTTCCCCTCCAAAATGAGAATATATACATGTGTGCGTATATGTGTATGTGTGTGTATATATATATATATATATATATATATATATATAGGAGGAGTACACAGGGAAATCTTTTCTGTGTAATGGATTTGTTCACGGACTTTTATGAATACTGTAAGGGGGGCCCTCAACTCACAAGTAGGAGGGGTTATCCCCCACAGCTAGACATTTCCTCTAGCTCAACCCAGGGTCATCTACTAGAGACCTCAGCCTTGGAATCACACGTTTGTTGCCTTTTTTGTTATTATTTGAGTTTCTTGGTTCTTATTTGTTCAGGGAGTAGATTGATTAAGTCTTATTCTGCTAATTTCAATGATACATTGACAGATAAATACAGATGGCTAAGGACAAAGTAAAATTCATTTCTTTTAATGTCAATGGGTATTAAATTCAATCAAATGTAATAGAATTTTATCCAAAATGAAAGAAGAACAAGTCCATGTAGTATATTTACAGGAAACTCACTTAAGTGATAATGAGCATAGAAAACTAAAGAGAATGGGTTTCACTAATTTGTTTTTCTCCTCATATAAATCAGGACATAGGAGAAGAGTTTTCTCAAGTAAGCTAAATTTTGAAAAAGTATTTGAAATGGGAGATAAGGAGGGCAGATATATTCTGGTAAGGGGGAATATAGAAGGAAATTCAGTTACTCTATTGAATATATGCACCCCCAGGAAGTGATATTGGTTTCTTTCAGAAAATTACTGATGTTGTGGTAATGGAAACAGAAGGTCTCCTGATATGTGGGGGAGACTTAAATTTACAATTACAACCAAAGTTAGACTCTTCCAATAGAAAAACCTATGAAACAAACTCCTTTCATAAGAAAGTTGATACACTTTTTGAGGATGTTTGTTTAATTGATATATGGAGGGACCTTTTCCCTGACAGAAGGGATTACACTCATTATTCTGCTCCACATTCTGTATATACAAGAACAGACTATTTCATAACATTTGGAAAAGACAAAGACAAAATAAATACCTGTGGAATTGGGACAATAGATGTAAGTGACCATGCACCTATATATTTATCTGTTGATTTTGACCTACAACCAAAAAATACTATTTGGAAACTAAATTCAAGTCTACTCAATGATCCGTACTTTAAGGAACAAATTAAAAAAGAAATTGGTCTCTACTTAGAATTTAATGATAATGGAGAGGTTTCACCTCCCATTTTATGGGATACTCTGAAGGTGGTCTTAAGAGGGAAAATTATAGCAATATCTTCATATAAGTAAAAAATAAGGAATAAAACATTAGAGGAATTACAAAATAGGCTGAAGGAACCAGAGAAAAAACACAAATTGAATTTGGCACAGGATATATTAGAGGAAATTTTAAAAATTAGGAATGAAATTAATAGTTTGGCTATGCAAGAAATCAGGAAAAATTTAATGTTTCTGAAACAGAGACATTATGAAAGTGGATCTAAGTTTATGAAAATACTAGCATGGAAACTGAAAAAAAAGATAGCAGAAAATACAATTCATAGATTTAGGGACCCAAGAACGAAAATGATAAAAAAATAAGCTAAGTGAAATTCAAAAAGCTTTTGAAGTGTTTTACAAAACATTATATTCCAAAGTTCCGGGTTAAGCATAACCCAAATTGACACCTTCCTGAATTCTCTAGAGTTACCCACTTTAAACGAAGAACAAAATAGAACGATGACTGCTGACATAACTGAAGTTGAATTAAAAGCTGCAATTAGTAGGCTTAAATTAAGCAAGTCACCAGGATCAGATGGGTATTTGGCAGAGTGGTACAAAGAATTTAAAAATGAGTTAATTCCTGTTTTACTCCACACACTGAACCAGACTCTAAAAAAGGCACAAATGCCACCCAGTTGGAAGGAAGTGATAATCTCAGCTATACTGAAAGAAGACAAGGATAAAATGGAATGCGGGTCATCTAGACCAATATCCATTTATAATGTAGATTATAGATTATTTACTTCCATCATGGCCAAACGATTAGAGGAGTTTCTACCCATACTGATACGTAACGATCAGACAGGTTTTATACGACAATGCCAGACACAAGACAATATACGAAGGACACTTCACTTTATGGATCATATACAAAAAAATAAAATCGAACCAGTAGTGATAAGCGTGGACACTGAAAAAGCATTTGATTCGGTTAATTGGAATTTTCTTTACAGAGTTTTACATAGATTTGGTTTCCAAGACACAATTATTAAAACTATACAGACACTATATGACAACCCTACTGCTAGGATTAAAATCAATGGATATTTATCAAATAGTCTTACCATAGAAAGGGGCACGAGACAGGGTTGTGCATGGTCACCGCTACTCTCCGCATTATATTTGGAACCATTAGCTCAATACATCAGACAAAATGAAGGTATCAGGGGAATTACTATTAAAGGGACAGAGCATAAATTGGCCTGTTACACGGATGACATTTTGATCTATCTAGGTCAACCAACATACTCTTTACCTAAGTTGATGCAATCCTTTGAACAATATGGTCAATTAGCAGGATACAAGATCAACATAGATAAAACCCAATTACTTTCATATTACTATAACCCACCAAGAGAAATTGAAAGTAGATATCTTTGGGCATGGCAAACCGGTCTTTCAAATATTTGGGCAACATTATGCCAAAACATTTAGCAAAATTATCAGAATGTAATTATCAGCCTTTATATAAAAAAATTAAGGAAGATATGGCAAGATGGAACCTGATTCCTTTTTTTCAGCCTCAGTTCAAGGATTGAGTCTATAAAAATGAATATATTGCCCAGACTGTTATATCTCTTTCAAACCCTACCAATAGAGATTAATCAAAATCAATTCAATGAATGGAACAAGAGGTTATCAAGGTATATTTGGCAAGGTAAAAGGCCTAGAGTTCGTCTCAAAACTTTGCAATTAGCAAAGGAAAAGGGAGAATGGGGCCTACCTTCTCTTAGAGATTATTATTTTGCAGCACAGTTGAGAGCTGTGATATAATAACACGTACAAATAAACTGGATGAACTCAGCAGGTTGGGGCAGCATCCATTGAAAGGAGCAGTCAACATTTTGGGCCGAGAGCCTTCATCAGGACTGAAGAAAAAGAGGGCAGGGGCCCTATAAAGAAGGTGGGGGGAGGGTGGAATGTGCCAGGTGAACAACCAATCAAAAGAAAGATCAAGGGGTGGGGGAGGGGAAGCAAGGAGGCAATAGGTAGGAGAGGTGAAGAAGGAATGTGAGGGGAAAGCACTATGGGCAGTAGAAGAAGGCAGAATCATGAGCGAGGTGATAGGCAGCTGGAAGAGGAGACACAGTGAAAGTGGGATGGAGGAAGGTAGGGGGAGGGAATTACCGGAAGTTGGAGAATTCGATGTTCATACCAAGGGGCTGGAGACTACCTAGATGGTATATGAGATGTCGCTCCTCCAACCGGAGTTTGGCCTCATCATGGCAGTGGAGGAGGCCATGTATGGATATATCCGAATGGGAATGTGAAGCAGAGTTGAAGTGGGTGGCAACCGGGAGATCCTGGCTGTTGTGGCAGACGGAGTATAGTGCTCGATGAAGCGGTCCCCCAATCTGCGTCGGGTCTCGCCAATGTAGTGGAGGTCGCACCGGATGCAATAGATTACCCCAACAGACTCACAAGTGAAGTGTTGCCTCACCTGGAAGGACTGTTTGGGGCCCTGAATGGTGGTAAGAGAGGAGGTGTAGGAACAGGTGTAGTACTTACGCTTGCAGAGATAAGTGCCAGGTGGGAGATCTGTGGGGAGTGACGTGTGGACCAGGCAGTCGCGGAGGGAATGATCCCTACGAAAAGCAGAGAGGGGTAGAGAGGGAAAGATGTGCTTAGTGGTGGGGTCCTGTTGAAGGTGGCGGAAGTTGCGGAGGGTAATATGTTGGATCCGGAGGCTGGTGGGTTGGTAGGTGAGGACAAGGGGAACATGGTCCCTGTTGTGGTGACGGCTGAAGTGCAGGAAATGGAGGAGGCAAGGGACCGTGTTCCCCGTGTCCTCACCTACCACCCCACCAGCCTCCGGATCCAACATATTACCCTCCGCAACTTCCGCCACCTTCAACAGGACCCCACCACTAAGCACATCTTTCCCTCTCTACCCCTCTCTGCTTTTCGTAGGGATCGTTCCCTCCGCGACTGCCTGGTCAACACGTCCCTCCCCACAGATCTCCCACCTGGCACTTATCCCTGCAAGCGTAAGTGCTACACCTGTCCCTACACCTCATCCCTTACAACCATTTAGGGCCCCAAACAGTCCTTCCAGGTGAGGCAACACTTCACTTGTGAGTCTGTTGGGGTAATCTATTGCATCCGGTACTCCCAGTGTGGCCTCCTCTACATCGGCGAGACCCGATGCAGATTGGGGGACCGCTTCGTCGAGCACTACGCTCCGTCTGCCACAACAGACAGGATCTCCCGGTTGCCACTCACTTCAACTCTCCCTCTCATTCCCATTTAGTTATGTCCATACATGGCTTCCTCTACTGCCATGATAAGGCCAAACTCCAGTTGGAGGAGCAACACCTCATTTACCATCTGGGTAGTCTCCAGCCCCTTGGTATGAACATCGAATTCTCCAACTTCCGGTAATTCCCTCCCTCTCCCTTCCCCCATCCCACTTTCACTCTGCCTCCTCTTCTAGCTGGCTATCACCTCTCTCATGATTCTGCCTTTTTCTACTGCCCATAGGGCTTTCCCCTCACATTCCTTCTTCACCTCTCCTGCCTATCCCCTCCCTGCTTCCCCTCCCCCACCCCTTGATCTTTCTTCTGATTGGTTTTCCACCCTCCCCCCACCTTCTTTATAGGGCCCCTGCCCCCTCCCTCTTCAGTCCTGACGAAGGGTCTCGACCCAAAACGTTGACTGTTCCTTTCAACAGATGCTGCCCAACCTGCTGAGTTCATCCAGCTTGTTTGTACGTGTTATTTGACCACAGCATCTGCAGTGTACTTTGTATTTACGAGAGCTGTGATATGTTGGTGCAACCTGTCAGATGACGCTCAATGGAAAAACATTGAGGAGCGGGTACTTCCCATCCCCATTATCAATTTTGGCTGATAACAATCTGCAAAGGTACATAAATACTATTGATAACCCATGGGTGAAATTGACTCTTAAAATATGGAAAACTACTATAAAAGAATATAATCTAGAGGGAAATATTGCAATTCTTAAATGGTGTGCATATGACTCGGATTTTACACTGAATAAACTGGATGCTAGATTTAAGGACTGGACAGCTAAAGGAATAACAGTTCTTTGCAACATAATGAAAGAAGGAACACTGTTGAGTTTTGAAATGCTTAAAGAGAAATACTTATTAGAAGAACAAGATTTTTATTGGTATTTACAGATGTGATAATATGTTAATGGGACGCTTAAAAATGTAACCAAGACAAGTACGTGCTTGATTGAGCTATTTAAAAGCATATAATTCGGATAATAGTAGTAGAATCATTTCAAGCATGTATAAGGGGTTGTCAAATCTTAAAACACATTCGACTTCATACATGAAAACAAAATGGGAGAAGGATGGAGGGATAATTATACCTGAGGAAGAATGGACAACACAATGGAGATATCAGTTCACAGAAATGGAGGGAGTTCGGATGGAAAAACTTGATAAGATATTTTATTACACCCTCTCAGAAATCACATTATGATAGTAACCTCCCTGTTGGCTGGAGAAATTGTAGAAATCAAAATGCAAATCATTAACATATTTTTGGGGACTGCCCTGTTATCAATGACTATTGGAGGGGGATACACAATGCCCTACAAGACATCTTTAAATGTGAAATACCCTTACAGAGTGAGACCATATATTTTGGATATATACCTCAAGAAGGGTTGAAAAGAGATAAATATTTAATGAATATACTGTTGGTGGCTGGTAAAAAGACTCTTACTAGGAAATGGTTATCACAGGAGAGCCCAACTTTAAATACATGGATGGAAATTACAATGGACATTTACTAAATGGAGAAGATAACAGCATCTGTTAATCATAAGCTGGAACAATTTGATTCAAACTAGGAAAAATGGTTTAACTACATAATGCCTCATAGGCCTGATTTTATTCTCACAAATCAATGAATATGTTGTAAAAAAAAACGCTCCCGACTTGTACATAGTTCTTTCCTTTTGCTTGTTTTTCCTTTCCACTCTTTCCTATAAGTGTATACCTCAGATAAATACTATGCAGAGATTTGAAACGTATATGTACAATGTCTGAAATACATCTTATGGAAATGTTTGTTTGGTGATGAACTTCAATAAAAAAATAAATTACAAAAGAAGGAGAAACAGCAGCAGGATTTGCAGATTTATCTCATGCTCCAACAGTAGAAAGGGAAGGGCTTGTTCTGTCCATCATGCATTGGCACCTGTCATATGACTGACTGCAATCATGATGCTTTCTTACTGAGGAAGTGGTCAGAAACAACATGAATCTATGTGGGAGAAAGCAAACCGAAACACGGCCACCAAGGAGAAGTACTGCTACAGGAAGCATTTATCTCACATGTGCAGGGTGCACATGGTTTTAGTTAATACTTCATTGAGCAAGCACCTGATCTCCACTCCATCTTTTAGCATGGAGTGGATTTCTATCAGGTCATATTCCCATGTAATGCCATGGAATGTTTTTCCACAGCAAAAATAGTAAATAAATCAAGTCCTGAAGAAGGGACTTGGCCCGAAACATCAGCTGCACTCTTTTCCACAGATACTGCCTGGCCTGCTGAGTTATTCCAGCATTTTATGCGTGATGCTTAAATAAATCATTTTTTTATAGAGTTCGTTTTTGGATGAGATAGAATAAGATATAATCATGGGTACTCAATTCCTTCATTCTTAAACTATGCCTTGGACGTCGGCTGTGTTAAAAGTATTAACCGCTTATTATTTGGAGAAGATTAGCCAGTGACTTCCACATACAATTCCTCAGGGTGCATGTCAGGGTCTGCCGATGGACATCTTTGCTGACTAAGAAGCTGACTTCACTGCCCTGTTCTCTCTCCCTCCTTTCCAAGCAACAATATTTTTGTTCTGTTTGATAATGCCGTCTTCCACCTCGATCCTTGGAGACACGCCGATGGCACTCATGACCAGCGGTACTCCAGCCAGACCTGTGCTGATCACATCAGTTTCTCTGCCTCACTTGTCCTGTGCACATATTGAAGGCATCCAACTCAAAAGCAAAATAATGCAAAAACTGTCATTGAAAACTTGCTGAGATAGAGAAAACTGGCAGAAGCAAGGATTGTGGAAGGAGAGTTAAGTATCATTTTATTGGGTTTTATAAGAACAAAGGTTTAGGCACAGGTGTTGGCAATTTGAACTGATAAACCATTCAATTATATCATCATTCGTCTTCTCCCTCCATTCCATTTTCCTGCACAATCCCTGTATTCCTTGATTACCTTAATACCCAGAAACCTTTTGGCTTCGGTTTTGAATGAATTCAATTGCTGAGCCTCCGTAGCCCTTTGGGATAGAGAATTTCAAAGAAGGAATTTGTCTATGGTTGCACATCTCCATGTGTTGGATCTCCACTGTCTGTTTCCTGTGTAAAGTTGAAGTTATGGTATCTATGCTCATTATCAACAATTGGTTGTAAGGGTGAATTTTAGCTTTATCAGGAGTTGTAACTGTTAAATAATTCACTGCCCTTGTTGGACTAAAGGGTTAAGTTTAAATTTCATCTCAGATTTTATCTTAATTGAGAACTGCTTTCCTCAAGTGCAGTGAAATCAAGTTATAAATTGTATTGTGTTTAATTGTATGCTGTCTGCAGTGGAGAGGGAACTGCACCTCCCTTAATCGCAGGACTCTGCAGAGAGTGGTGTGGACAGCCCACAGCACCTGCAGTTGTGAACTTCCTACTTTTCAGGACATTTACAAAGACAGGTATGTAAAAAGGACCTGAAGCATCATTGGGCACCTGAGTCACCCCATCCACAGTCTATACCAGCTGCTACCATCCGGGAAATGGTGCCACAGCATAAAAGCCAGGACCAACAGGCTCTGGGACAGCTTCTTCCACCAGGCCATCAGACTGATTAACTCATGCTGAATCAATCGTATTTCTATGTTATATTGACTGTCCTGTTGTACATACTATTTATTATAAATTACTATAAATTGCACATTGCACATTTAGACGGAGACGTAACGTAAAGATTTTTACTCCTCATGTATGTGAAGGATGTAAGAAATAAAGTCAATTAATTCAAGTCTGTGGGAGAAGCCTGAGTTCCCCTTTCTATTTCATTGAAGTCTACAAAGTAACTGCTTGTGATATTAACCAATTAAATCATGAAGCACTTCATATAACATTAGACTGACAGCTATTCTAATGCAGTCATTAATCCATTTAGAAAATCATCCCAACCTTTTTAAACCATGTGCTAACAGAGAATAATTCAAAGAGAATCACTTTTGATGTATCTCAATATCATTAGATGCAACTTAAACCTACTTATCTTTCCTTTACTCTGACCTCATGTCATAGTTTCATGGTTTTGTTTGACCAGCTGATGGCTTACTGAATGTGTCAGTTATTGCCAGAGAGTTATAGAGAAGACCAGCACAGAAACATGCCCTTTGGCCCATCTAGTCCATGCTGAAAGCATTTATACTGTCTACTCCCATTGACCTGCACTGGAACCATAGCCCTCCATATCCCTACTGTCCATGTACCCATCCAACCTTGACTTCAAAGGTTTCAAGGTTTCAAAGGTACACTTAATGTCAGAGAAATGTATACAATATACATCCTGAAATGCTTTTTCTTCGCAACCATCCACGAAAAACAGAGGAGTGCTCCTAAAGAATGAATGACAGTTAAATGTTAGAACACCAAAGTCTCCCCCAGCTCTCCTCTCTCCCGCACAAAAGCGGCAGTAAGCAACAATCCCCCCTCCCCCCACCTGCAAAAAAAGGATCGGCACCCGTTACTAAGCACTCGAGTGTGAGCAAAGCAACGGCAAAGACATAGACTTGCAGTACTCCAAAGAATACATTGTTCACCTGGCATTCAACAGACCACAGGCTCTCTCGGCCCCTAATAAGGGAGAAAGGGGTGTCTCCATTTCACAGCGAGAGGGGAGGCATAACAAACATCTCGCCAGTTTACAAAGTTAAAAGTCTGTTGCATCACTTTTTCTGAGCCCTGTGCCCAATGATTTCCGGTCTCTGGGCACACAGCCAGAGATCTTCCATCGCCAACATTACAATGATCTCCTGCAGAGAGACCGACCTCCAATCCCCCCATCACCAGAGCCATGGGATCCCGGGCCTCCAAAGACAGGTGGAGCTCTTAGGCCAAGCCCTTGGCGTGCCAAACGATGGCCAGCCGTGAAACCCTGAGGGCAGGTCCCAATCCGCAAAGGACCATAGTCAGCGTGCAACTCCAGGTCAGGGTCTTCAAAAGAAACTTGAAAGGGAAAAGTAGGGATATTAAAAGATGGAATTAGAGCTGTTTCTGAAGATGCAAGCAAAGGAGTCACTGTTTGGTGCCACTAAACCTCCTAAGTTCCGCCTTCTTGTTGAAATCAAGATCACGTGGACCATTTGTGTCGGCAGCTCATTCCACACTCTTACAACCTTTGCAGTGAAAAAGTTTCCCCTTAAACTTCTCACCTTTCACCCTTAACCCATGACCTCTGGTTGTAGTCCCACCCAAGCTCAGTGGAAAAAGTCCTGCTTGCATTTACCCTATCTGTACCCTTCATAATTTTGTACACCTCTATCAAATCTCCTCTCAATCTTCTACATTTGAAGGAATAAAGTCCTAACCTATTCAATCTTTCCTTATAACTCAGGTCTTCCAGACCCGGTAACATTCTTGTGAATTTTCTCTGAACTCTTTCAACCTTACTTACATTTTTCCTGTAGTTACGTAACCAAAACCGCACACAATACTCCAAGTTAGGCCTCACCGATGTCTAATACAACTTCAACATAACATCCCATCTCCTGTACTCAGTACATTGATTTATGAAGTCCCATGTGCCAAAAGCTTTCTTTACAACCCTATCTACCTGTGATGCCACTTTCAATGATTCATGGACCTGTGCTTCCAGATCCCTTTGTCCTACCACACACCTCAGTGCCCTACCTTTCATTGTGTAAGACCTACACTAGTTGGTCCTGCCAAAGTGCAAAACCTCACACCTATCTGCATTAAATTCCATCTGCCATTTTTTGGCCCGTCTTCCCAGCTGGTGCAATCCCTCTGCAAACTATGATAGCTTTCTTCACCGTCCACTACACCCCCAATCTTGGTGTCATCCAATTAAGCACATTATCATCCAGATCATTAATATAGATAACAGACAACAATGGACCCAACACCAATCCATGTGGCACTCCACTAGTCACAGGCCTCCAGTCAGAGAGGCAACCCTCTACTACAGCTCTCTGGCTTCTCCCATTAAATCTGCAAGATTCTTAACAGAATTGCACTCTTGTCTGTTAGAATCAATAGATTGATCCAGAAAGGTAATAGCAGTCAGACCATAAGCACTTTCTAGTAGCATTTTATGTAAGTATTTTATGCTGGAAAAGGGGTTAATAATGTGAGATTAATTCAGTGCTTCCTGTTCTTTGTATAACAGTTTATAGCAAAATCAATTCCTTTAACTATTTTTCCACATTATCAAGTTGCAGCCGACAGTTTATTATTTCTGAGAAATATATTTAGGAGCTTTTATTCTGTCTCGCAATGCAGCCTTAAAGACTAAATAAGTTTGGGTCAATGTTAGAGTGTTCATCAAATGACTTTCCCACAAATTGTCAGTAGAGTTGCCACTGGTAACTGAATTCCAGTTTGATGAAAGCCCTACAGTGTAGGAATAAGAGTAGATCATTAGGCTCTTCACGCCTACTCTATTGAATTAATCAGATCACAGTAGATCTCCCCCATTCTCTCTCTCTTTTCCCATTCCCTAATTGGCTCCCCTCTCATCCCTTCTCCTCATCTGGCCTTTACCACCCTCAGGTGCCCCTCCTTTTTCCCTTTCATCTAAAGTCACAGCTTTCTCCTATCAGATTCCTTCTTCTTCCATTATCACCCTTCAGCTTCTCACTTCATACCCCCTCCCCCACCCACTCACTTTCCTCCTCACCTGGTTTTAGCAATCACCTGCCAGTTTGTACTCCTTCCCCTCTCACCCCACCTTCTTACTCTGACTTATTCCTCCTTCCTTTCCAATCCCGATGAAGAGTCTTGATGCGAAACGTTGACTGATTATTACCCTCCATAGATGCTGCCTGACCTGCTGAGTTTCTCCAGCGTTCTGTGTGTGCTACCTTGGATTTCGACATCTGCAGAATTTCTTCTGTTTGTAGTTACATTGCCTCCCCTGACTGATCCTTCCCAGAACAGCCAGCTATTAAAGTTCCTTTGACCAATCCAACAATATACACCGCCTTTGATTGTAGTGGGGAATGGACGAGGGTGGACAGGGAAGAAAAGTTTCACTGACAAAAAACAAATAGTTCTTAATGTTTGCAGACCTCTTTTGGTTTGTAAGAATGATGGGGTACAGGGTGGAAAATGGGGCTCTGGCCAAAATCTTAACCTCCCTCAAGTCCTCATTTTAATGAGATCCGAGCGTGGCATGTTGCTGAATTCTTCTTCGTCTTCTGCTGCCTCTGTGCCCACTTTATTTCACACCGGATGTGGATGCATTCAGAAATTCACTCACAATCCAAGGGACCGTGTGAGGCAGTTACAACCTGTTCTCCTCTTCCATGGAGAAGCTGCTTCACAGAGCAGCCGCAGTCAGTTTGCAGGACTGGCTCACAGTTCCCTGTTGCCTTCATATTAATCCTCTATCCCTGTTAGACTGTGTCCTCATGAACTGTAACAACAGAGCCCAACGAAAGCTTAAGTAAACAACACCTCACCCTCTTGCATACTGCAAGCCTTCTGAAAATATTCAGTTTTGTAGCTTCAAATAACCAGTGCCCATTATTACAACTGGACATGTCCTCTTCTCATTTCTACCATCAGGGAGGAGGTACAGGAGCCAAACAGCTGGTTCTTCTCCACCATCATATTTCTGAACAGACATTGAACCAGCCTATGAACACCACCTCACTATTTTTGCTCACTTTTTGCACTACTTATTTCATTTAATTTTATGCTTCTTACTGTAATTTATAGATTTTTTATTGCACTGTACTGTTGCCGCAAAACAACAGACTTCATGCCGTATGCCAGTGACACTAAACCAGATTGTGGATTTGATCACTGCTGCAAGTCATCCATCGCGGACATGGATCAGACGCAGCCTGGCCTGCAGGGCACACCCTGCCACCCTGTACTGGCTCTTTTACTCTTTGATTCTATTCCCACCCCCACTCTGCCCTCATTCCTCAGCTTTTATCATTGTCCAGCACATCTCCGGCACCGGCTTACCCAGCATCAAGAACACGCGTGCAGAAAGGTGCCAGAGAAAGTCAGCGTTGTCCTGAAAGATCTCACCCAACCTGCTTGCGGAGTGTTCCCCCCCCCCCCCACCCCCATCAAGGAAGAGGCTATGCGGCGTCGAAGCCTAGACCACCAGGTAAAAAAACAATTACATCCCGCAAGCTCTCAGACAGATCAACACCTCCACCCATTAGCCAGTTCCAGAATTCCCTCTATGTCCATACCCTTCCATGTCCACATCATGTGCCTATCTAGAGATTTCTTAAAATCTCTAATATATCTACTCTACCACCAGAAAAAGTGCCATGCAGGTCAGGCATTCACCATTCTCTGTGTAAAAAAACTTGCCTTCTTTGAAATTACCCCCTCACCTTTAATGCATGCCCTCTACTATTAAACATTTCAACCTTGGGATAAAGATACCATCTGTCTACTCTGCCTATGCCTTCCAAAATCTTATAAACCTCAAGCAGACCTCCCCTCAGCCTTCACTCCAGAGAAAACAACCCAAGTTTGTCCAGCCCTTGTTACAGCACGTGCCCTCTAATCCAGGCAGCATCCTGGTGAACGTTTTCTGCGCCCTCTCCAAAGCCTCAACATCCTTCCTATAATGCTGCATTGGGAGCATTTGCAATACCCCAGATGCAGCCAAACTAGGGTTTAAGTTGCAGCATAACTTCCTAACTTTTGAACTCAATGCTTCGACTAGTAAAGACAGACATGCCATTTGCCTTTTTAACCTCCCTATGAACTTGTGTAGCTACTATCAGGGACGCCAAGATCTCTCTGCTCATCAACACAATTAAGCATCTTGCCCTTAACAGTGTACAGTTTCCTTACATTCTACTAAGGTGAAACACTTTACATTTCGCCAGGTTAAACTCCATCTGCCACTACTCCACCCATAAGTACAACTAATCTATATCTCACTGTATCCTTTGCCAATTTTCTACGCTATCCACAACACCGCTAATCTTCATGTCACCTGCAAACATACTAAACTGACCAATCCATCGATATCTTCATCCAGGTCACTCATATACAGCACAAACACCAGGGGTCCCAGTACAGATCCCTCCCGAACACCAGTAATCTCAGACCTCCAGCTAGAATAAGTTTTTTTGACCACTACTCTCTGTCTCCTATGATCAAGCCAGTTCTGAATCCAAATGGCCAATTCACTATGGATCATAGATGAGCCTACTATGAGGGAGCCTGTCAAATTTCTTACTAAAACCCATGCATACAACATCCACAGCTCTATCTTCATCAATCACCCTTGTCACCTCATCACTAAACTCCATCAAGGTAGTAGGTAAGACATGACTTGCTTTGCATAAAGCCATGTTTGTTCTCCCTACTTAGGCCCTGGTTCTCCAAACGTTCATAAATCCTATCCTTAAGAATTCTCTCCAGTAACTTCCCTACCACTGACATGACACTCACCGATCTATATTTTCCAGGATTATCCCTGGTTCCCTTCTAGAACAATGAAACAAAATTAGCTCCTCACCAGTCCTCTGAGGCCTCTCCTGTGCCTAGGGAAAACACAAAGTTGCTGGTCAAGCAATCTCACCTCTTGCTTCTCTCAATAACCTGAAGTATATGCAATCAGGCTCTAGGAGATTATCCACCTTAATACGCTTTAACAGACTCCTCCTTTACCTCAAAATACCCTCGCATGTTAATACTGTCAATACTATCCACCATGACTTTCTACTTGTAAATACTGATATAGGTTCTCTTTTAAGACCTCACCTACATCCTCCACATCAAGCATATGCTGCCCCATTTATCAATCCTACCCTCTCCCTAGTTATCCTCTTGTCCTTGATGTAATAATAGGATGCTTTGGTATTCTCTTTACTCCTACTTGCCAAGAGCATTTCGTAGCCCTTCCTGAATTTTCTAATTCCTTTCTTGTTCTTTTCAGAGGACTATTCCTGGTCCCAGCACGTAAGAGCAATTATGAAGAAAGCATAGCAGTGCCTCAGCATCCTTACAACTTTACAGAGATTCAGCATTGACACCTAAAACTTTGACAAACTTCTATAGATGTGTTGTAGACAGCATATTGACTGGCTACATCACAGCCTGGTATGGAAACCCCAATGCCCTTGAACAAAAAATCCAACAAAAAGTAATGAATATGGCTCAGTCTATCACTGGTAAAGCCCTCCCCACCATTAAGCAAATCTACGTGGAACATTGTCACAGGAAAGCAGCATCCATCATCAGACACCACCATCACCCAGGTCATGGTCTCGTCTCACTGCAGTCATCAGGAAGAAGGTACAGGAGGCTCAGAACTCATGCCACCAGGTTCAGGAACAGTTATTACCCTTCAACGATCAGACTCTTGAACCAGAGGAGATAACCACTCAACTTCACTTGCCCCATTACTGAACTGTTTCCACGACCTATTGTCTTACTTTCAAAGTTGCTTCATCCCATGTTCTCAATATTTATTGATTTTTAATTTCTTTATTATTAATAATAAAAATTACTATTTCTTTTATCTTTTGTATTTGCACAGTTATGATTCTATTATGGTTATTGGATTTACTGAAAATGAATAGCAGGGTTGTATATGGTACATATGTGTACTTTGATAATAAATTTAATTCGAACTTTGAACTTTCTGGCTTCTTTATAAACCTCAAGGGCTCTGTTTGACTCTAGCTTCCTAAGCTTTACATGCTTTTTCCTTTTTCTTCTTGACTAAATTCGTCACCTTTCTTGACATTCAAGATTCTCTTAGCTTGCTATCCTTGATCTTCCTTCTGACTGGAACCTACCTGTCCTGTACTCTGTACAGCCGGTCTTTGAACACCCTCCACATGTCGGATGAGGACTTGCCCAAAAACAGCTGTTCCATACATCCTGCCTAATGCTCTTGTAATTTTCCCCACTCTAATTTAATCCTGTCTGACAAGATCCATACTTATCCTTATCTATAACTGTCTTAAAACGTAAGGAGTTGTGGACGCTGTTCCCTAACAGCTCACATACTGAAAGGCCAGTCACCTGGCCATGCTTATTACCCAACACCTGGTCCAGTACAGCCCTCTTCTCATTGGACTGTCTACATATTGATTTAAGAAACCTTCCTAGATGCACCTAACAATTACCGCCCCATCTAAGGCTTTTGCACTAAGGAGGCCATAGTTTATATTAGGAAGGTCGAAGTCCCCATGACAACAACCCCATTTTTTGCACCTTTCCTTAATTTGTCTTCATATTTGTTCCTCAGTGTCCTGGTGGATATTGAGGGGTGGAGGGGAGATATAGTTTGTAGTACAATCCCATTAGAGTGACTGCACCCTTCCTATTTTTGAGTTCTACCCATATACATGGACTCAGTGGACAAGACCTCCATTATATCCCTCCCAAGTGCAATTGTGATATTTTCCCTGATTAGTAGTGCAAATCCCCCCCACCACCACCACCACATTTTCCCTCCTTCTCCATCTTTACTGGAACATTAAGCACCCATTCCTGTCCCTCTCTCAAACGAGTCTCTGTAATGGCCACAACATCATTGCTCTCTGTGCTGATCCATCCTCTCTACCCACAATGCTCCAACCATTAAAATACACACACTTCAAACTATCTCTCCCATTGAATTTATTATTTAGTTCCTGCCTGTCTTTACTGATATGATCACCAGAAATGTATGCAATACTCAATCAACAGATGTACTGTGTTTCTGTGTGATTTCCATGGTTTTATATCATTTCTCAGTTAATAACTTATAGCATTAAGTATGTTTATTTTTCCAACAGCATTGATCCCTCCTGCTATCTTTGAAAATCACTGCAGTAATCTCCAAAATCCATCAGTTCCTCTCATCTACACATACGCTTCCACTAGCCAGGTTGCACCTCTCCAAATGCATTATCACACAGAAGGCTGGATTATATTCCACTTATGATTTTCTGTAGAGACCATTTATATCATCTTAGTCTAAAGCGTTCCTACTCACTGTCAACCACTCTGCCAATTCTGTATCATTTGTAATCTTTATTATCATGTTCCCCGCATTCAGGTCTATCTATTATATACTACATAAAGCAGAGCAAACTCCTCATTTCCTTGGAACCCTGTTTATAATACCCTCCAGCCACAAAAACACCTACCAACATATAACCAATTACTCCCTTTCCAGTGACCCAACTTTGGATTTTGTTTGCCACAATTCTTTGTGTTACATATACTTTTTGAACAAGCCTTATTAAAGCCTTGCTAAAATCCAATTGATACATCAAGTACCTCAATTCATTTTAACTATTAAATGAATTCAGTCAAGTTCACTGGACTTGACCTTCCCTGAATGTGTGCTGACTGTCTTTGATTAATTTTTGTTTTTCTAAATGATGATTTATATTGTCCCTCTGAATGAATACTAATCATTTGCACACTGCTGAAGTTAAAATAACAAGTTTCTACAAACCTGGTTTGTCCTTATTTCTCTTTTTTAAATATAGTTACAATATAAGTCAGGATGGTGGGTTTCTTGGAAGTGAACACAGGATACTGGAGAATTCAGCAAGGAAAGAGGCCCTTAGGACTTGAGTGAGGTAACTGACAAGCTCTAGCATGGTAGGTTGGTCATGAAGGTTATGAGACACGGGATCCAAACTAATTGCAAACTAAATTGGCCTGACAATAGGAAGCTAAGGATAGTGACAGAAGAATTTAATTTTTAATTAGACGTCTGTGACCAGTGGCTACCACAGGAGGCGGTACTGGGACCTTTGTGACATAAATCAATAACTTAGATATGAATACAGGAGATATGATTAATAAATCTGATGGATGATGGAATTAAGGGAGGAAGATTGTCTAAACTTTTTATGCCATTGGCCTCTACAATTAACCAAGGGGTCCATGGACCCCAGGTTGGGAAGCCCTGCCCTAAGTGAACAGCAAGATACGTATACTGTATATCAGATGGAAAGTTGACCACTTCAAGCTTAAAATGGACATGTTCCCCCACGTTGTCAGCCCTGACCTTTGGTTTTATAATTCTTTTACCCGAGAGATCTGTGAAGCATTTAATGGATTCCTCCACTGCTCATAATGATCAGAAAATGGCATTACCTAAAATATCTGTGCTGGAACATGTGGCAAACAAGTCTGTATTGATTGAGCTTCTACTGGCCATGTTATTCGGTTCACTGAGAGGTTTTAATGAGATTATTAAGCTGTTTTGAACTATCAATAATAGTTTACCTCTTTTGGTATTAGACTAAAGAGGTGCATGTAAGTAGATAAAAAGAACTGTGTGTACCTAGTCATACCAGAACTTTGCCAAACTTTGTTCAGGCATAAAACTTTTTTCCTCATTTAGGAGGACGAGCTAGTAACAGAAGTCTTGCATTGAATCTTCCTGAGAGAAATAGTTCTATTCTGTAATACTTCTCTCAGTGCGATTTTCAGGGATGGGAGCTGCTTTTTCTATGTTCTTGGGCTCATGCAGATTGGCCTGACCAAGCTATTTCCCAGAGAAAGAACAGATAGGAAAAAAATGACTCACTGGATTGAAGTGAAATATAAGTTAGGTACTATAGCCTTTTGCTGATGACTGCTGACTAGAAGTAACATATGAGGTGATTAAGAGATAAGATTATGCTTGTAAGTAAGCTTTTTCTCACAGCAGTGTTCTGCTATGGTGTACCGTACCATCCGGTGTTAGGAGTCCTTGCTGGAGAGAGCTCACTGCTGCCCTGTGACCTGTGAAGGCATTTCCTCAGTGTTATCACCGGGTCCTACAGCAAGATCAGAGCATCCCAGCACATATTCCTTATCCAGCCTTGAATTCTCACAGTCATTCTTTTCTGCAGTGCTTGTAAAAATATAATTGGCATGGAAACCATCCAGCATAGTAATTAGGTAGGCCATCAAGTCTGCTTTCATAGCCTACCTTGGAAATTGGAATGTCCGAATGTACTAATCCTCTAATGAGACAGAGGAATGTACATCATTACTGCCAACCTCCCCCAAGAACATGTCCTCCACAAGTCAATAGGAACAGTGCAGACATGGAATAGAGAAATATTCTGCCCACTTGCACCGGACTACTTAAATAAACTATTGCATACGGCCACTTCGATTGTATTCCTTGTGGCTCATTATATGTAGACATGAAGAGCACTTCCCACACAACCTTTGAGATATGATATAATTGCCAGTTCATTTGAAGATTTCAGCTTTCTATTGTTTGCCATTTGCATGAAAAGTGGGCGGAAGTGCCTTGTTACAGACCTTGGGTGAATTTTTCGATCGAGTTTGCTAATTTACATCAGATAATTAGGTGAAGTCAGTTGGAACATGCATCTTATCATTAAAATGAACTGTGCTGAATCACAAAGATCAAGAAGGACCTAGTTTCTAAATGTATTCGCATAGGTGGCGGATGTCAGTCTAGGAAGCTGTGAAGATGACAGGGGATTCAATTAAATGTGATTTCCCCCAGTATTTGAAAAACCCACTGATGCTTAAAGTCACGGCTCACTTGATAAACAGCAGGATCTACCACGCACTGATATATATATATATATATATATATATCTATAGTGCATTTGCAAATCTCCTCCCTTGACCTCAGACTATTCCAAATTGTTTCTCAACCAATGAAGTATAGTTGAAAACAGGAAACTCAAGGGACTGCAGATGCTGGAATCTGGAGCAACAAGGGAGATGCTGGAAGAACTCTGCAGATTGGGCAGCCATTGTGGAGGGGAACGAACAGAAGACACGTCAGGGCAAGACCTTTCACCTAGTCTGAGAGGTAGTGTGGGAACAGCCAGTCTGAAGAGGTGGAGGAAAGGGGTGGAGCAAGGGCGAGCAAGTGACAGGTGGATCCAGGACAGGAGGATGATAGGCAGATGGAGGAGGGAAGAGTGGAAGTCGTGACAGAGTCTGGAAGGTGAAAGGTGGAGGTGTCAAAGGTCGGCAGATGATGGGATTTGATAGGAAAGGGAGGTAGCGTATGAAATCAAATAAGGGGAGTGGGAGGAACGTTGAAGGAGGGGACCCAGTGGAAGGGAGTGTATGGTTGAAGGGCAGATGGAGTGAGTGGAGGAGGGGAAAGAGGCTGGATGATAAGGGACTGAAGGAAGTGGCGTGGGTGTAGGAGGAACAAGCTAGATCAGGAGAAGAGTGAGAAGAGACATAGAATAGAACAGTCTACCTGACATTGGTGAATTCTTGATTACTTTTTAAGTATGTTTGAAATGTAATCAAGAATATAATAAGTAAATCGTGTAGCTAATTCAAGTGTAGCGAGATTCCACAAGTAAAATGAAGTATTTGTTATCTAATGACATTGGTCGGCAGATAAATATAAAGAAGGAAATAAATTGTGCAGACTAGTTATCTGCATCTTGCATCCATTTATAGAAATGCATTCTTTTATCTACCTGTTCCTACCTGCTGCATTCTGCACGCTGAACTCCTGATTGAAAATTATCTTTTCTTCATGTAGTTTCTAACTGAAGAGATCTCTTGGACTAAATTACCTGTTAAATCACAATATCTTACAACCATTCAGCCCATCTTGTCTGTGCTCATTTTTGAAACAGCTATTTAATTGGTTCATTTCTCCTGCTGTTTTTGCTTAACACTGTAACATCAACATTCATTCACCTTCCATTTTCAAAGCTTCTGTTGAGCATTTCTCAAACCTCTTTACAGGCCGGGCCTTCCAGATCATAACAACTTACTGCAGAAATAAAATTCTAATTTCACCTCTACTCCTTTGGCCAATTACTCTAAATCTGTGTGCACCTATTACTAGAACTCTTGTCCAGAAAAGCATCCCTCCTTATTTCCTTGATCAAGACTATAATTGTTACGAATAGCCTGATTCAAGCCCTGCCCATAGAAAATCTCACCATATCCAGGTGATCATTATCACCCGAATCATTTTGTTTTTCTTCACTGATTTATGAGCTTCAGAAAATTTGAATCTGGGATCAGATATACAAGATTCTAACATATCATTAGTCACATGGACTAAACATGGTCATGGAGAAGGACAATTGCATTTTACATCAATTCTAAACTTTGGTTCTGTTGAAATCAATGCAACTAAATTTTGGACATCAAGAGCCTATGCACTTGGCACAACCAAGGATAAAGTTCTACTCCATGTATGTGGGATGTTGAAACTAATTGGGCTCAAAATCCCTTCTTATTCGAATATTTCTTTCATGAAACAGCATTATTCTTCCAGTAAAGAAATTAAGTTTCTAATTAAGATCTTTTCTTTTGTACATAACCTACTTTTGAACCAGTAGGATATTTTATGCATTGCAGACTGACTTGCAAGAGGACGCCTATTTTAGCATTACATCATCGTCTTCTTTTAGCGCATTAAATCATTCACAGTAAGTCATTCTATTCGTGGCTGCACTTTGCAGTCCGGGTATAACATATTGTGCACAGGGTGCTTCTCCACGATGGAAGGATGTTAAAAAAAGATAAAAATAAAACTGAAAAAAATTGCTTTCACTCTTTTGGAAACAAATAGCCTGAGAAAAAAGTGAAAGATAATTAGCAGCTGGCAGTACTCTAAAGGAAAACTGTACCTGGAACACTTAAATATGAGTCAGAGACAGGAAAAAGGCTCTGCTGTTTATTGAAGCTCTCATTTCTATTACCCTGACTCTTGCAATACCACATTCAACTGTGATTTAAACAATGTTTTATTGCTCCTATTTGGCTGGGCAGACTATTATAGTACCCTTTTTGATTAAAAAAAAATGTTTTCCTAAATTTAAAAAAAAATGCATTTAACTGCATTTGCATTCCATTCCAAAAAAATGCATTCCATTATCTGTCTGGGCATTGGTGACTTTGACACGAGGATGTCCAGTGTCTTCACACATGACTGAGATTACCCCCTGATGTTACATCTGCCTACTCTATTACATCACTGAGCCATGTTTAACTTAACCCTGTCTCTCAGTCTGTTAATTTCAACTTTTCAACACAACAGCTTTTCCTATGATTCACAGATAATGGGCTGGTTATCCTCCAACCCCAGTCTCCACTAATGTTCCCAAACACATTGAATGGGCACTTTGGCAAAGCACCTGACCTACCAGACTGCTGGGCTCTGGTAAACCAGCTTTCTTGCCAAAGCCCAGGAGTCCAATTGTGTTTTCACTCCATTTGGTCAAGGGCCCCAAACTGGGATGTGTGGACATCCAGTGTCCAGATCATATAACACAAACCTCCAACTATGCAAACTGCCAACAGTTTGGAAGCCAACATCAAACGCTGACATGAGGCAGTATAGGAAATGTGTAGGACCAGGAGGTATATTGGCTAAATAAAGTTCCTTGTCAACCACTTGCTTCTTTGTCAATCACTAACATCCCAGTCAATCTCCTAATTTCCCCTTACACTGTACAGCATTGTTGAGGACATCTTTAAAAGACAGTGCCCTAAAAGACAGCATCCATCATTAAGGGCATTTGGCATCCGGTACACATTCTCTTCTCTATACTACCATCGGGGAGGAGGTACAAGAGTCTGAAGACACACATTTTACAAGCAGTTTTTTCACCTCCACTTCAGATTTCTGAACTGTCCATTGACCAATGAACCTCATTGTTTTTTCACTACCACTATCTATAAACAGTGTATATATACCATAGATAGATATAGATACTGATTGATACTACAGATATATCATAATTAACAGTATTTTTTTGTACTGGTGTTAGAAAACAACAAATTTCAGAATGTCGCTGTTAATATAGATGATTCTGGACGTGTTCCTGTTACATGATGCAGCAGAAATGAAGGAATTGCAGCTTTTTTCAGGTGAGGTTGAAGCATAACCAGGGGGGTGCTTTCCTCATTGGTTGTTACTCTGGAATGACAAGCCAGGTTTGTGAGCTCTGTTGAAGAGTTCTTAGCAAATTGCTGCAATATTTTGTAGATAGTGCACTGTGCACTGGTGGTGAAGGGAAGAAATATTTAACATGGAATCAATTAAGCAGATTGCTTCATTCTGATATAGCGTCCAGCTGCACTCCTCAAGGCAAACGTAGCGTAGTCCTTCACACTGCTCACTTGCAATTCATAGATGGTGATTTTAGAGATTTGCAAAGGGAATCATTATCCACAGAGAAAATCATAAGATCATAAGATATAAGAGCAGAGTTAGACCATTTGGCCCATCAAGTCCAGCTCTATGGTTGATTTCTTATCCCTAATTGTGTTCTGCATCTGCATGTTGGCTTTTTGTGATATGGTCAAGGTTGAGTTTATTGTCACATGTGCAAGTGTATGTACATGTGGGTGCAAACAAAAAACTTACTGGCACGTCAGATAAGAGTATTCGCAAAAAAAAACATAAGTTAAACAACTTACAATTTTTTTGAGAAATAGAACATAATTACAACAAAAAGCTAAGCCTACTGTAGTACAGAACAATCACAGTGTTGCTTCACTGCACTGATTAAAGTGCCGGTAGATTCAAGAACTAGACGGTCAAAGTAAAATAGCTGTTCTTGAGCCTGCTGGTGTGGACTTCAGACTTCCCAGATATAATTTTTTCCAAATCATGTTCCGCCTGCCATGGTGTCACCACTCGTCTTGTCCATATTCCCTTGAAGCCCCTTCACGTCCTTCTCCGTGCACTGAGGAGTCTTTGTGTATGGAGTGAGATGATGCAAATCCAGTCGGTGGCTAAATGTGGAAATGGCAGAGGCATTGATGAAAGTCTGGCTGTAGGGCTAAAATACTTGTCTGTTGCATCAGGGCTGCCTGGAAAATTGTGCCACGTAATTTAATGCAAACTGGAAAACGAAATGTGTCAAAAGGTTTTCCTCATTTACTGCTTGTCAAGCTGAATCTACTTGATAACATGAGCGGTTTTTAGTTGCATTTTCATGCATCGCCATACTTCAGCAGAGAGCCATTGCGCTTCCATTCCTGATATCTTCCTCCAGAATCAACTTAGACATGTAGCAGTAATTAATTATCCCTGAAAAATGTGTGATTGTGCTGGCCCAAGGCACCCCTAGTGTTCTGAGCAATAGATGTTCAAAGTTCAAAGTAAATTACTACCCCGAGATTCATTTTCTTGTGGGCATTCACAGTAGATACAAGAAACACAATCGAGTCAATGAAAAACTGCACACAACAAGATGGGCAAGCAACTAATGTGCAAAAGACAACAAACTGTGCAATTACAAAAAGGAAAAAAAATAATAATAAATAAATAAGCTGTAAATATGGAAAGCGTGAGGTGAAGAGCCCCAAAAAGTGAGTCGGTAGGTTGTGGGAACAGTTCCGTGTTGCGCTGAGTGAAGCTGAGTGATGTTATACTCTCTGGTGCAAGAACCTGATGGTTGAGGGGTAATAACTGTTTCTGAACCTGGTGGTGTGGATCCTGAGACTCCTGTACCTCCTTCCTGATGACAGCAGCAAAAAGAGAGGACTGCCTGGATGGTGGGGTTCCTTGATGCTGGATGTTCCTTTCCTGCAACATTGCTCCTTGAAGATGTACCCAGTGGTGGGGAGGGCTTTACCCATGATGGACTGGGCTGTATCCATTACCTTTTAGTAGGCTTTTCCATTCAAAGGCATTGCTGTTTCCATACCAGACCGCGATGCAACCAATATACTCTCCATTGCACATCTATAGAAATTCATCAGAGTTTTAGATGACATGTTGAATCTTCGCAAACTTCTAAGAAAGTGGAAATGCTGCCATGCTTTCATTTTAATAGCACTTCCGTGCTTGTTCCAGGGCAGTTCCTCAGAAATGATAACATCAAGGAATTTGAAGTTGCTGATCCTCTGGCATAGATTAAGGAGAGAAGGAAAGACTTAAAGAGGACCCATGATGCAACTTTTTCATACAGAAAGGTGGATATGTGGAATCAGCTGCCATAGGAAGTGGTAATCTACAACACTTAAAAGACATTTGGACAGATAACATTGAGGAATTTAAAGCTGCTGACCATCTCCACCTCTGATCCCTTGATTAGGATTGGTTCATGGACCTCCAGTTCTCTCCCTCCTATGGACAATAATCAGCTCTTTGGTTTTGCTGCCATTGAGTAAGAAGTCGCTGCTGTGGCACCATTCAGCCAGATTTTTGATCTCCCTCCTCTATGCTGATCCGCTGCCACCTTTGTTTCAGCTAGTGATAGCGTTGTCATCAGCAAACTTAAACGTGGCATTGAAGCTGTACTCAGCCTCACAGTCAAAAGTATAAGCAAGTGCACTTGCTGACCAACACTTTAGAACATTTTTTGTAATACAAAGCAGGCCAGTTGATTGGTATAGATACTAAGGAAAGTGATAACCTTGTGACCTACTTCCAAGCCTTTTTGGTGACTTTGCTGCAATAATCCCTTCTGCAGGTTGCAAAGCCCGGTTCTGTGGAGCTGAAACACACTGAGGCATTTGACCCATATAATTGCCATATCATTGTGTTTATCTGAGGTCATCTCCACAATATAAGTTACTCAGTGTGTTGGACCCAATTCTCTGAACAGGCCACGTGTCAGAGGCTGTAAGCAAAACTGCCCATTGAGTTTTTCTTCTTCTAACAATTGATATTTATATTAAAAGTTCCAGAATAATGAAAAAGTGCAGAGCCTATTAAAAGAATATTCACCTCCCTTGGAAGTTTTCATTTTTTATTGTTTTATAATTTTCAGTCACAGTAGATTTAATTTGGCTTTTTTGACACTGAGAAAGAAAAAGATCACTGAAACAAGAAAAGATTCTTTCATGTCAAAGTGAAAACAGATCTCTACAAAGTGATCTAAATTTATTACAAATATCAAACGCAAAATAATTGATTGCATAAGTCTTTGCCCCCTTTAACATGACACAGCAAATCATCACCGGTGCAGCCAATTGGTTTTAAAAGTCGCATAATTAGTTAAATGGAGATCACCTGTGTGCAGTCACGGCCTCTCAGTTGGTTATAGTAAAAACATGCCTGTATCTGGAAAGTCCAGCTGTTGGTGAGTCAGTATCCTGGCAAAACCTACACTATGAAGACAAAAGAACACTCCAAACAACTCCACATAAAGGTTATAGAAAAGCACAAGTCAGGAGATGGATACAAGAAATTTTCCAAGTCACTGAATATCCCTTGGAGTACAGTCAAGTCAATCATCAATAAATGTAAAAGTGCCTAGAGCAGGCTGTCCTCATAAACAGAAAGACAGTGCAAGAAGGGGACTAGTGAGTGAGGCCACCAAGAGACTTGTGGCAGCTCTGAAGGAGTTCCATGCTTCAGTGGCTGACATGGGAGAGACTGTGCGGACATCTGTGGCCCTGGTACTTCCACCTGTCGCAGCTTTATGTGAGAGTGGCAAAGAGAAAACTAATGTTGAAAAAAAAAACAAGGAAACCCTGGCTAGAGTTTACCGGAAGGCATCTGGGAAACTCTGAAGTCAGCAGGAAGAAGGTTCTATGGTGTGATGAAACCAAAATTGAGCTTTTCATCCATCAGATGAAATGCTATGTTTGCATAAGCCAAACACTGTACATCATCAAAAACACAAGGTAGAGGGTAAAATGAATGCAGCAAAATACAGGGAAATCCTGATGCAGTTGGCAAGAGAACTGTGACTTAGAAGAAGATTTGTTTTCTAGCAAGACAATGATCCCAAGCATAAAGCCAAAGTTGCACAGGAACGGCTTAAAAACAACAAAGTAATGTTTTGGAGTGGCCAGGTCAGAGTCCAGACCTCAATTAATTTGAAAATTTGTGGCTGGACTTGAAAAGGGCTGTTCACTCGCGATCCCCATGCAATCTGACAGAGCTTGAGCAGTTTTATAAAGAAGAATGCAGAAAGACATACAGTGTCCAGATGTGCAAAGCTGACAGAGACCTATCCACACAGACTCAAGGCTGTAATTGCTGTCAAAGGTGCATCTACTAAATACTGACTTGAAGGGGGTGAATATTTATGCAATCAATTATTTTGTGTTTTATATTTGTAATTACTTTAAATCACTTTGTAGAGATCTGTTTTCACTTTGACACAGAAGGCTCTTTTTTTCTGTTGATCAGTGTCAAAAAAGCTGAAAATTCAAAAAATTAAATCCACTGAGATTCAATGTTGTAAAACAATGAAACTTGAAAACTTCCAAGTGGGGTGACTACTTCTTATAGGCACTGTATGTAAATAAGAATATTGTATTATAACAGTACTTAAAGCACTAGCAAAGGACTCTTTCAATCTATGGATCAGTTTGAGTACAAATGACTAAACTTAATGAATTAATACAACTAGCTACCAGGAGAAACAAAGTCATAGCTACAAAAGATCATTACCGCCCCCATTTCATTGGAGAATAGGCAAGCTGTCTGATCTTTCATTCTGTACACTTGTTCTTCCACTTAAAGCCAATTACTTTTCTATCCCTAAGAGCTCATGGTCTCCATCCTCAGCCAATCAGTATCAGCCTTACTAATATATACACATCTACAATGACCTGCTTTCATTTTGTATCTACTTGCCAATCCAAAATTAGTTTCAGATCACAGAAGTGTAATAACACAATATTGTGCATGTTGTAATTCCAAACTTAAAACAGAAAATGCTGAAAAGTATTAAGGATGTGAGATGCTTAATAGTGAGTGACATTAACACCCAATCATATTTTTGTTATTAGTGAAATTAAAGAGTGAAATTAACACCCTTATTATCTCATTGATATTAAAGCCAAGAAATTGCTTGAAAGTCACCTAGCCATCAGCCACCCAATGATCCCTTACTCCCTTTTTTATCCTCTGTAAATCTACTCTCATGCTGTGCAGAGTTGGGGAGATAGATGTAGCCCTTCTATCTCAATATTATTACTTGTTTGTTGAATATTCTACTACAACTTATGGCTGCAGACTTTATTTTGTTTCTTTTTGGCAGGTTTAATCATGTACAACTGTAATGGTATTTCAACTTGAAATATGCAATTGCTAACTGTAACATAGAGGTTTATAAGATTATGAGAGGCAATGAAAGTGGGAGTCTTTTTCCCAGGGTAGAAGTGCTTAATTCACTTCAGCTGAGAAAGGGAATGCAAGGCAACACACACACAGACTGATTTATTGGTGGACGGCAAGGGAGCTGCATGGCCTTGGTGGTAGCAAAGTCTAGGCCTCCAGCCACACTGTCGCCTGTTTGCAGCGGCCTGGGAGAGAGGCGTCAGAGTCGGTGCATTCCACCAGAGGGGGTGTGGTGTGGCGTCCAACTTGGAGTCAGAGCTGCCTTCCAGTGTTCGCTTGGCAGAAGACAAGCTACATTGTTTTCAACTGCAGACTGCTGCTACGTTCATGAACTCAGGTTCTTGAACTATATTTTTTGTGTGACTCTTTTCTACTGATATCTTATATGTCTTGTATGTGCCTTGTTCTGTGTGTGACTGTTGGTACTGTGCTTTGCGCCTTAGCCCCAGACTATTGCTGTTTCGTTTGTCTGTATTCATGTATGTTTGAATGACAATTAAACTTGAACTGCTTGAAGAACTCAGTGGGTCAGGCGACATCCATAGAGAGGTGTAATTATGTGGTGAACTACACATACCTGTCTGGACACGCCCCCCCCCCCCCCCCGCGGACTGCTCCTGTGGCTCCTCCCACTGACAGTGGCTCCTCCCACAGACCCCGGTATAAAGGCGATTGGGGACACTGCCCCAGCCTCAGTCTCCAGGATGTAGTATGGTGGTCAATTGCTGCTTGTTCTTTCTTCCAGTCAATAAAAGCCAATATCTCGCCTCACGTCTCAGAAAGTTATTGATGGTGCATCAAATTAATTGACATTTCAGGCCTAGACCCTTCAGTAGGACTGGAAAGGAAGAGGGGAGAAGCCAGAGTAGGATGGTGGGGGGAGGGGAAGGCATACAAGTTGGCAGGTGATGGGTGAAACCAGGTCAGGGGGAAAGTGGGTGGGTGAAATGAGAAGTGCAGGACAAGATTATTTTACACAGCGAGTGGTACAGTGGATCCATGTAAAGAGCTACCAGGGGTTGTTGTGGAGGCAAATACAATTGTCATTTAAGAAACTCTGAACTGTCTCTATTTTATTTGTATATGAATATGCAGGAAATGGAGGGATATGGACTATGTGTAGGTGTGTAGGCGGAAGGGATTAGGTACCATTGGCATAATTAGTTCGACAGAATGCTGGGGCTCAAAAGATTTGTTTCTTTGCAGTAAGTTCTGTGTTCTAACTCCAGAAGTTTCAGGTATCAACAATGTTTAATTCCATGAGTTCCTCTATCAGTTTATGTCTGTCAGCGTTAGAGCTTTGTGCTAATCCTCTTCCATTGAGTAAACTTCCACAGATTGATTGCCTCAGCCAGGAGATTGATCTTTGAATTTATATCAAGGAACAAGATAGAGGAAAGCTGAAAGACCCTAATGATTGACATCCTCAAATTGAATTGCGCAAGTCGTAGTCTAACATCACTCAACACTGAGAATACCACATTTAGGTTCTTTGGCCATTCTAATTTGCCTCTGGTGGGTGAACTGGGTAGTGTTGATGGGTGTGTGCAACTGAGACAATATGCTGAGAGGAAATAAGTGAGAGAAATGAGGCTGATGGATTGTTCTGGCAACTGGCATGGACTCATTAGGTCAAGTGGCTTCTGAAATTGTAAGGAAATATGAAAATGCAGTCAATACCCATTGTAGATTGGGGAAGATACTGCAGTGCCCTGAAGTTAGGTCAGACACCTAGTTCTTCAGAAGGTTTTGACCTACAATCTGTGGTAAAATAATGGTTTTCAGAAAATGATTGGAAAATCCCACATTTTTTTTTGTTTTCTGACAGCAAACTTTTGTAGAAGAATTTATCTGTCAGGAAATCTAGAAAAGGGGAAATCTTTTTTTTTGCTGTTTATTCATAGGCTATGAGACTGACTAACAAAGTGAGGCTTCATTGTAGGCCCGATTGCTCTTGAGCAGGTGCAGGTGAGCTGCTAAAATCAGACATGCAGACCTTCAGGTGGAAGTGCGGTTTGGGCTAAGGACTCCAGATTTTGACTCAGCAATAATGAAGGAAGCTGAGCTCTCCAAGTTAGGACAAGGTGCGACTGAGAACAGAACTCAAAGAAGACCTGAAGAGAGCTGTGCTCATATGCCTCAAAACCTGAAAATACTACATTTTTTCATGAATTTATGCAAAATGATAGAGGAAAATCCACCAGGTTTTCAGCACTGAGTTATGACACCAAGAGCAGTAATTGTGATTATTTGGCTTGCTAAACAATTATATTTTTTAAGAAGTAATTACTAACCCACAAGAATACAAGAGCCACAAGGTAATATTGCAGCTCTATAAAACACTGGTTAGACCGGGGGTCGGCAACCCGCGGCTCCGGAGCCACATGTGGCTCTTTTACGTCTGTGCTGCGGCTCCCTGTTGCTTTGGGAAATAATTGGTTGTGGCAACCCTTTTCCTGGCACATCCAAACCGGCTCACAATTAGATAGCCTACGGGGGTTTGCGAGCACAGAGATTTGGAGCCTCTGCGCCATGGGGGGGGGGGGGGGCAGGTTGAGGGAGGCTTAAAAGTGAGGCTGAAGATTTCGAATAAAGTTTTTTCCTTCGACTGCAGTTACCGACTCCGTGTCGTAATTTTAGCGCTGCGTGTAGCACACCGCTACATGGTCAGTATTTAATTAAAATGTATTTTATGTTAGTTTGTTAGTTTTTGAAATGTAAATCTAAATTTGAAGATTATGGTGATTTTGTACAATCTAAATAAGACGTTGTGGCGACCCATTTCCTGACACATCCGAACCGGCTCACAATTAACCAGCGTTCAGGCTAAGGGAGATAGCCTACGGGGGTTTGTGAGTACGTGTCTTTTGCAGCATCCGCGCCCATGGGGGGCGGGTTGAGGGAGGCTTAAAAGCAAGGCTGTTTAGTTCGAATAAAGCTATCTTTGACTGCAGTTTACTGACTGCGTGTAGCACACCGCTACAACGTGTTTTTATCGCTGGCTGTCCAGAGGGGAGGTGCTGAAACGCTTTGTCGCGTGTCTGGAAGAAGTGAAAACTTTCCTGGGCAGCAAAGGGCTCAACTTTCCTGAGCTGGAACAGCCAGAGTGGCTGGAAAAGCTACACTTCATGGTAGACATGACAGCGCACCTGAACACGCTGAACACAGCTCTTCAACGGGGTAAGGACGTACAGCCCTGCACATGTTGGAGGATGTTTTGGCATTCGAGCGCAAGTTGACGTTGCTTGCCAGAGATTTACAGAAAGGCACATTGTCTCACTTCCCCAATTTGAGAGAGTTCAAACAAGGTCACGACATGATAAATTCGGGGTATTTACATTCTGCAATCATCGCAATGCAAACATCGTTTGGGAAACGCTTCTGTGAGTTCAGAGAGGAAAAAAACACATTATCCTTCCCGGTCACTCCCCTAAGCATCGATCCATCCCTACTGAATACGACTGCATTGTCAGGTGTGAGTCAACCTGAACAAGGATGATAAATATTTTAATTGCCTATTATTTTACGTATATTCATATGTTTTCATTGTTCAGTGAAATAGTCCTTCTATTTTTCAGGTTGACAGCTGGCTGACGTTATTTTTGGTTTGCTGCTGGCGGCAAATTTAAGTTTGGCATTTTTCATAAATACAAGAAGGACTCAAATAGACGTTGAGTATTTTACTTAAAAGTAACCTTCAACCCAACGTCTTTTTTTCGGAGTTCAAAATGTTTTTGTTGCATGCAGAAATGTAATTTCGTTTTCTCTGCAGGAGTTCATCAATTTCATAAATGCAACACATTATAGTTTGTTTATACATAGCATAAAGGCAAAACAAAACGTTGTATGCAGTGTTATTTCATTTTAAATGTCAAACGGGTTTTGCGGCTCCCAGTGTTTTCTTTTCTGTGGGAAACGGGTACAAGTGGCTCTTTCAGTGGTAAAGGTTGCTGACCCCTGGGTTAGACCATGCTTGAAATATACTGTACTATGCTGTAATGTTCCAGTCAAAGGGTCTCGGCCTAAAACATTGACTGTTCAGTCAGGTCAAGTCAAGTCAAGTTTATTTATAAAGCGCATTTAAAATCAACCCATGTTGACCAAAGTGTAATACAAACCATAACAGGTAGCTAAGATCACAAATACAAGAAACACGGATATAAACAACAAGGCATTCAGCTTAAAGGCACAAAATAAACAACACACGAGTCGAGGCACAAGCCAAAATCAGCCACATCAGGAAGATACAAACGCTGGTGAATAAAGGTAAGTTTTGAGCCCAGACTTAAAAGAGTCAATGGAGGGGGCAGATCTGACAGGGAGGGGAATGCTGTTCCACGGTCTGGGGGCTGCAACAGCAAAGGTGCGGTCACCCCTGAGCTTAAATTTAGATCGTGGGACAGCCAGGAGCCCCAAGTCAGCCAACCTGAGGGGCCTGGAAGTAGAATAAGGAGTAAGAAGGTCTGCGATATAGGAGGGGGGCCAGTCCATTTAGGGATTTATAAACAAATAGGAGAACCTTAAAATCAATCCTAAACCATACTGGTAGCCAGTGGAAAGAGGACAAAATAGAAGTAATATGGTCCTTCTTCCGGGCACCTGTCAGGAGCCTGGCTGCGGCGTTCTGGAGCAGTCGCAGGCGGGACAGGGACGACTGACTAATCCCAGTATACAGGGAGTTGGAGTCGTCCAAGCAGGAGGATATAAGGGCATGGATGACTTTCTCAAGATCTTTGAAAGAGAGAAACGGCTTGATTTTGGCAATAGTACAAAGCTGGAAAAACTGGCTTTTACTACTGCATTAACTTGCTTGTCAAACTTAAAAGTGGAATCAAATTTCCTCCAAGGTTTTTGACATGGGGTTTGACAAGGGCGGACAGGTTACCAAGACTGTTGGTAATCACTTTGATGGAGTCAGGGGGGCTAAATAGGACAACTTCAGACCCGCCTTCATTCAGCAGTGGGAAGTTTTGTGCCATCCAATACGTTGTGTCCTCAAGGCAGTTCATGAGGCTGACTAGATTTGACTGGTCGTTTGGTTTCAAGGGGAGATAAAGCTGTGTGTCGTCAGCATAACAATGGAAAGAAATGCCGTGTTTTTGAATGATTTGGCCGAGGGGAAGCATGTATATAGAGAAAAATATGGGACCTAGGATGGTACCTTGTGGGACGACGGAGGAGAAACTAGCTGGGGTAGAGGAAAATTTGCCTACGTTGACGGAGGAACTTCTATTTTTGAGATGGGACATAAACCAGTTCAAGGCAGTGCCATCAACACCAACCCCGTACTGGAGACCGTCTATTAAAAAACTGTTCATTCTTTTCCATAGATGCTGCCTTGCCTGTTGAGTTCCTCCAGCATCTTGAGAGTGTTGCTTGAAATTTTGTGCTCATTTCTTGTCTCCTCATCCTAGGAAGGGTGTGGAAGCTTTAGAGGAGATTTACCAGGATGCTGGCTGGACTAGGGGACGTGTCTTATGAGGACAGGGTGAGCAAGCTAGGGTTTCACTGGAGCATGGGAGGTGACTTGATAGAGAGATGTAGGGCAATAAGAGGCGGATCGAGTGGATAGCCAGAGACTTTTTCCCAGGGCAGAAATGGTTAAGACATAGGGCATAATTTCAAGGTGATTGAAGGAAAGTATAGGGGAGATGTCAGAGATAAGTTCTTTACACAGTAAGTGGTTGGTGCATGGAATGCTCTGCCGAGAGTGATGGTAAATGCAGTAACATTAGAATATAAGAAACTCTTAGATAGGCATGTGAATGACAGAACAAAATGGAGAAAAGGTTAGATTGATTTTAGAGTAGGTTTAAAGGTCAGCACAACATCATGGGCCAAACAGCCTGGACTGTGCCGGAATGTTCTATGGTTTAATAATGGCAAATTTGGGTGCTTATATTTTAAAGTAACGGCCAATATTTCAGCTGTAGTTCACAAGGGCCGTCTTACATCTGCACCATCCTGTAATGAGTCTGACGATATTTGCATTCTCGTTTGAATCATTAGTGTGTTACTGTCTCGTTAACCCAATACGCACCCATATCTTCCCTGCTAATCCCAGAAGCTAGGAGACAGAGAAAGGATATCCATCCAGCCTGTTGATTCTGTGAAAGAGTTCACCTTGCTCAATTCCCCATAATCCTTACAATTCTCTCCCCTTCAAGTATTCATTGAATTTCATTTTGAAAGTCAGGACTGGACCTGATTTCAGGCTGTGTATTGCAAAGTATAATAAGTTGCTGTAAATTCTCAATTCCCCATAGCCTCTTTTGCCAATTACCTGAAAGTTGCATCCTCTGGATGTCAGTCCAGTTCCCCCTCCCTGCCAATGCAAAACATCATCCCTGGATGTCCACAGAGTGCAGACCTAGGGAGGATTACTTAATCAAAGTTCTGATTGGCAGATCTAAAGCTCTGCATTTTGCATGTACCGACTATTTGTAAGTACGTTTGTAAATATCGGCAATTGCTTTTGCCTCCGAAGTTAAAGTAAAGGGCAACTAATGAGTGAGATTTCTTTTTGTTTCAATTTTGTGCATAGCCTACTTTCAAGCTAGCAGAATATCTTAGATGCTGCAGCCCGACTTGAAAAAGGACGCCTCTTTTGACATTTGCATTACATCATTTTCTCTTTTTAGCACATTATGTCATTCACAGTGAGACGCATCTTCTCGCTGGCTGTACACTGCAGCCAGCCTGTAACATTGTGTGCAGGGTGCTGTTTCATGCTTGGAAATCTGTTGAGGAAAGGATTATAAAAATAGTACTGCAACACTTACTTTCGTCTTTAGAATGATTTAATTGCATAACCTTAAGAGCAAGGAAACGAAACAAAAATGTGGCGGTGTTCTCTATTCACATTGAACCTGTGAAGCAAAAACAATAAGGAATTTCACCACTGATGTTAGCATATTAGCACACAAGTATAAACGCATTAACACCTACTTAATCTTTTCTGAATTGGGGAGGAGGGGGGAATGCACCTGTATAGATGCCTGTAGTTCATAATGTTAACCGAAAGGTTGTAATCATTTAGGCTCCCTTGACACAATACATTTACATGTATTACAGTACATGCAGGGGTATTTTATACCTTTGCCATCAGTGTGAATAACTAGGACAGTAGATTCTGGGCAGTCGGTTGTCATGAAGATCTCATTTGTTTGCAAATCATGAGCACAAGAGATTCTGCAGATGCTGGAAATCCAGAGCAAAGGACGCACACACGCGCACACACACACAATGCTGGAGGACACAGCAGGCAAGGCCGCAGAATAAACAGTCAGCATTTCTGACTGAGGCCCTTTCTCAGGAACAGGGGAGATGCCAGAATAAAAAGACTGGGGGAGAGGAAGGGGGGCTAGCTGGAAGGTGATAAGTAATGCCAGGTGGGTGGGAAGGGTAAATGGCAAGGACAAGTTCCCAGAGTGTATACGTTACCATGGTAGCGAGCCTCGGTGAGTACTTACTCAAAGAGTTGGATCACAGAAGGGGAGCAGTAAGAGAGGGTCTCACTAAACTCAAGTTAAAGAGAAGATTTAAACTTCCTCAAGGCAGGCATCCCTCAAGCAGCTGCTGTGGGTTAAATTATTTACTTACAATGTAAACTACTGGAAACTTATCAAATTGAAAATCCAGGTTATTGCAGATGAAAATCTGTGATTCTTAGAAAATGCTGGAGGAAATCGGCAGGTCAGGCAGCATCTATGGAGAGGAATAAAGAGTCGACGTTTCAAGCCAAAGGCCCTTCATCAGAACCGGAAAGGAAGGTGAGAGAAGCCAGAACAAGAGCTGGTGGGGGGTGGGGGGGGAAGAGTACCAGCTGGCAGGTGAGGGGGAAGCTAGGTGGGTAGGGATGCAATGAGATGACAGGAGGAAAAGGCCCCAAACATCGATTGTTTATTCCTCTCCATAGATGCTGCCTGACCTGCAGACTTCCTCCAGCATTTTCTGTGCAATGCTCTGGATTTCCAGCATCTGCAGAATCTCTTGTGTCTGGGATTCTTACTTCTAGAGTCAAACATTCAAAAAGGGATCATAACAAAAGTGAAAAGAAACATGAAACAAAACTAAAATACTGACGAACTTGCTCTATTACTCTACCTAACTGCTCCCACTACATTGTAATGACCAACAGAAAAGATCAAAGATGAGTTCCTGGAAAATGTGGATCAACTTTCATATCCTGGGAGCCATCCCTTGGCAAAAGAGAAGTTGAAGATGAAATCCGCCATCAATATCAGTGTATCAGTTTCACTTGTGAAAGAAAAGAGTTCAAGGAAAAAGCCCATCAATATATCCCACTGATTTTTGTGAACCTGCAAGATTTGGAAACATAAAGTAGGCACCTCAAAGTGATGGAGAAGTGCAATTGATGTTAGGCTTACAAAATCTTCCAAAGCCACTGGAGGAATAAGCAATTCAACACCATCATCCTTTCCAAGGTCATCTCCCTAGGATCAGGGCTCTAGTCATATGGAGCGGCTTCCAAGATCCTAGGAGTTCACATCATGTACATTCTCTCTAAGGTGTGCGCATGTGCATGCGGATACATCTTTAGCTACCAGTGCACAAAGGAATTTAAATTGTGCACGAAAATTTGTCGCCCTCTGCCTCGTTTCACATTTCCTTTTCCAGCTTTTGATGCGGATGGTGTTGACAACGTGGAGTTTGTGAATATGTGTCTGCAGTTTTTAGAACTGGCTCGTTTACACTGTTTTTAATTGAAGGAATTATTCAGTGCGCACGTCATTATCACTGGGAAAACAAAAAATTGCACAGCACAAGATTTTTGCGCATACTGCTCATTACAAATTAGAGAGAACATCGATAACTCCTCCCTGAACAAGAAAGCACAGCACTGCCTCCTCTTCCTGACGAGATTGAGGCAAGCAAGGCTCCCACCCTCTATCTTCCCTGAATTTTATAAGAGCACCACTGAGAGCATCCTGGCAGGCTGCATCTCCATCTGGTATGGGAGCAGTGAGTATTGGGCTGGAAGGACTGTGAGAATGGCTGAGAGGATTGAAAGGGTCTCCCTACCATCTGTCAGAGACATTTATCAGGAGTGCTGTGTTGGCAGGCCACTTGGTATTATTAAGGATCCCACCCATCCATCCAGCATCCTCTTTGACTTCCTATCATCAGGCAGAAAACTCTGATGTATAAAACAAGAACGGACAAGATGAGCTTCTCACCCCAGGCTTGTGAAATCCCCATCACCGGTTAATCTGTTCTGTACCTGACAATATTTAAGTCATGCACTTTGCTTATTTATACATAATTCATCTGTAGATTTTATGTGCTTTACACTTTGGTTCCGAGAAACATTGTCTCATTTGGTGATATACATGTACATAGTCAAATGACAATAAACTTGACTTGACATGACTTCAGGGAGTGGACAAGGCATTCCATGTGCCAGACAACAGATTCCCATCATGGGCATTCTTCTCTGACTTCTGTAATTGCAAGATAAACCTGTCATGAGGAGAAAAAAAAGCCTTTCATCCTCATCTGCCATCTTCTCAATGCCACCATTCATCCTCTGTGTCACACACATTTTGTTCCTTCTTCTCAAAGTCTCCTTGAAACTAATGCAAGATCCTAGTGGAAATCCCTGACCTCCTCGAAACACGGTCAAGTAATAATAGCCTGTAGTCTCTTAGCCAGCACCACACAAAAGCCCAGTGAAAAGAGTGGTAAAAGCACAAAGCCTTCAGAACATCTGCTCAGTCTGTGGAAGCATCTGAGTACTCCACATTGGTCACATTAGCCACCTCAGAAAACACCGAGCCAGAGGGACTGGAGAAACAGATGATCAATATTCAGATGGAAGGGCCAATGTGCTGAATGACTTTGCGAGCGTTTTGACCAGGTCACAAGGTAGGAATACTCAGTGGAGCACATGCACTTCCTATAGGGTGTAAGTAACTTCCAACACTTAGGTTACAGAGCAGGACACAGTCAGTCAGGAGTGTTGTACTGACTGGGCAGAAATATGACATGAATGCAGTAGTAACAAATACTCAGCAGGTCACTCAGCGTGTGGGGGCATTTAAAATAACAAGCAATTGCTTCCAGTGATTTGTTTCAACCTTTCAAATTTAGTAGACCGTGCTTATTACAAATTGATTTAATGTGAAGTTGTTACATTGCTGCAGGCAGGCACATATATTACTTTCTGATCTAACAGGATCACAGATTGAATTCACTCAGAATCAGAAATGGCTTTGTATGAATGATTCAGTGTCCATGTCTCACTTCGACCTCCTGGTCCTTCTCAGGGAAGGCAACGCCTCAATTTGGCAATTTACAGTCTTCTGGATAGAACATCAAGCTCAATAGTGTCTAAAGATAGCCATAGCCATTTTATACAACTTAACACCTCCTCTTATCTACCGTGACACACATATCTTGATCCTTCTTCTCTTCCCCGCTTTCTTGTATTTTCTTGAAAAAGACTGTTACGTTTTTAGTTCAATTTCTGATGAAAAATAATCAATCTAAACAATGTCTCTATCTTCCTGTCAACCAGATGACCTCTTCCAGATTTCTTAGAAAGAGTATGATACCGAGCCTCACAGAGATATCAGTGAACTTTGACTGGTGGCGGGCATCTTCTCCCCTTCACTGTCTTGTATAATTTATATTCGGTGTGTTGTCTGAATTGTGCAGAAGTCTTAGGCACACTAGAATTTTTATATGGTTTCAGGCAGTATGGCCTCCACAGACCCCTGATCTCAACATCATCGAGGCTGTCTGGGATTACCTGAAGAGACAGAAGCAAGAGAGGCAGCCAAAGTCTGCAAAGATCTGTGACAAGTTCTGCAAGATGCTTGAACAACCTACCAACCAACTCTCTTACTAAACTGCATGACAGAGAATTAATCAAGTTTTAAAGGCAGAGGGTGGTCACATTGATTTGATTTAGGGTGTTGATTCGATTTAATTTTTTTTAACTGTTTACTTTATACTTTAAAATTTAGAAACTTTTCATTTCATTTTCTTCACTTTACAAAGATTTTTACATATGCCTAAGACTTTTGCACAGTACTCGACATGCTTGTGAAGTTGCTGCCGGCCAGTTTTACTTTGTACTGGTATCTCACCAGGCTAATGCACATGATAACAAATTAATCTAGATCTTTTATCTGAAAGTATGCCCCCTCTCCGTACATCCAGAAAAAGAACTTGTAAATCTGTCTGAGAAACTCAAATGTTTTAGTGAAATCATGTTCATTCTTCTTAAGCTTATTACAGAATGCAAAAGCTCATGACTGGGGGAGTTCCTACTGGACCCTCTAATGTATTAGAAGTGGAAACTGAGATGCATTGATGTTAATTTTGCAAAATTCCACAAACTCATGGTAAGTTCAATTGGATTGGAAAATAATAACTGGAACTCAATTTTTCTTAAATGGAAGGAGTAGGAAGCTACAGCCCATTTAGCTTATGACATAGAGAAAATGTTATATTACTAAGAACAAGTCACTTAGAAAATTTCAAGGAATGGAGCATATTTTTGTGAAAGAGAAATCACGTGTGACCAACTTATTGAAGTTCTTCGAAGAACTAGCTAATGTTATGCATAAAGAGGGAACCACTGTACATTTAAGAACTCCAGAAGTTATTTGACAAAGCATCATATTAAATGTTATTGTGGAACATTAACAGCTCATGGTGTGAGAGATAACATATTAATGAAGGCAATAGATTGGCTGGCGAATATGAACTAATAGATCTTTCTTGATTGGCAAGATATTGCAAATGGCATGAACAGAGATCAGTCCTGAAGCCTTTACATTTTACAATTTACAGTATATAAACAGATGAAGAGGTTAAACACATGTAGTATACTTAGAAATTATAGAGAAATAAAGCTTCAACCCAAATCAATCATGCTGAACATGTTGCCTACCTGAGCTAGTCTCATCTGCCTGTGTCTATTTAGCCTATATCTCTCTAAATCTTTCCTACCCATGTATCTGTCCCAATGTCTTTTAATTGTTATAATTGTACCTTCCTCTACCACTTCCTCTGCCAGCTCATTCCATATACACTTCTGTATGAAAAGATTGCTTCATAGGTCCTCTAAGTCTTTCCTCCTTACCTTAACTTTGAATTCCTCAGTGGTATCATTTCAGAGGACCTGCTGTGGATCCAGCATATAATTGCATATACTAAGGAAGCATGGCAGAGCCTCTACTTTCTTGAAAGTTTGCATGTCATAAAAAAATGCAAACCTCGATAGCTGGGCAGTGGAGAGTATAGTGACAGGTTGTGTCACAGCCTGGTATGGAAGCACCAATGCCCTTGAATGGAAAATCCTACAAAAAGTAGTGGCTGTGGCCTAGCTCATCACAGGTAAAGCCCATCTGTATGGAGTGCTGTCGCAAGAAAGCAGCATCCATCGTCAACGACCCCCCCCCCACCACCAATGTTCCCTCTAATTTGTAATGACCAGTGTGTACAAAAATCTTGTGCTGTGCAATTTTTTCCCAGTGATAATAGCATGTGCAAACTGAATAATTCCTTCAATAAAAACAATATAAATGAGGCAGTTCTAAAATGTGCAGACAAATCATTGTAGACTCCTTGTTGTCGACAACAGAAACTGGAAAAGGAAAAGTGATTTTGTACGATTGTGAAATACACTTAACATGCCAGCTGGGTAGAGTGTGACAACCTTCTGTGTGTAGTTTACATTGGTTTGTCCACCACCATCCAGGCCATGCTCTCTTCTCACTAATGCCACCAGGAAGCTGGTACAGGAGCCCCAGGACCACCACCTCTAGGCTCAAGAGCAGCTTTTACTCCTCAGCCATCAGGCTCTTGAACCAGACGGGACAACGTCACTCAACTTCACTCATCCCAACACTGAACTGTTCCCACAAACTATGTTCCCATTTTCTCAATATTTATTGCTTATTTAATTATTATTATTATTATTTTGTTTGGGTGTTAAATGTTTCTTTGTTTTTACTGTGAATGCCCGCAAGGGAATACATCTCAGGGTGGTATATAGTGACGTGCATGTACTTTGTTAATAAATCTACTATGAGCTTTGGAATGTGAATGCCTTCTAGCTTTCAGATGTTGTAATTGTATCCTCTGCCACTTCCTCTAGCAGCTCATTCCACATGCTCACCTCTTTGCGTGAGAAAAGTTGCTTCATAGGTTTTCTCAGCTTATCCTGGGAAAAAGATTGTGACTATTCAGCTTTTCAATGCCCCTCATGATCTTATAAACATCTAAAAAGGTCGCCCCTCAGCCTCCCATGCTCCAGGCAAACAGCCTCAGCCTATCCAGTCATTCCTGATAACTGAGCACCTCCAGTCGCAGGGGTTTGTGATGACAAATACAGGGAAGTTTCAGAGAGATATACGCAGGACTTGTGATTGAGCAAGATGAGGGAAAATGCTAAACTGTCTCTTTTGACAGAGAAAGAAAAGCATATTATTTAAATAGCAAGACATTAAAGAGCTTCAAGATGCAAGAGGATTTGGATGTCTAGTGATAAATTTGCTGAAGATCAGACTGCAGGTGCAACAAGTTGTTAGGAAAATTAACAGTACGTTTTCATCGATCACAAGGGGAAATGAGTTCAGATATAGGGAGGCTATGCTTTAGTTATAGACGGTGTTGTTGAGACCATATTTGGAGTGTGGTATAGAAAGCAGCTGAAAGAATGTTTCCTAGACTAATACTGGGTGGGAATGGACAGGTTGCCTTATGAGGAAAGGTTTGAGAGGCTAGGATTATATCCACTGGAGTTTTAAAGAGGGAGAGGGAATTTGAGTGAAACGTCCTTTTCTTCTTGAGTATGGAGTTTTGATGATCCCTCTGACACAACAGTGAGGAGTAAAATGAGAGCCGTGGCTGGAATCAGCAGCAACGGCTAATGACCCCAGGACTTAGGCGGACTGACCTCTGAACTCCACGGGGGCGTAAAGCCATGCCAGTGTTTGCATGAGATCACAGATCTTGGTGAGATAAGGTAAGTAGTTTGAGTGTTGTCTCTTTAAATAGCATGGCTTCAAGGGAAATAGGATCAGTGAAGCTTGTTCTGTAGTTAAGTAAGAACTGCAGTTTTTCAGCAAGGTTGTAAATCTCATTGTAGACAAATGCTCAGTTTTACACAGTTGCTGATGTCATTGCAAGAATACAGAGTGAAAATCTTGCCAAGATTTGGAGTCCTATTTCCTATATGTCTTAGGGCACCAGGAATGAGTGGAAAATTACTGTGCTCTGGATTAATCCAATTTTCAAGCACTCCCTGGTGTTTTCAGTCCTTGCAAAGCCCCATCCTCTTGTTGCCAGCTATTAAAGCTATGAGTGGCATTTAATGGTTTTAAAGTTTAATAGATAATAAGGAAATAAAAATAATGTTTAAAGGTTTGAAAATAAGAATAATTAAAAGCACTTAAAACCAAAACAAAATAATTAAACAGAAATAACGTAAATTTCCTTTTGCCCTCTAGCCTACAACCCCATGATACCAACTAAAAATCAATGGGATCTCAGATCTTGGCTTAAGATCAGAAGGGGGGATTCACAGTCACTATACAGCCAGTCCCTACAATTCTGTCAGTATAGAGGTCACAAGAAAATGTCCCAGAGTTTCTCTCATTTAAGCAACTATCCAGATCACTTAGAAGTGATGGACTGGGAACCTCATACAATACAGTCACAAAGAGAAAGCAGCCATTTGAGCAAATACTAATATTGCAAACAAGGCAGCAAAATAAATTGATTGCACTGTTTTTGAACTTTATCCACGGAGATTCTTATTGATTGCATAGAACAAGACAATAGCACATCAGAAGACTGGCACTTTGTTAGAGATGGACTGAGGTTTAAGACACATTAACAGGAGTTTCCTTGAAATTTGGGCATTCTGCTGAATGTACATTTTCTGAGTACCGAACACCCAATTTTTTTAATGATTTTCACATATATTTTTGTAGTTATATGCCCATGGGCAATTGCTGCACCTTGCTCTAGACTTGAATCTAGCATGGTTTTTGAAGTTTTTAGAAAAGATGGAGGAGGAGTTAAAAGGAGAGGGGAGTTGTACCACTAATCAGAGACAATATCACAGCTGCACTCAGGAGAGACATAATGGAGGGTCAGACCCTGAGTTCATTTGGGTGGAATTTAGGAATAGGAAGGGTGCAGTCACTCTGATGGGATTGTACCACAGACCCCCCTAGTAGCCACTGGGACATTGAGAAACAGAAATGTAATCAGATTAAGGAAATGTGTAAAAATAATAGGGTTATTATCATGGAGGCTTTCAACTTCCCTAATATAAACTGTGACCTTATTAACGTAAAGGGGTTAGATGGGGCAGAATTTGATAAGTGTTTCGAGAAGAGTTCCTTAAATCAATATGTGGATGGTCCAATGAGAGGAGAGGCCGTACTGGACCTGGTGCTGGGTAATGAGCCTGGCCAGGTGACTGATCTTTCAGTCAGTGAACAGCTAGGAAACAGTGACCACAGCTCCTTAACTTACAAGGATAGCGGTAGATAAGGATAGGCATGGTCCTTGTGGGAGAGATTTAAACTGGAGTAGGGAAAATTGCAAGAGCACTAGGCAGGAACTGAGATGCGTCAATTGGAAACAGCTTTTTTTTCTGGGAATTTCACATCAGACATGTGGAGGGAGTTTAAAGATCAATTGCGCAGAGTAAAGGAAATGCATGTTCCTGTTAGAAGGAAGGACGCAGATGGAAAGATAAGAGAACCTCGGGTGTCCAGCGAGATGATGAATTTAGTCCAGAAGGAAAAGGAACAGCATGTAATACTTCAGAAGTTAGGATCAAACGAAGCACGAGAGGCGTATAAAAATGCCAATAAAGAACTAGTGAAGGAAATAGGAAAGCCAGGAGGGGCCATGAAGAGTCTTTGGCAAGTATGATGAAGGTGAATCCCAAGGCATTCTGTACACACACCAAGAGTAAGAGGATAACTCGGGAGAGGGTGGAACCACTCAAGGATAAAGGGTGGATGCAGAGAATGTGAGTGAGGTACTTAATGAGAAACTTCAGTACTTACCAAGGAAAAGGATATGGCGGACCAATAAATCAGTGCTGTGTGTATTAGGTCGTTTAGAGCTCAAGGTGGAAGAACTGTTGTGCCTCCTAATGAGTATTAAGGCAGAAAAGTCCTTGGGGTCAGATGGGATTTACCCAGGTTATTGAAGGACCTTTGACCAGTATTTTCACGTCCTCTCTAGCCACAGGTGAGGTCCCCGAGGACTAGCAAGTGGTGAATGTTGTACTAATTTAAGGAGGGAACAAGGAAAACCTCTGGAAAAATAGACCATTGAGTCTCATGTCAGTAATAGGGAAATTGCTGGAGAAAATACTTAGGGATAGGGTATATGAGCATTTGCCTAATTAGGGAGAGCCAGCATGGCTTTGTGCATGGCAGGTTGTGCCTTACCAACCTGACTGAGTTTTGGACTCTTTCTTCGCAGTTGCCCATTTGCTGTTATTCACTAATTTCTTTTCTCTCTCTATCTCTCTCTCTCTCTCTCTCTCTCTCTCTCTCTCTCCCCCCCCCCCCCATAGAAAGAGTACAGGAATTTAATAATTTCCTGCTATGCATTAATCGTCGCTGCAGTTGATGGGGTTGGGGCAGTGGATGTTGTCTACATGGATTTTAGTGAGGTGTTTGACAAAGTCCCACATGGGAAGCTAATCCAGAAGATTAAGGTGCATGGGATCCACGGTGAATTGGCTGTTTAGATTCAGAACTGGCTTGCACAAAGGCCAGTGGCTGAAGGGACTTATTCGAGCTGAAGATATGAAGTTAGTGGAGTTCTGCAGGGATCTGTGCAGAATGCTGTTTGTAATGCATATAAATGCCCTGATGAAACTTTAGGTGGGCAGATTAGTAAATCTGCAGATGATACTAAGACTGGTGGAGCTGTGGATAGTGTAGGAGACTGGCAAAGAATAGCACGATATAGATCAGTTGCAGGTATGGGCTAAGAAACGACAGGTTGAGTTTAACCCTGATAAGTGTAAGGTGTTGCACCTCAGTAGGGCAAATGCAAGGGGTCAGTACACTGTTAAGGGCAAGATCCTTAACAGCAACAGTGCTGCTGAGCAGAGAGATCTTGAGATCCAAGACCATAGCTCCTTGAAATTGCCTACACAGGTCGATACGGTGGTTAAGAAGGCTTATGGAATGCTTGCTCTTATTAGTCGAGGCACTGAGTTCAAAAGTAGGTTATGTTGCAACTTCATAGAACTCTGGTTAAGCCGCACCTGGATTGCTGCATACAGTTCTGGTTGTCTCACTATAGGAAGGATGTTGAGGATCGGGAGAGGGTGCAGAAGAGGTTCACCAGGATGCTGCCTGGATTAGACAGCACGTGCTATCATGAGAGGCTGGGTAAACTTGGGCTGTTTTCCCTGGAGCATCGGAGTCTGAGGGGAGATCTGATCGAGGTTTCCAAGATTATGAGAGGCATAGATCGAATGGACAGAGAGTATCTGTTTCCCAGGGTTGAAATGTCCAATACCCGAGGGTATGCATTGAAGGTGAGAGGAGCTTAGTTCAAGAGGGATGCGAAGTTAAGTTTTTACTCAGAGAGTGGTGGATGCCTGGAATGCACAGCCCGGTATGGTGGTAAAGGCTTTTAAGGGACGTTTGGATAGGCAGATGGAGGTAAGGAAGGTGGAGGGATAGGAACATGGGATGAGAGTCTGGCTGTGTTTGATTTGCTTTTTAGCTGGTTCGGCACAACATTGTGGGCCGAATGGCCTGTTCTTGTGTGGTACCATTCTCCGTTTAACCCCTCAGTCTCATTTGCTACTGGGGAAACAGTCCACGCATAACCAGCTTCCTCTTGTAATACAGGCCCTCTAGACCCAGTAACATCCCTATGGATCCAGAGTAATGACATCCGTCCTATAGCAAGGTGACCAGAGCCACAAGCACTGCTCCAAGTGCCTTCTCTGTCGTTGATGTAAGATGGGGGGGGGTGGTGGAGGCATATGGCATTTTTGAACAAAGCAAACTGGCTAAACGTGCATCAGTACTTCATGCTAGTCGGCATCAAAATGGAAGCATTACCTGTAAAGGTAGCAGTCTTCATGATCTCTTCAAGCATGGAAAAGGCTTAGTGAAAATTCTCCTGCATCAGACAGGAAAACTTTGTGACTACTTCCGAGTTGGGCTGGAGACTGTGGAGGCAACTCTCCTTTCTTGTTGCCAGGTGGTTCAAAAGTTCAAAGTAAATTTATTATCAAAGTACAGACACGTCACCATATACAACCCTGAGATTCATTTTCTTGCGGGCATACTCAGTAAATCCAAGAACCATAACAGAATCTATGAAAGACCACACCTAACGGCAGACAACCAACCAGTGTGCAAAAGGCAACAAACTGTGCAAGTACCAAAGAGAAAATAATAACGTTATAATTAATAAGTAATAAGCATCAAGAATATGAGATGGAGAGTCCTTGAAAGCCAGTCCATAGATTGTGATGGGTAAGTGAAGTTGAATGCAGTTATCCCTCCTGGTTTAAGAACCCGATGGTTGAGAGGTAATATCTATTCCTGAACCTGGTGGTGTGGGTCCTGAGGCTCCTGTACCTTCTTCCTGATGGCAGCAGTGAGAAAAGAGCTTGGTCTGGGTGGTGAGGATCCTTGCTGATGGGTACTGGTGGTTGTGCCTGAGCCTGAAGAAGTGAATAATGCCAGATACAACTAATCTGCCAACTGGTGTTCCTACAACCCCTGCTACTTCTGTCACTCTATCCCAAGAAACATCGTCGGGGGGAGGGGGGGGGACACTGAAATCAATCCTCGCAGCTTACAGTTGAGTAGCTGTAAAGCAAAACATTTCAGGTTTCCTTTATCAATATGCCAAGCTGGTTCATGACACAGTGCAGAATAAGAAGCCCTCTCTGATCACTGAACTAAGAAAGAGAATGACAGTCTGGTGGGGGGGTGGGAGGGGGCTACTGGACAGGATCAAAAGAAACTACAGAAAGTTGTAAAATTAGTCACCTCTATCATGGGTACTTGCCTCTGTAGTATCCAAGACATCTTCAAGAAGCAGTGCCTCAGAAAGATGGTGTCCATTATTAAGGACTTCCACCACCCAGGACATACCCTCTTCTCATTGTTACTGTTAGGAAGGAGGCACAGAAGCCTGAAGGCACGCACTCAGCGATTCAGGAACAGCTCCTTCTCCTCTGCCATCCGATTCCTAAATGGACATTGAACCTATGAACTCTATTTTACTTTTTTATTATTTCTATTCTTACACTACTATTCTCAATTCAAGTATTTAATATACATATATATACCTATTGTAATTCATTTACTCTTTACTATATTTATCATGTATTGCATTGTACTGTTGCCACTAAGTTAACAAACTTCACAACATAGACCGGTGATATTTAAACCTGATTCTGATTTTGATTTAAATAGAAAGCATTGGAAATACTCAGCAGGACAGGCAGCATCCGTGGAGAGTGGCAGTTACTGTTCCAGGTCAAAAACCCTCTATTAGGTCATGGTTTAATGTGGGTATCTCATTGAAATGATTGTACAATTGAACACGCTCTCCATGAGCTGGTATTTTGAAGGACAACAGATAGTGTCTCACTGCCAAGTATTTCCACCATCTGTTTTATTTCAGATTTTTTGCATCTGCACTTTTTTGCTTTAAGGAGGAAATAACTTAAAGGCCACAATATTTAAACATATATGCCTTTTTTTCATATGTGATATCTGACAGTGTCCTAATTGTTTTTTTAAAGGTTGCTCATAAATGAAAAAGAATTGGGATTTAATTGCAGGCAGCTGTTTGGACTGTGTGACTAAGATTCTCTTGCTTAGATCCACATGGTTCATGGTTACTGATTAACCGGGGAAAAGTCCCCAAGGTCGCGTTTGTTTAAATTACAGTAAATGGGCTGTTGGTGTTTCCCTGTAAGCTGTGAGAAGTGGGGAAATGTCTGAGATGGCTAGAGCCCAATACCTCCACTTACAACTTCGCAAAGGAATCTGGGACAGCTATGAATACTGGTATTCTTTATGTCCAACATTCCTCCGTGACAGTGATGGAAGATCTGATGTAGGTGTCACTCGGTCAAGATCATGCATTTGAATGTGACCAGTCTCCTCTAAGCTTGTCTAGAAAATGATTAGTGAGAAAGCACTCAGGCCTTCATTGAGTATTCAGATTGGTATTCTGCCTGCTGTGCCTGGCAGTCTTGCCCTTACACAGAATACTTCATAGAGATTTCCATGTTGGTGACTGTATGACAACATAAGAACATGGAAACAGGTCACTCAGTCCAACTCATCTATTGCGATGTCTGTGAACCTTACATGTCTTCTCACATCCCTCTTTATCTAACTCCGTTCATATAACCTATATCCTTCCTTATTCCCAAACTTTTTGAGCTTCCCTCTGAATGCATCTCTGGCTCATGTGGTTCCCGTGGAAGTGACACGCCAGCATCAGGATACTGTAGTCAGGAGCGGTTAATGCTGTTTCAGTCCACTTGGGAGGAGTTCTGAGTTGGAATCGAGGTTTGGTGAGGTAAAAGGCAGCAGTGTTGGGAAAAATTGGGGTTTGATATTGGGGGCAAAAGGCAAAAGCAAAGCTATGAATTTGGGCTGAAGAGAGGCAAAAAGGTCTGCTATTAACATTGGTAGATATCAGTGGAAGAGTGCTTCAAGGCCTCCTTGAGCACAATGAGATACATTCCTGTTCTACCTGGCTCACAGTGAGTGCTCTGAAAAGCATATTATCAGACTTCCCACTTCAGTTTCATTGCAGATATCCTCGAACACCTGCCCATCAACTGTTCAACTGAACTCATGTTCCCAGCTGCACTGCTGGAGTCTGATATAAAGAAGATAGAAGTTTTTGCACATTGCTAAATCAGGACAGGATAGTACAGTTACCGTGCAGAGTCTATGGAGGGGAATAAACGGTCAATGTTTCGGGCCGGATGAAGGGTCCTGGCCCAAAATGTCAACTATTTATTCCTCTCTATTGATGCTGTCTGACCTGCTGAGTTCCTCCAGCATTTTCTGTGTTGCTCTAGCTTCATATGCAATAAGGCAGGGACACATTCTTTATTTTAACCTTTCTAGCTATTATCTTGTCCTCTCATGCCCATCATAGAGAAAAGAGGCCTTTAACAGAAAAACTTCCTGTGATAATATCACATGCAATCATTCTCGGGCTACATCAAGCAGAAATATTGAGTACAGATTCTTCAGTGGATAGATGAAAAGTTTTATTAGAAATTCATCTTTCGTTTCTTTCTTTAAATCCATACCCCATTGTTATTATATCACTCTTGCTGGGTCCAATTTATCTACAGGCATTACATCATTGAAATTGCAGACAGCACGATGCTTTTAAGTAAGAATTTTCTTCACTTCTATTGAAATGCTGTAAAATTAAGGAAATGTGATTGCAAACTATCTATCAGTACAATGCCATTATTAGCAGACCATGGCATAATTGTTCTATTTTGATATCTTTCAAGTTGCGTTCATTACTGTCAGTGGGCATACTTGTTGGTTACACTTCAATCAGAAGCAAGCAGTTAAATATTATACTGCTCATCAAACAGCTTTAATAAGTAAGAACAAAAATCGGAAAATTAATATGTAAGCAACGAAGATTATGCAGAATTCAGAAATGACAGTCTATTCTCAAAGGTATACTGTAAAAACAGAAAAAAAAGCTGCAATAAGAAAATTCTGTATCCTCTGCCAACTGATTAGTATTAAATTAAATCTTGATTTTTATGACCTCCTATCTGCTAAGCAATTCCTTGCACACACCTCTGAAAAATGATGCCTTCAAGCCTGTCACCCTCGGCAGTAAATCTGAGCTTTTTCTTTTTCTTTACAGTAATAAGAAGCAACAATGACTTTAATGATTTTCAAACCCGTCCCATAATTTCATTAATTTTAAAAAAACAGATGCAGCCAGGATGATGTCATTCCTTTCCACACAGTGAAATCTGAGTCATATTCCAGATATAGAAACTAGTGTTACTGCCTTCTAATCGTATTATTGCTGCAGAGCTGTGATCAATAGATGCTTCTTTGTGTTGTAATCTATTAATGCTGAAGCAGTCCTTCCATACTCCATGGTGTACATCAAATCACAGCCGCCTTTCACCAGGCTGCTGTTCTCATTCATTCAACTGACCTCAAGAAACCTTGGACTGTTATCAAGTTATACCTTTAGGGACTAGATCTAAAATAGGTAGCTAACAATTATTCATTCTTTCAGTTCTAGTAAGTGCACTCCAAGATGGCTCAGTCTTTTCTGTCTTTACATTTTATTTCACCAGTAAAATATCCTTAGGACTGCGACTACTTTTATACATTGCTATATCAGCAGGAATTGTGCATTCAGTGACCACTTTGTGAGGTAAAGGAGGTACCTAATAAGCGGCCACTGAGTGTATGCTTGAGGTCTGCTCCTCCTGTAGCCCATCTACTTCAAGGTTCGACGTGCTGTGCATTCAGAGATGCTTCTTTGCACACCAGATGTGTTTATTTAAGTTCTGCTGCCTTCCTGTCAATTTCAACCAGTCTGGCTATTTTCCTCTGACCTCTCTCATCAACAAGGCATTTTTACCCACAGGACTGTCACTCATTGGATGTTTGTTGTTTCCCGTCCCATTCTCTGCACGAAAATATCCCAGGAGATCAGCAGTTCCTGAGATACTCAAACCACCCCATCTGGCACCAACAATCACCCTACAGTCAAAGTCACTTGGTTCAAATTTCTTCCCCATTCTGATATTCAGTCTGAACAGCAACTGAACCTCTTGACCATGTCTACATGCTTTTATGCATTGAGTTGCTGCCACATGATTGGTTAATCAGGTATTTGCATTAACAAGCAGGTGTACTGGTGTTCCTAATACCTAATGAAGGTATTATATTATTTTATATCTACAGTATATATGAAGTCATAGAATACAACATTTATGCTGATTAAACTGTTCCTCTCTGTGGCACCTGTGTAATTGAAGTCAGTTCTCTACTCGCAAGGGTAGTGTGATGATCCCCTCCTAGATCTATCTGTATATTTTTGAGGAAATTAGAGGCATTTTTCACATTCCTATATATTAAATGGTGCCATGCCTAAAATGATAGCTGAAACAGAGATTGAAAAGCATATTAGAATTGAAGGACTTCCGGTGCTAGCAGGGTGTGGGGGGGGGGGGGGGCGGGGGTTGTCACTGTGTGTTAGTTCTCCAATACTAATTGTGGCTTTTATTGAGAGGGATAGTTAAAACCAAATAGGAACCTGAATGTAAGAATGTGATTTGAATGTAGCAGCAAAATTTAAGGCAGAATTTGCCCATTTACTTACAATGAATGATCTGCTTTTTTCAAGTTTAAAAAAAAGCATTTAGTGTGAGGTTGAAGAGTGAGCAAAAATCGTGTGTGTGGTGTTGCTCCTCATCTTGTCCGTTATTGAGAGATGGCAAAACAAGTGCATGTTACTGAATGTGTTAATGAAGTTATGATTCGTGTCATGCAGAGCCACTGTTGCCTAGTAACATTTACATGTGAGGAATGTTACTTAAAAGAATGGTGTAGATTAATTTAAGAGGCACGCTGGCAATGTTTTATACTAATCAGAGATACTCTCAGCATTATAAAAAAAAGAGTAAAAGGAAAAATAAATGTTTGCATTAGAAAGGTAGCATTCTTCACTTTGGAACTTCCCAAAAAACAAGAATCTGGATTGTTTATTCTGGAACATCAAAGGCTAAGGGGTGACCTGAATGAATTAAGTAAAATTATGAAAGGCATAGAGTAGATAGAGCCTTCCCCCTCCCCCCCCCCCCCCCAGTGTATCAATGTCAAGTACTAGAGCGAGAATGGGAAAGTTTTAAAGAAATTTATGAGGCCAGTTAATTTTTTTTTTAATTTTTTACACAGATAGGTGCCTGGAACACATTGCCAATGGTGGTGGCAGAAGCAGATATGACAGCAGTGTTTAATACGTATTTATATGGGCACATGAACAGGCAGAAAACCGAGGGATATGGCCCATGTGCAGGCAGAGGAGGTTATTTTACACAGGCATCATGCTCATTGCTGATATGGACCAAAGAGATCCTGAAATTCAAAGATAGTTATGAATGAAGACAAGTTTAGACCTAGAGGAAAGTATAAAGTAGGAATAGGGGAAATTGTAGCATTGTTCGGCAGATGCTTGGGAGAGTAAATTGGGAGCAATCATTATTGGTTAATTCCAAATCTTACACGTAAGAGTTATTTAAAGATCAGCTCTCCAGCGTTCAAGACAGTTATAAGGAGGAGGTAAGAAAGATGGTAAAGTAAGGGAAACCCTAGATGATAGGAGAGGTTGAAAATTTAGTCAAAAAGAAAAAGGAAGCACATGACTGATTAAGGAATCTGAAATCATTCAGGACGCTGAGGAACATGAAGGAAGCTGAAAAGAACACAAGCAAGGAAATGGGGGGGGGGAGGGTGGAAATGAAATATCATTGATAAGTAGGATTAAAGAGGATCCAAGGCATTTTTGACATACATTACAAAGCAAGATGGTGACTAGGGAAAGGACCACTCAAGGATAAAGGAGGGAACTCATGCCTGAGGGTTGTCAGCAAAGTGCTAAACAAGTGCTTTGCTTCAGATTTCCTTAAGGACAAGGACATGAAGGATAGTGAGATCAGGGTGCGGTCTTCTAATTTTTGAGATCAAGAAGGAGATGGCATTTGGTCTCTTAAAGAACTTTAATGTGGATGCATCACCAAGGCCTGATGGGATCCATCTCAGATTATTGAGAGAGTCAAAAGAGGATATTGCTGGCACCTTGACTAAAAATGTTGTATCTGCTTTAGCCACAGACATCCAAATGACTGGAAAGTAGCCAATATTGTCCTTTTGTTCAAGAAATGAAATCGAGATAACCCAGGAAATTACAAGTCAGTGATCTTCAGTTTAACGGTAGGAAAGCTATTAGAGAGGATCCTTAGGGATAGGATTTAACTGACATTTGGAAGAGTGTGGTCTAATAGGGATGGTCAGTTTATTTTGTGTGGGGCAGGTCACTGATTACAAACCTGAATGAATTTTTTGAGGAGATGACCAATGTGATCCATGAAGATGGGCAGAGGTATTGTCTACTTGGACTTCATGAAGGCAATGATATGGTCTCTCTTAGTAAGCTGATCCAGAAGATCAAGATGCATGAGGTCTTGGTAGCATGGTTTCAGAACTGACTTGTCATTAGCCCAATGGCAATAGTGGAAGAATACGGAGAGGTCTGTGATCAGGGGTGTTCTGTAGGAAAATTGCAGACAGGGAAGAAGGTTATCAAAGCATACAGCCGGATATCGATCAGTTACACTCAGACAGAGATTAATCCAAGCAAGGGTGAAAATTTACACCTTGCACTTCCTTTCTCTTTCTTCACAATTGTTGCCTTACCAATTGAGGATTTCCACATTTTCTGTTTTCAGAGTTCCAGCACCTGCAGTATTTTGCTTTTGATGAATGGAATTGGCAGATGAGTGAGGAGTGAATGTGAATGATTCTACTTGGCATGGGAAGATGAATGGAGCAGAAGTGGCCCTGCAGAGTTAACTCTAACCAGGTGAATGGGCAGTTAGAATTATCAAGGATGCTCCCCTACAAGAAAGCCAGGGAGATTTATGTTGTTCTGATATTTGAGGTGCTCCGCTGAGCAGTTTACAAAGTCACACCTAACAAGAACTAGTGGGATCTTTCTTTACATTCACAATGGGACTCCTCCTTACACTCACAATAGGACCCACTTGTGATTTGCATTTCATTGGTGATCTGTGGCATTGATGACAGAGGGAGCGCAGTCGGCTCCAGAAGTCCCCAAGCAGGTCTGTTTGTTGGGATCAAGAAAGAAAGAGAAAGCTGAAGTCTCAACTCTGGTTTGGGTCTACTGCTTACTTTAGGATCTTTCCTTGATACTAAGCATTCCCAAATGGTGACACAATCAGGTTGTAAGGAAACTCCAGAAACAATAGAAAAAAAGGATATTATACAATGATTTGTCCAGCTTCATCACATCCCAAAGCATTATATTGTTAATGACGCACATCCCATGTGAAGTCATTGTCACTGGAAGCAGCATGACTATTTTGCTCACTGCAAGTCTCATGGAATAAAATGAGGTCCTGACAAGGTACATTGCTAGAAACATTGGGCAGAACACCCAGGACAAATCCACTGCGTTTTGTTGCAATAGTCCTCTGCAAACTTTTGCACCCATCCAAGTAGGCAGATCAAGTATAGGCCATTTGAATCCTCGAATCTGTTCCAGCTTTCAGTGACATCGTGGTTAAACTATGACCCAGCTCTACTCAGCTACCTTCCCCATGATCCATTTATACCTTGATCAAAAATTTAACAACCATAGAGTTAAAACTAACAACTGGCTTTAAATCAGTCAGTGCTTATGGAAGAGAAATCCATTGCCCTCTGCTCCAATAAGCGCTTCCTAACTTTGCTCTAACTTAGAGGTGCTTTCCCTAGTCCTAAAGTCCCCGGCCAGCAGAAGTAGCTTCCTGTCATTTCACTGTGTTATATTCCCTTTAAAATACTGTAAACATTATTCTGATTCCCCACCCCTCCCCCGTAATCTTGAAAATTCTGAGAAATTCCCAAGGTACACGGGTTATATTAAGAGGAAAGTTTCTGTATCATTCCAGTAAATCAATGCTAAACATCCTCCAGGATGACTATTCCTTCCCAAGAAACAGCACCCTGAAGCATTCAGCGTATGCCTACCTTAAACCTCAGCACTATTTTGTCCATTGGTTTTCGAACAATAGAACCATCTCATTTGAAGCTGCATGAAGTTTGAGGATAGCAGAATTGTTTATATTGCCATGTTTATAAGAATTCCTGAGAGACACTGAGCGCTCGAGTTCAATTTAGCAACATCTCAACACGTCAGGAAAAGGTAGGTGAGTTGTGGCTGGTGGAATATCTGAAATATTTTCACCAAACTATGGTGACAGCTTAAAGCAAATTATGGATAAAAGAATAGGAAGGTGTGTCAGTCCAAAAATAAGGTAATGCATAGTTTGGCGATGGAGAGAAGGCTGTACAAACACTGGGGTATACTCACTAGGTACAGCACCTCAACAGGTAACGTTTCCTCCTCCAGCTACTTAATCTAATCAACTATTCTCGTTAGCCCTCTCTGTCTATTATCTCCACTTTCAACCACTTTTTCTCATGCTGTTTACATTGTAAATACATGCTGGTACTTACGTACATTTATTTCATATCCATACTTTAACATCCAACTTTATTTTTATATAATCTTTTATTCTTTTTAATTGTTAAATGTTACTTTTTGTCACATGACGCACCCTGACCAACACACCCCAGCAAATGTCTAATACATGAATAAAGTTGATTCTTGGTACATTTCATGTGAAGAAAGGGGGAAAGGCTAGAGGATAGATTGAGTTCTAACCTAGATAGCCAGTCCTCCATGGAAGGTTCTGGTCAAAGGGGATTCAATCACTTAATGGTGCAAATAAGAATCTCACCTGCCTGGTAACAAACACGTCTTAGAGCAATGAGAGATGAACTTAGGAATGGAGAAGAAAGATGCAGTGATCACTATCCACATGGATCAGTGACATACGAATGAGAAGAGAGGAGATCCTGCTTATTGAGGTTCAGAATTAAAGGGCAGGATGTTTGTGCTGTAAGCTCAGGATTATTGACATAGGAAGCTGGACGTGTGGCTGAACAAACAGGGCCGAAAGGAAAGGGGTCCATCTCCTGGAGACCCGATCATTGCTGGAGCAAGATGCACTGCTGGAGTGTTCCTTTGACACCCTTTTCATGCCCCCTGCCAGCCCCAGCCATTACCTAGGCTCCTTCACCTGGTTTCAGCTGCTCATTATCCCTCCCTTACCTACTTCCTGTTAACACACCCAGTCTCTTTCCCACACCAGGCTCCATCTACCCATCATCCTCCACCTCTCCTCATGGGACTAGGCAGAGTCATAGTTCAGAATGGATTAGATGGGCCCAAGGGCCTGTTTCTGTGCCATGACCCAATGACATATAGCAGACCAACGCCTGCCTCACCCCTCCCTCCCACTTCTCTTGACTAATTATCTTCCTTTTACACTATCTGTCCTTATGCAGGGTCGTGACCCAAAGCCCGGCCATGCCTCCGTCCTCACAGGTGCTGATCAACACCTCCCCTCCCCAAGCTTGTTTTTTTTCCACCCAGGCTCCAGCAGTCTCTTGTGCCTCCAAGCAGTACTGGGACAGGCCTCATTCGAATGGGGTAACACTTTACTCCTGATGGAAATAATAAATAGAATAAGTTATGGATGGGATGTGGTTGGAGGTGGGGAAGGACTCTGAATAGAATGTAAATATGTATTAGGATAAAATATGTAAGTGAGGCTCAGATCGAGGTAAGGAATAATAGTCACCAGACAGAAATGGTTGTAGCTATAGAATGTAAGTATTAAACAGCTGTTAAAAAATAGACTAATTGGAACATAAATTATATTGCCTGAGCTTTAGTGTGCACTGCATCTAAAACAAGAAAGGAGACCTGAAGGCAATAAATGAGATGTAGAAGTGATAACTGATTACTAGATGAACGGTCCATGAATTCAATTGCACAGCGCATGGTTTTAATGGGAGCAGTTGAACTGATAATCAAATTGGATAGCAGATATTTTTCACAGGTCACTAGACACAGAAGGAAAAATGCTTAATGCAGTGTTGAATCGTGCACTACTGTACCCCATGCGTAAGTATCACTCAGCATGTTGCAATGACGTCATTTCGGGTGAAACACACAAAATGCTGGAGGAACTCAGCAGGTCGGGCAGCATCAATGGAGGGGAATAAACAATCAGGATTTCAGACCGAGACCCTTTGTCCACACAAAGGAAGGGGGCAAAAGCCAGAATAAGGTGAGTGGAGGGGAAAGAATACAAGTTGGCAGGTGACAGGTGAGACTAGGTGGGTGGGTGTGGGAGAAGGAATGAAGTAAGAAGCTGGGAGGTGATAGGTAGAAGAGGTAAAGGACTAAAGAGAAAAGTATCTTATCTGAGAGGACAGTGGACCATGGAAGAAAAGGAAGAAGGAGAGAGGGAATCAGAGGGTGCAATCCAGGTTTGACGTCGCTGGTGCCTCTTTAGACTATGAACTTTCAACTAGAAAACAATATGATGTGATTAGGAAAGTAAGTTTTTACAGAAGGAAGCAAGCCCTCGATAAACAGACATATCATACCTACTCCGTTTTTGGAGAATCTACCATTGACGAATATAATGCATTCAGTTTCCTTGAACCCAAAGATTAGATTTTCAGAATGCTGGGGTTCCCACCTTTGGTCAAGAGGGAGTTTGTGAGATGAGAGCCCTGGCAACAACCACTCTAGAATACCAGTCCGAGGTAAACTACTCCCAATATAGGTGGGTGGCAGGGGAATCAGGAGAGAGCTTACAAGTATATTAGAGAACACAAGATATTCTACAGGTCCTGGATGTCTTGAGTAACCCATACAAAATGCTGGAGGAACTCAGGAAGTCAGGCAGACTCTTTGGAGAAAAATAAGCAGTCAATGTTTCATCACCTGATGAAAGGTTTCACCTGAAAAGTCACCTGTTTATTCCATGACAGACTTGCTAAGTTCTTCCGGCAGTTTTAGGTGTTGAGCATGTGAGAGAGAATGTTACAGGGAAAATAAGTGGAGTATTGGAACTGACGGAAATCAACCAAGAGCTGGTGTCGACAAGATCTTGTATAGTAAGACGGACTCTTGACTTCACAGTCTACCTCGTCATGGCCTTGAACTTTATTGTCTGCCTGCACTACACTTTTTCTGTAACTGTAGCACTTTATTCTAAATCATGTTATTGCTTGTACTACTGTGTTGTATCAGTGTAATGAAGTGATCTTGCAGAATGGCTTGTAAAACAAAGATTTGCACTGTACCTCAGTACATGTGAAAATAATAAACCAATTTCCAGTCTAATTTACTAGTTCACCAAGATGGCCCGAACAGTTTTCTTCTATGTTGTTAGGAAAATATATTAAAAATAAATGAAATTCTGATTACGTGCACCAGATCGCCACTATACCTCCCTCAATCATAGGACTCTGCAGAGAGGGTGCGGACAGCCCAGTACATCTGTAGATGTGAACTTCCCACTATTCAGGACATTTACAAAGACAGGTGTGTAAAAAGGGCCTGAAGGATCACTGGGGGCCTGAGTCACCCCAACCACAAACTGTTCCAGCTGCTACCGTCTGGAAACGGTACCACAGCATAAAAGCCAGGACCAACAGGCTCTGGGACAGCTTCTTCCACCAGGGCATCAGACTGATTAATTCATGCTAATGCAACTGTATTTGTATGTTATATTGACTGTCCTGATGTACATAATATTTATATAAATTACTATAATTGCACATTGCACATTTAGACAGAGGCATAATGTAAAGATTTTTACTCCTCATGTATAGGAAGGATGTAAGTAATAAAGTCAGTTCAATTTAATTTATATGGGTTACTATTTTATGAATATACACTGCTGATGATGTTATCATGCATGAACTGTTGAGTAGGTTTTGTCCTGGATATCTACTTAACTGAACCAGTGCTTTGTTCACAATCTACTAGAGTCCATTTGACATCTACCCCGGTCCTATCACATTTTATTCATGCCAAATCTCTGAAATGAGCTGTCAGGGTTAAATCTACTTTACACCAGTGTGCAATGATGCAGCAAAGCTTACATTGAAACTTAGAGACCAAATAATTCTTACCTAGCTGTCTATGTGACACGTGTAATAAATGCTTGCTGGCATATTTTGCTTCTAATCAGAATATTTTTGTCAATTAGTCATTGACTGCATTCAAAGCAAGGGCGAATATTGAACATTAAGTAAAACAAGGGGTTTAGGGATAGGAGTGGAGATCGATCAGCTATGTAGATGTACTAATTAGTAAGTTCAGATGACACGAACATTGGCAGAGATGTGAACTGAGGATATTTTATCAGAACATAGTGCAGGATATAAAACAATTTGACATACAGGCAAAATATGACAGATGGAGTTTAATTGGGACATGTGTAAGGTGTTGAAATTTGGAAGATCAGATGTTATACAGGACACCCAAGAACAATGAGGTAGAGGGGAATCGGGGGTGCAAGTCCATAGCTCTCTGAAAATGCTAACTCCCAGTAAACAGGATGGTGGTGAAATCATGCACACGCACACTTGCCTTCATCACTTGGGGAATTGAGAATCAAGCTGTATAAAACGTTGGTCATGCCACGTTTGGAGTCTTGTGTGCAGTTCTGTTTGCCGCATTATAGGGAGGATGTAAGGACGTTAGAAAAGACACAAAAGAGATTTACCAGGATGCTGCCTGGATAAGAGATTAGAAGTAGATTAGCATTACTGTCACGTATACATTGAAGAATCAAGTGAAATGCATAATTTATGTCAAAGACCAACACAGCCCGAAGATGTGCTGTGGGTAGCCCATGATTGTCACCATACATCTGGCGCCCACGCCACATGTCCACAACTTACTAACCCTAACCAGGATGTCCTTGGAATGTATGAGGAAACTGGAGCACCTTGGAGGAAATCCATGTATGTTTTCCAAGGAGAAAGTACAAACTCATTACAGACAGTGATGGAAATTGAACCCTGTTTGCTGGCACCATAACACATTATGCTAACCTCTGTCCTATCATGCTATGCCATATTAGATTCAAGGAGAAGCTGGATAAACTTGGATTGTATTCTCACAAGTTGAGGGGTGACTAGTTATAAGTATTTCAAAGTATGAGAGGTGGAGTGAGGTTAAGTAGTCTTTATTTCCAGAGTGGAAATGTCAGATACTAGAAGAGAGGGAAAAAGTTTAAAGGAGGTTTTCAAAGTAAGTTTTTCCACACAGAGAGTGGTAGTGTCTGGAAAGTATTACCAGGGAAGGTGGTGGAAACAGACATGATAGCAATTTTTCAGAGGCGTTTTGACTTTACATGAAAAGAGGCAAGAGATAGAAGGATATAAACCATGGGCAGGCAATTGTATGAGTTTATTTTGGCATCATGGCTAGCACAGACATAGTGGGCTGAAAGGCCTCTTCCTGTGCTCCATTGTTCTATGTTCAATGTTCTATATAAGGCAGATAGAAAGTTTTGATGTTTTAACTTGATACTCTTTTCAGATGTTGAATTAGGTGAACCAGGTATGCACGCATCCTCTGAAGAGTCCAAAGTAATCGGTTACATTTTTCTCACAATGGTCATGCAATTAATAAATAGAAGAGAGCCCTGCATTTGGTTTCAAATGAGAATGATAACCATAATAATGTCACAATAAATATAAATCAGTGCAATAAGTAACATCAAGATAGGCACTTGTCAAACACTCCTGCTTAGCATGTTTTTTCCCTTCTTGCTTTGATGGAACTGTTCAAATTTGAATTTTGAAACAGACTACTGGTACGATGGTATGTGAAAAGCAATGACAAGATACGGCAGCTAAGGTTATCTGTGGGCTCTGGGTCTGATCAATGTGAGGAAATAAAACATGTTCAGCTTCAAGCTGCTGCTGGTCCCATACATTCCACCGAGCTGTGAGTGTGGCTTTGCAGAATGATCTAATGCGCTCGGTCACACACCATGTACTGACAATGAATCACAATCAGGCTTAATATCATTGGCATATATCATGAAATTTGTTGTTATCCGGCAGCAGTACTTTGTAATGCATAATAAAAAACTGTAAATTACAGTAAGAGTATATGGTTTTGAAAGTTAAATTAAATAAGTTGTGCAAGAAAGGGAAAATAAAGTAGTGAGGTAGTGTTAGACCATAAAACATAGGAGTAGAATTAGGCCATTTGGCCCATCGAATCTGCTGCACCATTTAATCATGGCTGATCCTATTTCTCCCCTCCTCAGCCCCACTCCCTGGCCTTCTCCCTGTAACCTTTGATGCCGTGTCCATTCAAGAACCTAACAAGGTCTGCCTTAAATACACCCAACGGCCTGGCCTCCACAGCTGCCTGTGGTAATAAATTCTACAAATTCACCATAGGTTCATGGGTTCAATGTCCATTCAGAAATCTGATAGCAGAGGGGAAGAAGCTATTCCTGAATTGTTGAGGTTCAGGCTCCTGTATTTCCTCCCTGACGCCAGCGAAGAGAAGAGGGCATGTCCTAGGTGATGGAGGTTCTTAATGATGGATGGTGCCTTTTTGAGATCCTGGAAGATGTCCTGGATGCTGGGGAGGCTAGTGCCCATGATGGAGCTGACTAAGTTTACAACTATTCATCAATGAAGATGAATTGAATCTTAGAGTCATAGAGTCATCAAACACTACAGCACAGAAATAAGTCTTCAACCCAGCTTAAGGCTGCAGATACCAGAAAGTAGAATTTATGCCTTTTCATGAATAATTAGTGTTGTCTAGTACCTTAACTTTAATTGCCTCTAAACATTTAAATTAGTTGTCGCATGCTTTCTTATCCGTTTAGCTCTGTGTTGCATTCTCAACGGAAGTTATTGGGCTCCTGTAATCGATTCATTGGGTTCCTGCATTGCTTCCTGTCCTACTGACTCATATAAGGATGAATTCAGTTAATCCCTATTGATCAGAACAATGCAAAGTTTTACAATTAACCAATACCCCATAAGAGAAGGGAAAGATAAATCACTGAGCTGATCGGAGCTCATACCCTGCTGAAAATATGTATTCACATTTTATTGAGATAAGATCAGAAAATGTTGCAAATGCTAAGCAAGTCAGGCAACATTTGTGAAGAGAGAAGCAGGTAATATTTCACCAACAGGTTAACCCAGTTTATCTCACTTTGGATTCTGCTCATCCTTCTGAGTATCTCAGACTTCCTTTTATGTTTCAATTATATTACATTGGGTGGATTGTGTTGAAGTGATTACCTTACTGCATAACGAATGAAGCATACTCAGTAGCCTCTTTATTAGGTACCCCAAACACCTGCTCACCGATGCAAATACCAATCACATGGCATCAACTCAATGCATAAAAGCATGCTGACCTGGTCTGGAGGTTCAGTTGCTGTTCAGACCAAACATCAAAATGGGAATGAAATGTGATCTATGTGACTTTGACTGTGGAAGGATTGTTGGTGCCAGATGGGGTGGTTCGGGTATCTCAGAAACTGCTGATCTCCGAGGATTTTCATGTACCACAGTCTCTAGAGTTTAAGAGAATAATGTGAGAAACAAAAATCATCCAGTGAGCAGCAGTTCTGTGGGAAAAAATGCTTTCTAATCGAACAGGTCAGAGGAGAATGGCCAGACCGGTTAAAGCTGAGAGGAAGTAACTCAATTAACGACATGTTATAACAACGGTGTACAGAAGAGCATCTCTGAATGTACAATGTGGATGGGCTACAGCAGCAGAGGATCACACCAGTTTCCACTCCTGTACCTAATAAAGTGGTCATCTTTTTGGGAGCTACTCAGGGTTGTACCTTCTGAATCAGGCAAAAGAAAAATTGTTGGGAGAGGGAACAAAATTGAAGATTCAATAACTTCTACCTCACTACAAAGGCTTTTTTACTCTCTATCAACGGTAGGTAGCTTAAGTGGCAATGACCCTCACTCATGCATTAACTCATGCCTTTAAGCACACTTTGATAGGCAGGTCTACAACATATCCACCCGAGACACCCACATATCCGGATAATTTCAGTCTCTGAGTTTGACATCCGGGCATCCTTCAAGAGGGTGAGTTCATAAAAAAGTGTCTGGCCCAGAGGCTGAGCACTAAAGTTCTGTGTGGACCAGCTGGCTTGAGTATTTACTAACAGATTCACCTTTTCATTCCTGCAGTCTGAGATTCCCACCTGGTTCAAAAAGACATTATGACTTGCCTCAATTATGACTGTCCAATAGCACTGCTTCTACTGCAGTAAAGTGCTTTGAGAGATTGGTTATAGCATGAGTAAACTCTTGCCTCACAGTTGACCTGGATCTACTCCTGTTTGTCCACCACCACAACAGGTCAACAGCAGATGTAATTTCGATGGCTCTTGGTGCTGCTTTGAACCACCTGGGCTCAGTAACTCAACCATCAGGCTGGTGTTCATTGACTACAGCTTGGCATTCACTGTCACGCCGTCCAAGTTCATCATCAGACTTCAAAACTTGGGCTTCTGTATCTCCCTTGCAACTGGATACTCAGCAGTGAGGATGGTAAAATCTCTCCTCGCTAAGTGTATGATTAGTCCCCTGCTTTACTTTATTATACATACATAACTATGTGACTAAGCACAGACTCAATCCATCTTCAAGTTTGCCCACAATACTACTGTAGTTGAACAAGTCACAGATCTTGATGAATCAGCTTACCTGAGTGAGATATAGTGGTGCCTCAATTACAATCTTTCACTCAATGTCAGCAATACTAAAGAGCTGACATTGGACTTAAGGGAGAGAATGGTGAATATGCACCAGTCTACACTAGGGAATCAGTGATGGAGTCAGCAGCTTTAAATTCCTGGCCATTGGCATATTAGATGACTTTGCTCAACTCATAGACCCAATGATAAGGAATGCAGATCAGTACCTTTAGGGGGTTAAGGAGATCAGCTTGGCATCGAGCGTTCTCACAAATTTCTACAGTTCTACTGTCGAAAGTGTCCTGACTGGTTACATCACGGTCTGGTATGATAATCTGAATGAGGGAGAACGTACAAAGCTGCAGAGAGCTGTTGACTCTGCCCAGTACACCACAGGCACACTCCTCCACACTATCCACTGTATCTATAGCAGGAGCTGCCTTAAGAAGGCAGCATCAATCATCAAAGATCAAAGACCTTCTCACAGCTACCATCATATGGTCAGAGGTGCTTGCAGGTCAGGCGAGTTAGTAGCTTGGGAGATGGTAAACTTTATGCAGGATTCTGTTTGCTTCCAAGCTAAGGACTTGAGTTTCTCAGTGCCATCCAGAACATTCCTTCTCCTCCCTGACCAAGTCAAGTCGTCACTTTTTATTGTCATTTCGACCATAACTGCTGGTACAGTACACAGTAAAAATGAGATGTTTTTCAGGACCATGGTGTTACATGAAACAGTACAAAAACTACAATGAACTACGTGAAAACAACACAGAAAAAAAACTACACTAGACTACAGACCTACCCGGGACTTCATAAAGTGCACAAAACAGTGCAGGCATTACAATAAATAATAAATAAGACAATAGCCACAGCAGAGGGAAGTAAGTTGGTGTCAGTCCAGGCTCTGGGTATTGAGGAGTCTGATAGCTTGGGGGAAGAAACTGTTACACAGTCTGGTCATGAGAGCCCGAATGCTTTGGTTCCTTTTGCCAGATGGCAGGACAGAGAAGGGTTTGTATGAGGGGTGCGTGGGGTCCTTCATAATGCTGTTTGCCCTGTGGATGCAGCATGTAGTGTAAATGTCTGTAATGGCGGGAAGAGAGACCCCGATGATCTTCTCAGTTGACCTCACTATCCGCTGCAGGGTCTTGCAATCCAAGATGGGGCAATTTCCGAACCAGGCAGTGATGCAGCTGCTCAGGATGCTCTCAATACAACCCCTGTAGAATATGATGAGGATGTGGGGTGGGAGATGGACTTTCCTCAGCCTTCACAGAAAGTAGAGACACTGCTGGGCTTTCTTTGCTATGGAGCTGGTGTTGAGGGACCAGGTGAGATTCTCCGCCAGGTGAACCCCAAGAAATTTGGTGCTCTTAGTGATCTTTACCGAGGAGCTGTCGATGTTCAGCGGAGAGTGGTCACTCCATGCCCTCCTGAAGTCAACAACCATCTCTTTTGTTTTGTTCACATTCAGAGACAGGTTGTTGGCTCTGCACCAGTCCGTTGGCCGCTGCATCTCCTCTCTGTTAGCTGACTCGTCATTCTTGCTGATGAGACCCACCATGATTGTGTTATTGGCCAACTTGATGATGTGGTTCGAGCTGTGTGTTGCAGCACAGTCGTGGGTCAGCAGAGTGAACAGCAGTGGACTGAGCACACAGCCCTGGGGAGCCCCCGTGCTCAGTGTGATGGTGTTGGAGATGCTGCTCCCGATCCGGACTGACTGAGGTCTCCCAGTCAAGAAGTCTAATATCCAATTGCAGAGGGAGGTGTCCAGGGCCAGTAGGCTCAGCAGGCCAGTCATGGACCAGGGTTTCCAAAGGGTCAGTGAGGACGTTGACATTTTTCAAGTAGATTTTGATAATGCCCATATTTTTTATTTTTTCCACCTGGTAATTTTTCTGTGGCAGAGCTTGGAAAAGAGTGCCTGAAAATGACATGGCAAGTCCAATTGATGCACCATCAATAACTCTCTCTGAGACGTAAAGGCGAGATATCGGCTTTTATTGACTGGAAGAAGGAACAAGCAGTGGTTGACCACCATACTACATCCTGGAGACTGAGAGGCCAGGCTCAGGCCTCGATCGCCTTTATACAGGGGTCTGTGGGAGGAGCCACAGGAGCAGTCAGCAGGGACGTGTCCAGACAGGTATATGTAGTTCACCACACCAGTGAAACAGTAAATGGTTACATATACGCACTTTGAACTTCGAAATTCAAGCTTTTGATGGACGAGTCGACTTGGGGGGTTTGTCATACTAGTGGAATTGAAGAGTTTTTCAAAGGTAACTGTCTCAACAGTGATTTGACATCCCTCCTGCCAAGGTGTCTGATTTCGGAAGCATGACGGCAAGTGGGGGTTGTTGCTGCCTGGGAGAACACGAGCTCCGTTCTGGGTTTGCTGTGTTCATTGTCAGACATCCTTTTCTTCTGCAGGTACATGCAAAGTAATGGTTAATCACCCCACTAATATCAGTCTTCAGAGACAGGGTCTTGCTATCAGAGAGATCAGCGTAGCAGTGGTGAACGTCTCCTTTGTAGATTCTGAGTTGAGCACCCGTTGGATTATCAGGAGGGTGAGGACAGTAAAAGACAGAAACTAAACAAAGGCATTTGCTAAAGCTGTGAAGTGCAACTCAGATCTGTTGCTCAGATGCAAAAAGCAGATGGAGAACAATGGAGATGCACAGCTGATCAGACTGTCTGCAGAGACAGAGAAGTATTATTTCGGAATGATAACTGGTCAGTTCATATTCAAATAAATGAAACAAGTTACCTGACAGTGTTGAATTGGGTCCCAAAGATTGCATGCACTCAGATGGAGATGAGGCGCTGTTCCTCAAGCATACATTGGACACTATTGAAACAGCAGCTGAGGCCCAGCGTAGATGGTCAGAGGGACAGGGAATAGAGAATTAAAGTGAGAGTGAACCTCACACTGAGCTGAAATGATCTATATGGCAATGCTTGACTTCCAAAATCTGAATCTTCCACCAACTAGAAGCTGCACAACAGAATGCGGTGGGGACGGAGCATAATCAATTCCAAATCCTCTTTCAAGAGATATTCTGACCTGATTCAGAAAAACACATCCATTCATTTCCGCCTCATAATTGCTCTGGATAGTTTCAACTCTATTCCCACACTGACCCTTTTCTCGCTTCTTCTGATCGGCCCTACATCACCTCCAGCATCCTATCACACTATTTCTTTCCTTTCCGCCATGTATTCCATCTCTCCTGATCCACACATTCCTCCTACTGGGTCCTCCTCAACCCTGCCCCATTGGTTCCCAATTTCCACCGCACCTCCCTTATTTAATTCCATGCTCCACCTTCCTGTCCTATCAGAGTCCATCACCTGCTGCCCTATGTTGCCCCCACCTATCACCTCTCAGCCTCTGTTGCTACCCCAGTGTCCTCTCTGAATCTGCCTATCACTTCCCATCACCCCTCTATCATTCAGTCTGGACAAAGAGTCTTCACAAGTAAGACAATTGTCCACTTCCATTCACAGATGCTGCCTGAGCTGTTGAGTTCCGCCAGTACTTTCAAAGCTTTGAAGTACATTTGGTATCAAACAATGTACAAATTACACATCCTTGAGATTTGTTTGCTTACAGCCAGCCATGAAGCAAGAAAGCTGAAAGAACCCAAATTATAAAAAGAAAATAAAGACCAACACCCGATACGCAGAGAAAGGGGAAAAGCCACAAATCAAGCAGACAACATTCCGAACCAAAATGAATCCTTAGATCCAAACCCCGGAGCAGGCCCAAGGCTTTGGTATCAGTCCATGATATTAACAGGCACAGAGCACAGCAGCTGGAACAGTCTTCATAGACTCCGCACCATGGAGAGAGAAGTGAAAATCAGAGGAGAGCTGGTGAAATTGGCTTTCGTCTCCGATCCCGACAACATGTCTTTCCAGTCTATCTGGGCCGGCATTTGAATTGTCCACTCAGCGTATTGCACCTCGCACTGGGACCCAGGCCCCGTGCAGCAAAATGCACTGGGCCTGGACCACGCCACCCAGCGACTCGCTCCGGGCCCAGGTTTCGCTGCCCAGCCCAAAGCCATTCTGGATTTCCAGCATCTACAGAATCTCTTCTGTTCGTGACCTTCTCCTAAAGCTTGCTTTCTGCCTATTCCTTCATTGCCAATGATGCAAGATGCTGGAGCTCCCTACCTAATCTCACGATGGAGGTACCTTCAGCACAAAAATTGCACCACGTTATTTATCAGCGCCTACGCAAGAACAATTAGGAATGAGAAATAAATGCTTGCCTTGAATTAAACATTGTATAATCACATTTGATTAAATCATAGTAAGGTGTAGCATGAAAGAAGGCCATTTGCACCACCGATGGAAAGTCACTGAGGTGAAATATTTTTCACTCTAGAGTAACGTATACAAGCTTAAGAGGAATGATGGTGCCTAACCGCGACTCCTTTGCTTGTTTCTTCGGAAACAGCTCTATTTCTACCTTTAATATCTTTATTTTTCCCTTTCGGGGTTCTTTTAAAGACTCTGACCTGGAGTTACATGCAGCGTTCAGTTCTTTGCGGGAATGGGACCCGTTCCCGGGGTTCCACGCCTGGCCACTATTCGACATGCCAAGGGTTTGGCCTGAGAGTCTCGATTGTGTTTGGAAGCCTAAGATCTCAGGGCTCTGGAGACGGGCGGAGCGAGGGTCGGTGTTAAGGCCGGAGACTCGTGTGTCATCGGGGAGGCCGGAAAGTCTTTCGCTGTGGGCCCGAAGACCCAAGGCCTTTGCGATCTTCGGACAGAGCTCGAAAAAAGCGACAATACGGACTTTTAAGATCGTAAACCAGCAGGTTGTTGTTATGTCTCCCACTCGCTGTGAAAATGGGAGACACCTCCCTCTCCCTTGCCAGGGTTGTCGAATTTCGGACGTAATGTGAAGCCTTTGGGGTAACTTTGGTCTTTGTCTTTGCTATTGGTTAACACATGCTTGGGCTCATTTGATTTTGTCGGTGGGGGGGGGGGGGATTGTTGCTCGCCACCGCTTATGCGCGGGAGGGGGGAAATGGGGGGGACTCACATTTAACTGTCGTTCAATTTTTGGGGCACCTCTGTTTTTATGGATGTTTTGCAAAGAAAAAGCATTTCAGGATGTATATTGTATACATTTCTCTGACATTAAACTTGACCTTTGAACCTTTGAACACAAAATGCTGGAGGAACTAAACAGTTCAGGCAACTTGTACGGAAAGGAATAAACAGTTGACGTTTTGGGTTGTGACCCTTCATGAGGACTGGAAAGGAAGGGGGTAGTTGCTGGGGCAAGGGGGGAACGGAGTACAAGTTGGCAAGTGATAGGTGAAGCCAGGTGAGGGCAAAGGTGGGTGGGGAGAGGGGTTGAAGTGAGAAACTGGGAGGTGATAGGTGGAACAGGTAAAGGATTGAAGATAAGGAATCTGATAGGAGAGGAGAGCAGACCACGGCAGAAATGGAAGGAAGAGAAGCACCGGGGGAGGTGATAGGCAGCTGAGGTGAAGAGAAGTTTCTCACTCCGTGTGGATGCTGTTTACCCTGCAGATTTTCTATTTTATTTCAGATTCCCAGCAATGGCTGCATTCTCCTAATCCCTTCCTGTACTGAAATTTTGTTAATTCTATCAGCATTTTACACATCAATTCTACAATTGAATAAAGGCAAAGCACAATTGTACAATTGGATCAGAATTTTAAATTCTGTGGCTAATGAGGGGATCAGGATGCAGACAAATTGGTAATTAAGTCATTTCAGTCATAAGAAAAGCAAGGCAGTGAGAAATCCTTCATTTCCTGAACAATGCTATAGTGAAGCTGTTAGACAGTAATCTGTGTACAGCCATTCCTCACTTCACTCTGACTCTAATGAATGCTCTAATGACTTAGCAGTGAGCCTACAAATCTCCTCTATGGCAGAAAGTTATATCTGTAGTGTTTTGGAAATGTATTCAGAGAATACACGCTCATGAGGTCAGCAGGGGAGCCAGAAAGTTGCGAGATACAAGGAGGCTGTGCATGTCGTTATTTACTGTGATAAACCTGGACCTTTCCTCCGAGTCATTATCACCAGCTGCCACTGAAATATCACCACAATGAGGGTGGCTGGAATGGATGAATACATTCCTGTCTGACATAAAGCCCCAGTGGATTGACAGAAGCATTAGTATATCTGTTGGCATCAAACGGCAATAGCGACTCTATTGCTAATTATTGTACATGCACCTGAAATGTTACTTCATGGTCTTGTTGAACAAGCCCATCATATACATTTAATTAAAAACAGACTTGAACAAGATGAATTAGGTGCCGTGAAATTTTAAACCCTTTCCCTGTGGCAGACTCGTTAATCCTCTACCTGAGCCGGGCATGCCTGTAGTATCAAGGACAATGCTGGTGATTGTCAGCAAGCTTAGACAGAGACTGGTAGGTTTGCCAACAGTCGCTGGATGCACTCCTGCAGGTCTAAGATTTTGGATTACATGCCGGTTGATCATGTGACCTCAATCATAAGAGACCATGAGACGTAGGAGCAGAATTAGGCCATTCGGCCTGTCAGAGGCTTCACCATTCCATCATGGCTGATTTTTTGTCCCTCTCAACCCATTCACCTGCCTACACCCCGTAAGCTTTGAAGCTCTTAATAATCAAAAACCTATCAACCTCCACTTTAAATAAACCCAATGACTTGACGTGGATTCTGAGGCTGTGCCCTCTAGCCCTAGACTCTCCAATAAAGGAGGCATCCTCTCCACGTCCACTCTATCTAGGCCTTTCAATGTTTGATAGGTTTCGATGAGATTCCTCCTCCTCCTTCTAAACTTCAGCAACTACAGGCCCAGAGCCATCAAGTTCTCCTCGTGCATTAACATTAACCGACCATTTTCACCAGCACTGTACAACAATATGGCACTTCAACATCATCAGGCCTGGCCTGCTGTTCCCATTTCCCAAAGGCACTGCGGGACCAGCTCCAGCTTCCACACTTCATTTCATCATAGTTCTCTTGTACTTGCCTGCTACAGGTTAGGACTCTGAAGCCGAAAGGGGGAAACAGAAAATGGAAGGAAGGTGTACAGAGGCTGCAGGAGAACGTCTTTGCTACCAATCAACAGAATATGCCAAGGTCAAGGCTAAGATATCTGTCAACCCATTTCACTTGCACCCTTACTCACATTCTTCAAGCACACAACCTGCGGCAGTTCTGTGGGCAAAAATGCCTTTTTAATGAGAGTGGTCAGAAGAGAATAGCCAGACTGGTCCAAGCCAACAGGAAGATGAATAAGCATGTGCTCAATAGCTCAAATAACCACGCATTACAACAGTGACCTGGAGAAACGCATCCCTGAATCCACAGCACATCGAACCTTCAACTGGATGGGCTACAGAAATAGAAGACCACAAACTTTATTAGGTCAGAAGGATACGTAGTGTCTCACAGCATTGCCTTTCCTAACTTGCTTGAGGACGGTACCTCTCATTCTTCCACGATTGTGAACAAGGCTTGAAATACTCAGAATCAGAATGTTTTTTATCATTGACATATGCCGTGAAATTTGTGGCTATGTGGCAGCAAGACATAAAATAGTTACTGTAAATTACAATCAAAATAAAGTAATAGTCCAAAAGAAGAGAAATGAGGCTGTGTCTAAGAGTTCATAGACTGTTCGGGAATCTGAAGGCAGAGAGAAAGGAGCAGCTCCAAAAGCACTGAGTGTTGTTAAGTTCACTGTATTAATGTTGCCCCTTTGCCACTTTAGTTCTGGATTTCTTCTCCAATTTCTGATCCAGGAAGTTAGGGCAAGCTGGATCCAAAATTAGGAGACTGGAGACCGTGGGTAATAATGGAGGTTGATCTTCAGATTGGAAATCTGTAGCCAGTGGTGTACCACGGGGAACTGTTATATCTAAAATAACCTGTCATGAGATTAGACTGTATACGTGGGTGGGAGGGAGGGAGGAACAGGGCTTGTTTCACTGTTGTTTTTTTGCTTGTTTTGTCTATTCTGTTGTGTCCTGTATTGTTCATTTCTGACATTGTGGCACACTATGGTGGCATAGGAACGTGTGGCAACACTTGCAGGCCGTCTTCTGCACATCCTTGGGCATGTTGGTTGTTCACATAAATTACACATTTCACTGTCTCCATGTGCATGTGATAAATAAATATATCTGAAACATTACTCTAGTCTGATAAGTAAGGCTGTTGGAGTTATACTTGGTCGAGATGGTTGCCCAAGAATATAAAGGGTCATAACACCAGCTGGAAGCTTCAGCTGAGCAGTGGCAGATGGATTTCATCTAACCAGGTATGAGGTAATGCATCTTGCATATTCAATGTTCAAGTACGTGAGATTAGCCTAGATTGGCATCTTGGACAAGATGGGCCTGTATCCACTCTGTGGGACTCCAAGACTTCATTACTGTTTGATGCCTGTGACAAAGTTCAAAGTAAGATTTATTGTCGGAGTACATTCATGTCACCATGTACAACCCTGAGATTCTTTTTCCTGCATGAATACTTACCAAATCTATAGAATAGTAACTGTAGATAGGGTCAATGAAAGAGCAAGAGCATAGAAGGAAACAAACTGTGCAATTGCAAATATAAATAAATAGCAAGAGTATGAAATAACAAGATAAAGAGCCCTTAAAGTGAGATCATTGATTGTGGAAACACCTCAATAGATAAGTATAGCTGTCCTCTTTCGTTCAAGTCCCTGATGGCGGAGGGGTAGTAACTATTCTTGAACCCGATGGTATGAGTCCTGAGGCACTTGTACCTTCTACCCGATGGCAGCAGTGAGAGAAGAACATGGTCTAGGTGGTGAGGATCTCTGACGATGGATGCTGCCGTGTTTCATGTAGATGTGCTCAATGATTGGGAGGGTTTTACCCATGATGTATTGGGCCGAATCCACTACCGTTTGTTAGATTTTCCAATCAAAAGCTTCGATTTTCCCATGCCAGGTCACAATGCAGCCAGTCAGCACACTTTCCACCAAACACCTATAGAAGTTTGCCAAGGGTTTTGACGACATGCCGAATCTCCGCAGCCTTCTAAGGAAATAGAGGCACTGTCACACTTTCTTTGCAATTACACTTACATGATGGGTCCAGGACAGGTCCTCTCAGATAATGACACCCAGGAACTTAAAGTTACTGACCCTCTCCACCTCTGATCCTCCCGTGAGTACTGGCTCATGGACCTCTGGTTACCTTGGTCTTGCTGACATTGAGTGAGAGGTTCCTGTTAGGACACCACTCAGCCAAATTTTCAATCTTGTTCCTATACACTGATTCATCCCCACATTTGATTCGGCAGACAGCAATGGTGTCATCAGCGAACTTGAATATGAAATTGGAGCGGAGCTGTTCTTAGCCACACAGTCTTAGGTGGAAAGCAAGTAGAGCAGGGGGCTACGCACACAGCCCTGTGGTGCACCTGTGCTGACAGAGACTGTGCAGGAGATGTTTTTGCCAAACGAGAACCTAGAGTGCTGAAAACTGTAAGTGTTTGAACTATTTCAATAAAAATTGACCTCATTCTGTGGTTAAAAGGCATCTTTAATCCAGTTACTATTGAATATACAGTTCTTCAGATTTATTAATATACTGATCAGAAAGAACAAAATAAAGATTTCCATTTCTATAATGCCTTTCATAATCACAGCTCATCCCTGCGTACTTGACAGCTAATGAGGTATTTCTGAAAACTGTAGTTATTGTTGGAACACCAGCAATGTTTTGCTGAGTCATTGGAGAAACCTGTCTTGAAATAAGGCACCAGTGAAGAAGTGGTTAGATAGAAGTATAGGTTATAGAGCTTATTTCCTTAAACGAAGTTTGAACTCAAAGCACTTAGAGACAGAGGTGAGATTACTAACAACTGAGTTACAGCTGTCTATAATAATTAACATCTAACTAATTGTTCTCACTGAACACTCCCTCGGTACACACAGAGGCTATGATATTTCAAAGGGACAGGGCTATTGTACCAATTTAACCCAGTATCGTGTCACTGATCCTTTGCTTGTGAGGAAACTGTTGGAACAGAAAAAATTGTAGAGAGGCCAAGAATGTGTCAGGGCAAGGATAGGATTTATAAATAAGTTACATTTTGAAAGGTCCAATTAACACTGGTGTTTATCTGATTGAAATTAAATGCCTTCTTTCATGACGATGAATTCATTTATAAAGATGAATGAGACCGCAGTGGAGTTCTGGGAGGCACCTTCCACTGGACCACAATAATTTGAGAAATAATATCACTTCCCCTCTTGTCCACTGGCTGAAGTTTTGATGACTCAGCAGGAGAATCTTTGTGGAAATTAAGCAAAACTTTTTTGAAAGAATGGTAAACATTCTGAAGTTCATGAAACATCAAATTGTATAACCATTGTGTATTTGGTGGGATCTATTTTCACCATTACACTTACATACATTACAAAAACTATTCAATGTAAATTTTAACTGAATAAAGATTTTGAAATTTCTCTCCAAACAGTTTTCAAGTATTATTGTTGACATTTCAGGCTGAAACTCTGTATTAGGACTGAGAATGGAGAGGCAAGGTTGCCAGCAGAAAGAAGAGAAGGGAAGTGGGAAGAGAGTCCAGGGTGACTGATGGACTGAGAACAATGTAAGATGTAAGTCACCATTTTGAAAAATAAGGCATTTGATAAGGTTCCCCATGTGAGGCTCGCTCAGAAAGTAATGAGGCATAGGATCCAAGGAGACCTTGCTTTGTGGATCCAGAATTGGCTTGACCACAGAAGGCAAAGGGGAGTTGTAGATGGTTTGTATTCTACATAAAGGATGGTGACTAGTGGTGTTCTGCAGGGATCTGTTCTGGGACCTCTCCTCTTTGTGATTTTTATGAATGAGCTGAATGAGGAAGAAGAAGGGTGGGTTAGTAAGTTTGCTGATGATACAAAAGTTGGGGGTGTTCTGCTGCAGTACCATTAATAATGGTTTCTCACTTTTCACCATGTCAGATGTTGACCTAATCAGTCTTTAGTTTCCTGCTTCCTGCCTCCCTCTCCCAGGATGCCACACTTGTTGATTTCAAGTTCAAGCTCAAGTTTAATAGTCATTCAATCATATGATGTATACAGCTAAATGAAACATTGTTCTTCTGGGGCTAAGATGCAAAACACAGCATGTACAGTCACACACAGCACATATAGTTACAATAGCACATACAGTCACAAAAATAATATTAGCACAAGTCCATGAATGGTATGGCCTGAAGATTAATATGGCATGGCTTGGGATGTTATCCTGGAGTCACGTTTCTACACGAACAGGCAGGCAACAGTTCCTCATCCTCACTGGGTCAGCCACAGATGAAGGCAACCAGTCTGTCTTCCATGGAGTGAACACTTGAGATGAGAGCCCCAGTGAGACAGCCAGCCCATCTAAAGAGACCTTTTTCTGAATCTATTCAATTTGAGAAGTTGGAACCATATTTTGAGATGTCACGTGTCGTCAATGGAGAAGACTTATGTAAAACACATCTTTAATTCTATCACTTCTTATTTTGCACTACTAATTCTCCAAACTTAAGACAATGCATTAGAAAGGCAGTGTGTACCATAAAGGACCCTCACCAACTAGGACACGTCCCTCTTCTCATTACTCCCATCAGGGAGGAGGTACAGGAGCCAGAAGACACACACTCAATGTTTTAAGAACTGTTTCTTCCCTTCCACCATCAGATTCCTAACTGTTCTATGAACCCATGAACATAGCCTCACTGTTTTGCTCTCTACTTTTTAATATGTATTTCTTACTGTTACTTGCAGCACTTTTTTCTCTGTTCCACAAATTTCACAACATACACAATAATAAACCTGATTCTGATTCTAATTCTGATTCACTTACTTTCTATAGCACAAATGTTTGCTTTGTTTTTTAAAAATATTTAATCAGTTTTTAATATTATTTTCTTTATCTGTATATAACACACTAATTAGACCTTTTCATTAATCTTCTAGTCTTTCGTTGATGATTTTAATATTCAGCCAATCTTTACACCTGCAATCCAGCTTTGAGTAATTGTATGAATTTCCTTTAATCTTGATAATATCTATTTTAATAAATCGTAGATGGTGGATCCTCTTGTTTTTTTTCTTTCTCGTTGCCTGTATCCATTCTGTGTATCCTGATCAATTAACTTAAACGTCTGTCTCTGCATCTCTGCTGACTGAACCATATGCATCGAAATGAGGTCATTAATTAATCTCTCTCGTTGCACAATGCCAGCTCCAGAAACACCAGCTTTCCATTTGACTCCATGATGTGCTTTACTAAGACGACCTCCTCAAAACACCAATGACCTCCTCATCAGGAGTGCCTTTGCTCAGATGATTTATTTTTTTAATCTATATATAAATTAAAATCGCCCATCATACTTCTCCAAAAAGTTTCTATTACTTTTTCCTTTCTCTGCTCTTTCCAAACATGAGGTTATTGTTAATGGGTTTCATACACATTCCGAGTGAATTCTTGCCTTCATTGGTTTACATATCCTCCCAAATGGTTTCGAGAGCCTGGTTTCCTGAACTTTGTTCATCCTTCTTTATTGTCCTAAGGCCATCTTTAATTAACAGAGTCACCTTTCCATCTTTTCCTGCTTGTTCCTCTTTCCTAAATGTCACGTAGGCTTCAATATTCAGGTCTCAGACGACACCACTCTACAGCTGTCTCTGTAACAACAATCAGAGCACATTTATTTACTTCTAGTTGCATTCTCCTTTCATCTGATTCGCTTCAAAACCCACATGCACTCAGATACGCAGCCTGTAGATGCGTCTTTTTACTATTTTTGTGACCTCTTTGCCTTTTCTACTGATCTGGACATCTTCTACGTAGACACTAAAACTAGAAAATTAATCATATGTCATTAAACAGTTCCACTACTGCATTAGAAAATAATCACAAACAGAAATGTTTGATTTGGCAGATTATAGTATTCCAATCTGTTATAGTAGATGAAGAAAGATAGGCATATAATTTAGATGTTTCTAGTTTTAGGTTTAAAAAAAGAGAACTAATTGACAAAAGAATCAACACAGGTTTACATTTTTAGATGCAGCTGAGTGGCAAGGAATGGCAGGGTTGGTGATGGAAGCTAATTCAATCATTACAGTCAGACGTTCCAGCTGTTCAAATACTTGAAAGGAAAGTATTTACAGAGCTGAGGGGAAAGGTCAGAGGAGGGGAACGAGCCTGATTTCCTTCAAAAGAAATGCCTTGAATTCAGTGAGCCGACTAGCCTCATTCCACTGTGTCATCCTTGTTCTGATGTCCTATTATTTATTTTCAGTACCTTTATGTACTTTGAAATCATTTTCTCAGGGGACTTGTGACAGTTTTCAGGAAAGACTCTGACTATGTTTCCTTCAAAAGTGTTACTGGGGACTTTCCTGTGTAACTATGGAAACGCAGACAAACATAATTTTAGAAGTCACATGGCTTTGATTGTTTTACTTTTACATACATAAAATGTGCGGTACACCATTTTATTGGTCCACCATGTGTACACAGGCCATAATACTAATCTAAGCTAATTCCACTTACCTGTACATGATCTATATCTCTCTATCCCCTGCTTGTTCCAGTGACTGTCAAAATGTTTCTTATTACGGAATCTCTTTCTGCAACCTCCTCCGGCACCACATACCAGTCACCCGCCTTTGATCTGTGTGGGGCACTGGAGCATATTGGGCTCCAGGTTTTTAGAGCACCTGAAAATGGTTAATTGTTGTTTAATAAGAATCGTTAATCATTTAGAGTTCCTTGTGATTTTGCCTCAAGTGCCCCGGTCTTTGTAATGTTGTCTCCTGGTGGTTTCTATTTCTGTTTATTAAGTTTATTTTGACAGGCTCAGGGATTCCGTGTTATTTGTATTGTTTAAGTGGACACCCGATTAGCGCTATTCCCATTGTCCTAGTTTCAAGGATGTTACATCTCACAGTGTCACTCAGCTGAGTTCTTTTGGAATTATACTGAATAAACTCTGGTCACGGTCTCTACATTGGAGCCTGTCTTTTCTTTGCACTTGGGTTTCGATACTGCCTACACACATTGGGACACCCAACACTCTCTTTGTAAAACAAACTCAGCTGTAAGCTTTTGCGCTCTCATCTTAAACCTGAGTCCCCCTAAGTATTTAACATTTCCACCCCGGGAAGGAAAGTTGGGCTATCTATGCTTCTTAAAATTTTAAATTAGGTCAATCCAGTTCAAGAAATTACTCCACATTTGTTCAACTTCACCTGTATCTAATACACTCCAGACTGGACAATGTCTCAGACCATTTTCACCATCCAAGGAGCCTCCACATCCTTCCTGTAGTGTGGCAACCAGAAAAGTGCACAATACTCCAAATCAATACAGTTAGACCTTAACAAAATCCAGATGCAGGCAGAAAAATGGCAGATGAACTTTAATGTAAGTAAATGTAAAATATTACATGTAGGAAGTAGAAATATTGAATATAAATATACAATAGGGGTCTGGGATTAGAATGTGCATTGTATAAGAAGGATTTAGGTGACCTGATAGACTCATCACTATCAACATCTAAACAGTGCACAGAAGCAATTAGGAAGGCTAACAGAATGTTGGGCTATATAATGCCGTCAGTGAAGTTCAAGTCTAGAGACATCCTCCTTAAGCTGTATAATGACCTGCGAGGCCAAACCTTATTATGTACAATTTTGGCCTCCATATTATGTGAGGGATGTGAAGGCATTGGAGAGAATTCAGAGAAGGGTCATTCCAGATCTGCAGGGTATGAGCTATGAAAAATGATTGAAAGAATTAAATCTTTTTAGCCCAAGTAGACGTAGAATGAGAGGAGACATGATAGAAGTGTTCAAAATTATTAGGGGTGTAAGTAAGGTGGATGCCAATTGCTACTTCAAAATGAATCCATCAACGAGAATACGAGGCCATAGGTGGAGACTGATTAAAGGGAGATTTCAGACAAACATCAGGAAGCATTTCTTTACACAGCCAATTGTGGACAATTGGAACAAACTACCACGTTGTTCTCAAAAAATTTCTAATGTTCTAAATGTGGCTTTAAGGGGCCTAACTAAAGTTTCATGCAGCTGCAACATGGCTTCCCAACTTTTAGACTCAGTGCCCTGACCAATGAATTCAAGAAAGGAGCATTTTTTCTTTACCATCCTTTCTACTTTTGTTGCCACTTTCAAAGAGGTATGAACTCACACCCCAAGATCTCTCTATATATCAATATTCCGAAGGGTCCTCAAATTTACTGTACATTTTCCTCTTGCATGCAGTCTCACAAAATGCAACACCTCACATTTGTTTGGATTATTCTTCATTTGCTAAGTCCCTGCCCAAATTACCACCTGATCTATATTCTGGTAACAGTATATCATTTGACAGCCTTCTTCACGGTCCACAACTCAACTAATTTTCTCATTGTCCGCAAACTTACTAATCAGACCACCTACATTTTCATCAGCTCATTCAAATACATGTAACAGTTATTTAATTATTAATTAAAAGCAACAGAGGTCCTGGGCCCGATCTTTGTGGGATGCCACTTGCCAGAGAAGCACCACCAGTCATACGAACACCCCTCCAACATTACCCTAAATGCAAGGAATTCTGCAAATGCAGGAAATTCAGAGTAACACAGACAAAATGCTGGAGAACTCAGCAGGTCAGGCAACATCTATGAAGAGGAAAAAAGAGTTAACGTTTCAGTCCAAGATTCTTCATTTAGCCTGATGAATGGTCTTGGCCCAACACATTAACCTTCATTCCTTTTTATAGATGCTACATGATCCACTGAGTTCCTCCAGTATTCTGTGTGTGTTACTCCACCATTACCCCCTATCTTTTATGACTTTGTGAAGAGAAAATGCAGATTACTAAATCTCTGATAAGAATCACATGAACAAACTAACATCATTTTCCACTTAACAACACAATTACCCAACAGGATTCAAGTCTTTCACAATGTACGTAACAAAATGTTCTTTAAGAAGATGAATGATTACTGAAGTTTCATAACATTTGTACAGAGACATATGGGAGTAGAAATAGGGGTTCCCAGATCTAAAACAGCAAATGGGATTTTGCACAGAAAACCTTTGTCCAGAAGATCACCCTGGGCCATATTGGTTTAATTGCCAAGTAGGTACTCCAATAACTGCCCAAACAAACACTAGCAGGGCTTACATGAGTAAAAAAAAGGTTCTACCCTTGGCCAAAGACCTTTTCTAAAACCAGTCAATTGACTTCATAGGGCACTGCAGTGATGTATATGATTCATGAAGATATTCAAATATTTTTGATAGATTTGATAAATGTTTTGCTCTGAGCTAGCAGAGGTCAGAATGTTTTTTGAGGAGGTGTCATTGCTTTGATCCTAGGCAGTCACCTCTTTGTTCAAAGACAGTTGTACTCTGCAGGCTTGAAGAAAATAAATACACTTCCTAAAGGATGGTCAAACACGAACATTCCTCATGATAATGAAAGATGATTTCATTTCCTAATCAAAGCTGCATCCAGGGTCAAAAAATGCCGAGTTACTGATATTTATATCAATCTTTTCCCTCAACTGTATTCTGTCTCTGACATCCACTTCTGATGACACTTTGGTCCTGGGTCTGGGCTCTGCTCCCTACTTGTAGACTCTTTTTATAAGATACCTCAGCCATTGTTCCAATATGCCAAAGAATAAACTTGATATCAACCCCAAAGGGGAAAGGGAGTTCAAATAAACCCAAGAAATATTTTTAGTTGTGGAAAACATTCTTCCTAAATCCACAAGCATCAAAACCATAAATTAACAAGTTGCTCAATATATCGATATTGCAGAACAGTTACTGAGTTTAACAGCTGCACTCCAAAGTAGTTAGCTTTACTGTTTGAAACATTTTCAGGCTTTCTAAAATAAAAAGGATGATACATAAATAAAAATATTTATTGCCAATTGATTTATTTGACCTTATCTTTGTAGCCATTCCATTATCATTAGATTGGTTATATTTTCAGTTTTCTAATTAACTCTCATTGGCTGGCAAATGATTATTTAATAGTTCCTATTTTATAAAGCAGTTTCTGGATTGTCAGTGTTGTCTTCATCCATCTTCTATGTCTCTTTCATGTCAAAAACTCTCCACTTATCTGTAAAGTGGCCATTTTAATAATTGATTGAAATCAAAGATCTTGTTTATTCATTCCATAACACAGAGCTAAATAATATCAAAACACCAATCATTTTGTCCTTGGTGAGGTTTCCATTTGTCCAGTGTATTTTTCTTCACCCTCAGGTGCTATGTCAGAACTGATTCATTCTTCTACAATGTTTCATTGAAAGCCTAAAATAATATTTTGTTTACCAACAAGATCATGGAGATATGTCAATTAGTGCCACTTTGAGTAAATGCACACTGGTACATAAGAATAGAAGAATATGAGAAATAGGAGCAGGAGTCGGCCATCTGGCCCGTTGATCCTGCTCCACCATTCAGTAAGATCATGGTTGATCTAGTCATGGACTCATCTCCACCTGCCTACCTTTTCCCCATAACCCTTAATTCCCCTACTGTACAAAAATCTATCCAATCTTGACTTAAATATATTTACTGAGGTAACCTACACTGCTTCATTGGGCAGAGAATTCCACAGATTCATCATCTTTGGGAAAAGCAGTTCCTCCTCATCTCCGTCCTAAATCTACTCCCCCGAATCTTGAGTCTATGTTCCCTAGTTCTAGTCCCGCCTACCAGTGGAAACAACTGCCCTGCCTCTATCATATCTGACCCTTTCATAATGTTATATGTTTCTATAAGTTCTCCTCTCATCCTTCTGAATTCCAGCGAGTACAGTCCCAGGCAACTCAACCTCTCCTCATAGTCTAACTCCCTCATCTCTGGAATCAACCTGGTGAGCCTCCTCTGCACCGCCTTCAAAGCCAGTATATCCTTCCTCAAGTAAGGAGACCAGAACTACACGATGTGCTCCAGGTGCGGCCTCACCAGTACCCTGTACAGTTGTAACATAATCTCCCTGCTCTTAAATTTGCTTTCTTGGTAGCCTGCTGCACCTGCAAAGCAACCTTTTGCAATTCATGCACAAGCACTCCCGAGTCCTTCTGCACAGCAGCAAGCTGCAATCTTTTACCAGTTAAATAATAATCTGATCTTCCATTTTTCCTTCCAAAGTGGATGACCTCACATCCTTAGGTTACCCTGGCATGTGCCAGCCCAAAAACAGTTAACAATTAGTTGTGATGGAATTAGGACAAGTTACATAACGTGGAGCCCTCGAGACTGCTCTTTCATTTACTAAGATCAAGGTTAATTGGATGTTGGAGCCAATCCCACTTGCCTGCTTGATCACCATTTCCCTCGACTCCCTTGTGGTCCAAACTCTGAATCTCTCAGTCTTGTATATATTCGATGACTCATCCTCCTCAACGTAATGAGGTACAAAATTCCAAATACTGATGAACCTTTGAGATCAGAAATTCCTCATTATTTCAATCTCAAATGGGTGGCCCTTTATTTTGCCATTACGGCCGCTAATTCCATGTGGGGAAATGTCCTCTGAACATCTACCCTAACAAACTCCATGAAGAATCTCGTCTTGCAATAAGGTTGTATCTCATTTTTCTAAACTCCAAACAATATGGGGCCAACCTGCTCAATGTTTCCTCATCCCAGGAATCAATCTAGTGAATCTTTCCTGAATGGCTTCTGTTGCGAGAATAAAGATTGGCTTTATTTGTCACAAGTATGCCAAAACATACAGTGAAGATTGGTGTTTGCATTAAATCAAATCAGCGAGGATCGTGTTGGGGCAGCCCGCATCATCATGACGTGCCCTAGCCCGTACGTCTTTGGAAAGTGTAAGAAAGCCAAAGGACCCGAATGAAATCTATGCAGTTACGGGGAGAACATACAAACTCCTTATGGACACTGGCGGGAATTGAACCCAGGACTGTGATGGCTAGCGTAATGTGATCACACTGACTACTATGCTGCTGTGCCGTTCATATTTCCCATTAAAGCCAGAGACCAAAAGTACTGTTCACCAGTTGTGCTCTAAAGCCATATTTGGAAACAAAAATCAAAGAATTGTTTTAAGTAATTACTGCTGTGGCTTTCTGCCACTGTCAGTCGGTGATCAATCGTGACGAACATTTACTGGCTACTGTCTCTTTACCATGGTATCCTCTGGGAAATGGGGTCATCCTGCTAAACTGAATTCCAAACACAGTAGTCACACACACTTCGACATGTCTGAAAATGAGGAGGGTGGGCGGAGGGAATGGGGAAGGACTGCTGAAAATAAAGGAATTTAATTCCAGAATGAGCAAGTAGTCAAGGGCAAAGGGAAAGCCCTCCATACCCAAATGTTACAGCTGGTCTGCTTAAGCTTCCGGTCAGCAGGGTGGCGCGGTAACTAGCGGCTAACCGAACACGTTACAGTGCCAGTGATCACTGAACAGGGTTCAGTCCTGCCTCTGTCTGTAAGGAGTTTTCATGTTCTCCTCATGACTGTGTGGATTTCCTCCAAATGCTTGGGTTTCCTCCCACATTCCAAGGACATATGGTTAGGGTTAAGGTTAGTGAATTGTGGGTAGGCTATGTTGGCTCCGGAAACATTGCAACACTTGCAGGCCGCCACAGCACAAAATGGGGCATTTCACTGTACACTCAGGGACCACTTTATTAGGTACATCCTCCATGTTTTCATGGTCTTCTGCTGCTGTAGCCCTTCCACTTCAAGGTTCAGCGTATTGTGCATTCAGAGGTGCTCTTCTGCGCACACCTGTTGCGACCCAAGCTTTGAGTTACTGTTATCTTCCTGTCAGTTTGAACCAGTCTGGCAATTCTCCTCTGACCTCTCACATTAAAGAGGCATTTTTGGCCACTGAACTGTTCCTCACTTGATATTTTCTTTGTTTTGTACACCATCCTCTGTAAACTCTAGAGCAGGGTTCCCCAATTAGTTTTCCACAAGGGCCAAATTATGTCAAGCATGCCAAGCCAAGGACCAAAACGTCCAGGGCTTTTTTCATTGCGCCAGTAATTTGTTTTATGGGCAGATGTTGTTGCTGCTGTTACCATTATTATTAGTAGTAGTAGTAATAATTTAGGCCTGGAATTCTCAAAGCCTGTGTTGTGGGTCACACAAGAAAAAAAATGCACTCTTGAAACAAATTAAGTCCAAAACCAACCATTTAATTATGACTCTAGCTATCACAAATGTCAGCTGGCACATTGAGAACTCATCTGGGACTTAAAATACAGACACACACACACACACACACACAAACACCATGGTAGTCTTCACCACTTCTCTTCCACACAAAGAGTTTTAGTAATACTGCCTTTTCCACTGTTTCTGTTCTCTCATTTAATCTATTTGTTCTTTTTAATTAAGCTATGTAGCATTTGAAGTATGAAGTGTAGCTATAAATGAAATTATCAGTATTATTGTTATTTTAATACTCTTACACCATAATAAGATTGACAAATGGACAAAAATAAATTGATTCACTCACCAATCAGTGAGAGAAGTGTTAGCGACGGGATGAGGCAATCCTTCTGATGTCGGGCCGGATTTATGGCAATCCAGAGGCACTGGCCAAGATGTGCATTGGAGAGTCTGTTTCTGTCCTGGTTCTTGATAGAGTTCATTGAAGAAAACGATGACTCACACATGTACGTGGAGGGGAACAGTGTGAGTAGGAGCATTAAATAGCTCTCGTGTTTTTGAATTGAGCTTGGGGAACCACGTTGATACAAAAGGCACTCACCCCAACGTCCTTGAGTTGTGCTTTGAGCAAATCAGATGTTCCCATTTCCAAGACCTATATCTGAAGATTTGCCTCATCTATGGAAGGCGCCAGCCTTTTGGCCTCTGCAGTCCACTGGCCGTCAGCCAAAACGGAGAACGGCTGTCTCAAGAAGAGGGGGATGTCACCGAAGAGTTTAGGAGAGCTTTCAAATCGCTCCTTGAAGTTTTCTGCCAGGCTCGTCACAAAATCCTTCATCACTGGGTCCTCCCGCATTTCGTTCTTCTCACAATGCTCCCACAGATGTGGAAAGTGCAAATTTCTCCCGTGAATGTCGCGCACTCTACGGGGGCATAGGTCAAGTGTACAGTGTGGGATGAGGTTAAAATAAATTAAAGCAGTGCGCACTTTATTTGCATGTTATGACAGGTGCATTCACATAAGTGCCAATGGGTCAACGCAATCCAGACATTTGGTTCTCGCGGTCCAGACCTGGCCCGCGGTCCGCCTATTGGGGTTGTCTGCTCTAGAGACTATTATGTATGAAAATTCCAGCACATTTTTTATCCGAGCATGTACCTGTATACAGGATACAACCTTGAAGTTCATCTTCCCAACAGACAGTCACAAAACAAAGAAGAACCATGGAACCAACCTGCCCAAAGAAAAACATCAAACATTAAACCCCAACTGCAAAGAAACACAAGAGGCATATTTCAGTACAGTTCGGCTCAGTGCCCATTATCTACAGGATGTCCCATTCAAAAACCGCCCCATAGTAGTAACAAAAAAAGACTGGAACTAGAACGTCACCTAGAAATGGAACACGTCATAAAAACTGAATTACACTCCAAATCTACAATCCATGTCAATTAAGCATTTCTCCAACCCCATCCACTGACATCGTCGAGAGAGAGTGAGGCCACTCGAATGCAAGGGCCGGTGAGCGAGAGAGAGCAAGAGACTACCTTCCTGCGACAGGGGCTGGTAGCCAGCGTTGAATACTCACTCGCCTTCCACACCTGCCTTGAGGATTTAAATCGTCCTCAGCAATGAGAAATGGAGTTGATCGTGGGCCCGCACCTCGTCTCCCAGCTCCCTGGTCTCTGTGACGGGCACGTTGGACACAGCGTCATGGAACCCTCTCAGAGATAGCAAAGCGCTAGGTCACCCAATCGGCCTGAAATCACACCACCAGAATGTAGAATGTGACAATCTAATCTTTTTTTTTAATCTTTTAATCAATGCTGAGCCTCAGGACTCTGATGGAGGAGATTTCATTGAGGGTCAGGGTAGGTGATTAGATTGTCTCCGGCTGGGAAGAGAACTCTCCTCTTCAATCTGACAGGGTCCAACAGGAGTGCCAAGGACATTTCAGAGACATGAGGCTTGCAGGTGCCACCTACGGATTCAGATTCCACTCTGATATGCAAAGGCCAAAGAATGGAGCATTCTCCCTTTTGTTGGGTCAGATTCTTATCTGGGAATTCAGCTATTTTGTTGGCAAGTCAGGGAATCATTTGGGAAAACAATGCTTGGGATTAGGATGAGTTTAAAAAATCCCAAGCCTGCCCTGTTGCAAAGAGTGAAGTTTCTACTTATCATGCTAGCCAGCCAGCTATTGCTCATCCATAGTTCATACCAAGGGCAATGGTGAAATTTCATTAATGAAATAAACCTTATTCGTTGAGTAGAGTCATAGATTCATAGAGTACTACAGCACAGACTAGCCCTTTGGTCCATCTAGTTCATGCCAGCCTGTTTTTCTCCCTGGTCCCATCTACCTGCATCCAGACCATAACCCTCCAAAGCTCCCTCATCAATGTACCAATCCAAAGTTCTCTTAAATGTTGCAAATGGACCGGCACTTCCACTGACAGCTCATTCTACACTTGCAATACCCACTGGGTGATGGAGCTCCCCCTCAGATTCCCTTTAAATATTTATCTTTTCGCCCTTAACCTAAGACCTCTGGTTCTTAGGGTACAGGAACCGCGGTGTACAAAGGCTGAAATAAATCTAGTCAAGAAGAAAAGAAAAGCTCACAAAATGTTCAGAGAGGTAGGTAATGTTAGAGATCTAGAAGATTATAAGGCTACTAGGAAAGAGCTTAAGAATGAAATTAGGAGAGCCAGAAGGGGCCATGAGAAGGCCTTGGCGGGCAGAATTAAGGAAAACCCCAAGGCATTCTACAAGTATGTCAAGAGCAAGAGGATAAGGCATGAGAGAATAGGACCTATCAAGTGTGACAGTGGGAAAGTGTGAATGGAACTAGAGGAAATAGCAGAGGTACTTAATGAACATTTTATTTCAGTATTCACTATGGAAAAGGATCTTGGTGATTGTAGGGATGACTTGCAGCAGACTGAAAAGCTTGAGCATGTAGATATTAAGAAAGAGAATGTGCTGGAGCTTTTGGAAAGCTTGGATAAGTTGGATAAGTTACCGGAACCAGATGAGATGAGATGAGATGTGCCCCAGGCTACTGTGCAGGGCAAGGGAGGAGATTGCTGAGCCTCTGGTGATGATCTTTGCATCATCAATGGGGACGGGAGAGATTCCAGAGGATTGAAGGGTTGTGGTTGCTGTTTCTTTATTCAAGAAAGGGAGTAGAGATAGCCCAGGAAATTATAGGCCAGTGAGTCTTACCTCAGTGGTTGGTAAGTTGATGGAGAAGATCCTGAGAGTCAGGATTTATGAACTTTTGGAGAGGTATAATATGATTAGGAATAGTCAGCATGGCTTTGTCAAGGGCAGGTCATGCCTTATGAGCCTCATTGAATTTTTTGAGGATGTGACTAAACACACTGATGAAGGAAGAGCAGTAGATGTAGTGTATATGAATTTCAGCAAGGCAGTTGATAAGGTACCCCATGCAAGGCTTATTGAGAAAGTAAGGGGGCATGGAATCCAAGGGGACATAGCTTTGTGATCCAGAACTGGCTTGCCCACAGAAGGCAAAGAGTGGTTGTAGACAGGTCATATTCTGCATGGAGGTTGGTGACCAGTGGTGTGCCTCAGGGATCTGTTCTGGGACCCTTACTCTTCATGATTTTTATAAATGACCCTGGATGAGGAAGTGGAGGGATGGGTTAGTAAGTTTGCTGATGATACAAAGGTTGGAGGTGTTGTGGATAGTGTGGAGAGTGTCACAGGTTACGGTGGGCATTGATAGGATGCAAAACTGGACTGAGAAGTGGCAGATGGAGTTCAACCCAGGTAAGTGTGAAGTGGTTCATTTTGATAGGTCAAATATGATGGCAGAGTATAGTACTGTATTAATGGTAAGGCTCTTGGCAGTATGGAGGTTCAGAGGAATCTTGGGGTCCAAGTGCATAGGACAAGGTTGACTCTGTGGTTAAGAAGACGTACGGTGTATTGGTCTTCATCAATCGTGGAATTGAATTTAGGAGCCGAGGGGTAATGTTGCAGCTCTATAGGACACTGGTCAGACCCCACTTGGAGTACTGTGCTCACTTCTGGGTGCTTCACTACGGGAAGGATGTGGAAACCAAAGAAAGGGTGCAGAAGAGATTTACAAGGATGTTGCCTGGATTGGGGAGCATACCTTATGAGAATAGGTTGAGTGAACTTCGCTTTTTCTCCTTGGAGCGAAGGAGAATGAGAGGTGACCTGATAGAGGTTATAAGATGATAAGAGGCATTGATCGTGTGGATAGTCAGAGGCTTTTTCCCAGGGCTGAAATGGTTGCCACAGGAGTACACAGATTTAAGGTGCTGGGCAGAAGGTACAGAGGAGATGTCAGAGTTAAGTTTTTTACTCAGAGAATGGTGAGTGCATGGAATGGGCTGCTGGCAACAGTGGTGGAGGCAGATACAATAGGGTCTTAAAGGTACATAGAGCTTAGTAAAGTAGAGGGCTGTAGGTAACCCTAGATAATTTCTAAGGTAAGGACGTGTTCGGCACAGCTTTGTGGGCCGAAGGGCCTGTATTGTGCTGTAGGTTTTCTATATTTGTAGTCTCACCCAACCTGAGGGGTAAAAGCCTGCCTCCATTCACCCTATTCTATACCCGTCATAATTTTGTATACATCTATATCTCCCCTCATTTTCCTGCGCACTGGGGATTAAAGACCTAACCCATTTAACCTTTCCCTATAACTCAGGCGCTCAAGTCACAGCAACATCCTTGTAAATTTTCTCTGTTTCATAGTGTGACAGAGAATTGGAGATGGCTGGTCAAGGTTCACTGAGGCCAGGCGCACAACACACATGAGAAAACCTGCGGATGCTGGAAATCCAAAGCAACACGCACAAGATGCCGGAGGAACTCAGCAGGTCAGGCAGCATCTATGGAAAAGAGTAAATGGTTGATGTTTTGGGCCGAGACCCTTCATCAGGACTGGAAAGGAAGAGGAAAGACCAGACTAAGAAGGTGGGGGGGGAAGAGGGGAGGAAGAAGTACAAGGTGGTAGATGACAGGTGACATTGGGAGGGGGACGGGTGACGTAAAGTGTTGGGAAGTCGACTGGTGAAAGAGATAAAGGACTGGAGATGGGGGAATCCGGTAGGAGAAGAAAGAGAGGAAGGAAGAGCGCCAAAGGGAGCTGATGGGTAGGTAGTGAGATAAGGTGAGAGAGAAAACAGGAATGGGGAATGGTGAGGGGAGGGGCAATTACCAGAAGTTCGAGAAATCGATCTTCATGCCATCAGGTTACCCAGACTGAATATAAGCTGATGCTTCTCCAACCTGAGTGTGGCCTCATCATAGTGTTATGAACCCCGTAACTGGGTCACTTACCAGCAAAGATAGAGGCATCCATTGGAGTCTGGTGATACTATTTTTAACAGTATTTATTAGTAAAAATACACAAAAATAATATCAATACAAATATACAGATAATATACATCGTCAATACTAAACCTAAAAGTGTGGGTATAATAATAATCAATAAGAAATAAGCTCTATCGTTGTCAAGGGGATAATGAATTGTCCAATGGAAATCTATAGTTCATTTCAGTTCATACAGGCTGCAGCCATTTGTTCGTTGTTGTGTTGCAATTGTTGGAGAGAGAGAGAGAAAGAGAAAACTTGCCAGCTTTCCTTGTTACAATCTTGATCCGTATCCGTCCTTTAGCTAGACCGTTCCATGGAGGACTCGTCACCCAGGCAAGGATGGACACACACACAAGCCCCCCACTGGTCTCGTACGTTTCTCCTGGTGTGTCTGAGGGGTGTTCCCCAGACCCTTCTTTTATCCTCACTCACGGGGTCTCAGATGTCAATCAGGTTGGGATGATGCAATCCCTCAACCAGACCACTCTGGTTGTCCCCTGAGGGGTTTCAATGACCAGTACAGTACTCAACACACAATTCCTTCTCCAAGAGACAACAGCAGCAATCAGTGGTTCCACTCCGCTTTTGTTAAGAGACATTCCAAACCTTGTGCATTCTGCGATGTCTATAACAACTGCCTTTGCTGTTCCTGTGTCTCTCTCATTTCCTGGGTCTCAGACCCGAAACAATAGCGATCTTGCGATTCTCAAAAAGGAGGGGGCGACTTTGCACCCTTCGGCCCCTCAGAGTTGCTCCACATTCATAACAGTGGCCGTAGAGGAGACCATGGACTGACATGTTGGAATGGAAATGGGAAGTAGAATTGAAATGGGTGGCCACCAGGTGAGCCTGCTTTCTCTGGTGGAGGGAGCATTAGTATTCATCAAAGTGGTCTCTCAATCTACTCTCGGTGTCACTGATACACAGGAGGCCACTCCGGGAGCACCGGGTACAGTAGATGACTCCAACAGACTCACAGGTGAAGTGTTGCCTCGTTAAAGGTGATATAGGAACTATATTTCAATCACTTACTTCCTATTGATTCATATGAATTGACAGAACATAATGTATCTATAAAAAGTATTCACCCACCCTTGGAAGTTTTCATGTTTTATTGTTTTACAAGATTGAATCACAGAGGATTTAATTTGGCTCCACAAAAAGGTTATTGAAAAGCACAAGTCAGGAGATGGATACCAAAAAATTTCAAGTCTCTGAATATTTCTTGGAGTACAGTTAAGTCAATCATCAAGAAAAGAAAAGAATATGGCACAGTTGTAAATCTACCTAGAGCAGGCTGTCCTCAAAAACCAAGCAACTGTGCAAGAAGGATCTAGTGATGGAGACCACCAAGTGTTCTGTGACAACTCTGAAGGAGTTACAAGCTTCAGTGGCTGAGATAGGAGAGACTGTGCATACAACAACTATTGTCCAGGTGCTTTACCAATCACAGTTTTATGGGAGAGTGGCAAAGAGAAAGCCATTGTTGAAAAAAAACTCACAAAATCTCAGCTGGAGTTTGCCAGAAGGCATGTGGAAGACACTGACATCAGATGGAAGAAGGTTCTATGGTCTGATGAAGCCAAAATTGAGCTTTTTTCCATCAAACTAAATGCTATGTTTGCATAAACCAAACACTGCACATCAACAAAAGAACCCAACCATGAAGCATGGAGGTGGCTGCATCATGCTGTGGGGAAGCACTGGAAGGCTTCTGAAGGTAGAGGGTAAAATGAATGCAACAAAATACAAGGAAATCTCGTATGAGAACCCGATGCAGTCTGCAAGAGAACTGTGACTTGGGAGAAGATTCCTTTTCCATCAAGAAAATGATCCCAAGCATAAAGCCAAAACTACACAGGAATGACTTAAAAACAATAATGTCCTGGAGTGGCCAAGTCAGAGTCCAGACCTCAATTCAATTGAGAATTTGTGGCTGGACTTGAAAAGGGCTGTTCACTCATGATCCCCATACAATCTGACAGAACTTGAGCAGTGTTGTAAAGAAGAATGGGGTAAAATTGCAGTGTCCAGATGTCAAAGCTGATAAAGACCTATCCACACAGACTCAAGGTTGTAATTGCTGCCAAAGGTGCATCTACTAAATACTGAGTTGAAGGGGGTGAATACTTATGCAAACAATTATTTTGTGTTTATAATTGATTTAGATCACTTTGTACAGATCTGTTTCACTTTGACACTAAAAAGTCTTTTTCTGTTGATCAGTGTCAAATTGCCAAATTAAATCCAAATTAAGATGAGGGATAATCACATTATTCTAATCTGTAAATAAAGCTGATGTACAGTACACCTTGGGCCAAAAAATTCAAGGGATTCCATGAGGTCACAAAATTTCTTTCAATTGAAAGTTCTGTATTCCATAATTTTGTATTTATTGACCTATCGTCACAAAGGTGGATTTTATCACAGGAGGAACATTCCGTGGCTGGATTAAGGGTAACATGGAGCACAGGAGAAGCCTTTTTCACCCAAAGATTCTACACTCATTGTCTACTTTATTAGGTACAGGAAGTATCAAATAAAGTTGCCACCAAATGTATTTCTGCATATTTGTGGTCCTCTGCTTCTATAGCCCATCCACTTCAAGGTTTGACATGTTGTGCATTCAGAGACGCTGTTCTGTGCACCACTGTTGTGATGTATGTTTATTTGAGTTACTGTCGACTTCCGGACAGCTTGAACCAGTCTGGCCATTTACTCTTAACCTCTACCATTTACAAGGCATTTTCCGCCCACAGATCTGCCATTCACTTGATGTTTTTTTTGTTGAACACACCATCCTCTCTAAACTCTAGAGACCATTACGTGTGAAACTCCCAGGAGGTCAGCAGTTTCTGAGATGCTCAAACCAGCCTGTCTCGCACCAACAATCATTTCATGGTCAAAGTCATTTAGATCATATTTCTTCCTCATTTTGATGCTTGGTTCGAACAACAAGGTGAACCTCATGATCATACCTGCATGCTTTTATGCATTGAGTTGCTGCCACATGATCGGCTGATTGGATATTTGCATTAATGTGCAGCTGTACAGTTGTACCTAATACAGTGGCCACTGAGTGTATGATGACCACCAGTATTGCAATAAGTCTGTTTCTATTGTTTCCCCATTTCCAAAAAAGTCCCCCAGATTACTCCACTCAGTAATGCATTAGAGTCAGATAAGCTACCAAGTTTGTCTTTGAGATATGGGAAGAAACCAGGGAAAACCAATGTGGTCATAAAGAGCAAAGCTCTACACAGATGATACAGGAGGAGGTCGGGATTGAAGGGGCATCATTCGAGCAGTGAGACTGCAGTTTTGCTATGTGCACAAGTCAATTGCCCAGAAGAATGGACCTCCAACTCCTGGAGCTTCTGTACACCTGTAACTGCTTTCTGAAGAATAGTGACAACACATGTTGTCAACATAGTCAGAGAGTCATTAACCTGTGGAAAGCTCTGCCACAGACTGTGGTGGAGGCCAAGTCCATGGATATTGTTAAGGTGGAAAGTGATTGTTTCCTGATCAATCAGGGCATCAAAGGAAACGGCGAGATGACAGGTGTATAGGGTTGAGTGGGATCTGGGATCAGCCATGATGGAACAGCAGAGCAAACTCGATGGGCTGAATGGCCTAATTCTGCTCCTTTGTGTTATAATGGGGTAGCAATCCTTAGCATCAAAATAAGTGGTACTGGAGACAGTGAGAAAGGAGATCTTGTCAGCTGGGTAAGTAAGCTAAGGAATAGCAAATGGTGTTCAAAGCAGAAAAGTGCAAGAATTTGCATTCCGGGAAGTCAAATCAGGGTAGACATTCACAGTGAAGAGTAGGGCCCTGGGAAATGTTGTAAAACAGAGATAACGAGGGGGGCCAGAAATGAGCTCCGTGTAAGTGGCATCACAGGTAGGCCGTGTAGTGAAGGTGCTTGGCACTGGCCTTCATCAGCCGGAACACTGAGAGTAGAAGCTGGGAGGTTATGAGGCCATGCCAGGAGTATTGTGTATAGTTTTGGTTACCCTGGTCTAGGAAAGACGTCACTTAGATGGAAAGAATGCAAAGATTTACAAACATATTTCTGGAACTTGAGGGACTGTTATAGGAGGAGATTGTGCAAGTTAGGATTCTATTCACTGGAATAGAGGAGATTGACTGATGAATGATTGATTGGTGAGTGGTGTATAATATTATGCAGGACATTGATAGAGAGTATACATATGTTTTTTTTTCCTGGGGGAAGGGAATGAAAGACTAGAGAGCATGGGTTTAAATTGAGAGCAAAAAGATTTAAAAGGGACCAGAGTGGTAACTTCTTCACACAGAATGTAGTTCATTTGAGAATAAGCTGTCAGACTAAGTGGTTAAGGCAGGTACAATAATAACACTTGAAAGAAATGCAACAGCTTCAGGGATGGGAAAGGCTGAGGAATGTGGGCCAAATGCAGGCCAATGAGTGTAGCTTAAATTAGCATCTTGGTTGGCACATAGGAGTTGGGCTGAATGGCCTATTTCTGAGCTGTATTTCTCTATGACTCTGAATGTCTAGCATAGAGCAATTCATCAATTAGTTTGAGAAACCTATTTTAAGCCTCAACAAGGAAATACTCAGAGATAATGTGAAGTAGCTGGATTTATATAACAAATTTTACATGACCAATATGTTCCAAAGAGGTCTACAGACTCAGCACTGTTTACTGCAGTATCATCATTGTTCATTAGGAGGATAAATACACACTCAGCTTGTTTAACAAACTGAGAAGATGAACCCCAAACAGCCCACTTAGAATCCTCTATGAAAATTGCACAAGTTTGTCGTGGTATTTATCAACCAGATGAACTTTTAGCCAACAATATTGATTACATTTCACTAATGAGACAGACTGTAACCTCAAATTTAAAAGAACAACAAAAAAAAATTGAAAAATGCTGGAAATATGCAGTAGATCAGATTGCATCAAAGAAAGAAACAGGACTGCCATTTCGGGTGAATGAACTTGCATCAACGGAATGATCAATGAAACTGCTTTAAGATGCAAAGAGAAGGAGGGGGAAGGCCTTGACTGGGTGGAAGAGATGAAAGATTAAAAGATTTTAATGCAACATAATAAAGGCCTTGAGGAGGTAAAAACACAGAATAATTTTCTGAAATAACCAGAAGTAAATGGAACGATTAAAACAAATATGAAACTGAAGTGCTGGTTATCTGAAAGTGTGGAATTTGGTTTTGACCTTGAAAGGCTGCAGTGTCAGAAGATGCTGCAGCTCAAGTTGACATGGAGCCTCAATGGAAAGGTGTAGGAGGTTGTGAACATAGGGGCCAGGGTAAGAGTGATGTGGAGAATGAAAGGGAGAAGTGACAGCTCCTGTCTGCAGGCTGAACTGATAAGTTCCATAATTGGTCAATCTCATTCAGAGCAAGAGTGGAGATAGACACTGTTAGTTATTAATGCTCTGGAAAAAGAGTTGAGGGAAGTAAGGACCTGATAGCTGTGGGAGTAGAGCATATTCCACAATCTCACAGAGGAGCAGACAAGAATTACCCTCTGATGTTGTCACATAACAATTACTTTTATTTGGAGGTAGAGGGTTGGAACTAATAATGGAATTGGTCAATGTTCAACTAATTCAATTGGCGGAAGAGAATGGTAATGGAGAGGCCCTCCATTAGCTGAGGCCCACCATGGATGTTGCGCTCAGCTCTCTTAGCGATGCATAAACCAGGTTAGTGCGAAATGGAGAATGTGCAGCAGTCTCCCCCTCTCCATGCAGCTGATGAATCCAAGGGAAGAGCAGAGACTAATACAGTTGGACACCAGCAGCGACGCAGGAGTTGTCAGTCAGTGCTGACCTCAATGTAGGACTGCTTTAGGGACTTCAGCTCTAGATTTTTCCTTGAGGTTTACTCCCAAAGCCTTCCCCCTGAATGGGTATAGCCACAAGGCAGCGGAGGTTTGAGATCAGAGTTTTCCCTCTCCTAGATCAGCTGCCAGCCACAGCTGATGAGCCCCATCTGCCCGAAGCGACTGGTTTTAAGGCGCCAGTAATCCGCCTTTGATCGTTCCCTTGTCAATGGAATTGGTTCCAGCAGACTTAGTAGCTGAGTCACATGTGAAGGCTAGAAGCTGGATTGGGTTGTCACAGGCTATTTGAGATACACACCATTGGGAGTATTTAATAGGAAGTGGGAACTTAAATTTGCTACCACCCCTGGTCATAACAAGCTTAAGGAACTGAATCCCATCCAACCTTCTGTATTGTAACCTCAGCGAAGAAAATCCATCACCCCCTGTCTAGTCTACGTGCGGCTCCAGACACGTGGTAGATGCTGAACTGTCTCCTTAGTTCAAGAGTACTTAGGGAAGGACAATAAATGCAGATATTTCTGTGATTAACATACTTCATGTCAAAAGCTCCTGGAATGACCTTAAACATAAATACAATTTTTTATTATGAATGTAAGTGCACAGTTGTTGAGCCAAACTGAAACACAATTAGCTGTCCCTCTAAATGTAAACCAAAGGTTATATCATGGATGAATTCTAAACATGGAGACAATCTGCAGTTGCTGGAAATCCTGGTTCCTGATGGAGGGTCTCTGCCGGAAATATCAACTCTTCCCCATAGATGCTGTATGGCCTGCTGACTTCCCCCAGCATTTTATGGATGAAATCTATTTAGTCACAAACAAGAGAAAATCTGCAGATGCTGGAAATCTGAGCAACGCACACAAAATGCTGGAGGAATTCAGCAGGCCAGGCAGCATCTATGGAAAAGAGTACAGTTGATGTTTTGGGCCCAGACCTTTAATCAGAGAAGTAAAAAAAGATGAAGTGTCAGAGTAAGAAAGTGGGGAGAGGGGAGGGAAAAACACAAGGTGAGAGGTGAAACTGGGAGGGGAGGGGTGAAGTAAAGAGCTGGGAAGTTGATTGGCAAAAGAGATACAGGGCTAAAGAAGGGTGAATCTGATAGGAGAGGACAGAAGGCCAGGGAAGAAGGAAATGGGGGAGGAGCACCAGAGGGAGGTGATGCCTCTGGTGAGATGAGATAAGGTGAGAGAGGGAAATGGGAATGGAGAATGGTGAAGGGAGGGGGTGGGCATTACCAGAAGTTCAGGAAATCGATGTTCATGCCATCAGGTTGGAGGCTACCCAGACAGAATATAATGTGTTGCTCCTTCAACCTGAGTGTGGCCTTATCGTGACAGTAGAGGAGGCCATGGATTGGCATGTCAGAATGGGAGTGGGAAGTGGAATTAAAATGGGTGGCCACTAGATCCTGTTTTTTTCTGGCAGATGGAGCATAGGTGCTCAGCAAAGCAGTCTACCAATCTACGTCCGGTGTCATCGATATAGAGGAGGCCACACTGGGAGCACCGGTTACAGTAGGTGACCACAACAGACTCACAGGTGAAGCATCACCTCACCTAGAAGGACAGTCTGGGGCCCTGCATGATAGGTGAGGGAGGAGGCGTAGGGACAGGTGGAGCACTTGTTCCGTTTACGAGGATAAGTGCCAGGACGGCGATCAGTCGGGAAGGTCAAGTGGACAAGGGAGTCGTATAGGGAGCAATCCGTGCAGAAGCAGAAAGTGGGGGTGGGGCAGTGAAAGATGTGCTTGATGGTGAGATCCCAACCAAGAATTCTTCTCGGTGACTGGTTTAGCAATGTATGGAAACTGGAGAGTAAACTAGAGATGAGAAAATTGAAAATATTTAAAATAATAACAAAATAAATAGCTTGCATTCCCTTCAATAGTGTACATGACAATATATTTAGGTGTATTGCCAAGTGTTCTGCAAATCTCAGTATTACTCTTTCACATGAACCCTTTAAATTCTTTTTTTTAAACAGTAAAAGTCCATTTGGGTCTGGAGACAGGAGAGTTAATGATTCTTTCATCATACCAATGTAAGTTTAAAGGTCATTCGTCACCTAAGTATTACCACATCTTAATCTGCCTCTCTCCTATTTATGGCATGTCATTTCCAGTATCTTTCCACTAATTTTTGTGTCTGCTCGAGATCCAAGAAGAAGAAACTGCATCATGTATTTTTATATGTGGCAGCTTGTCATGTGGCCTATTGTACAAAACCAAAGGTCTTTTCATGGATTTTAACTCGATTAACTGAGGAAAAATATAGCTCTGGTAACCAAGACATATCATTCAGAAAGAGCCTGTCCCTGTTAAAGAAAAAGTCTTTTCATGTTTACTTTCTGATGTCTGCATTCAGGCAGAACACTTAATTCTGTTTTAGTAGGTCTGTTGTTGCCTTTGAAGATTCAATAGCACATTAGAAAGGTAAGAATCATATATTCATTCACCTCTGGATGTTCATACCTACCTCGGAGGACAGGATGAAATTTCCCAGCATTTGCTACCTATGTCAGAGGAGTCCCTGGTCAGCACAATTAGCAAAACCTTCGGCACCAAAATGACCTCTCATGGTCAGTAATTGATTGGAATCAAAAATGAAAAACATTATCCAAATAGAGATCTCAACTCAAAATGCTGATCATCCATTTCCCTCCTCGGATGCTGCCTGACCCATTGAATTCCTCCAGCGTTTTGTTTGTTACTCCAGATGCCAGCATCTGCAGTCTCCTGTGTCCCTTTCTGTCAATATTATCTTGATACAGCAAGGAATCCCTGTCCAAGACTGGAGTGAGGAGGAGGATGAAATGTACAAATACTCCTTCATGCAAAGGAACCATAAAATATTTTTTCTTCCCAGGATTCTGACAAGTTGGTAATTTATTGATTTTCTCTGCTTTTTCAGAGAAATGATGGTGAGCCTTCTTAGAAACAGAGAAAAAAAAGAACTTTACCTCAAAGAAGCCATTTGGTCCACTGGAACTGTGACAACTCTTTGCTCAAGCAACCTAATCAGTTCCAATGTCCTAAACAGGAGAAGATCTGCAGATACTAGAAATCCAAAGCATCACACACAAAATGCTGGAGGAACTCACCAGGTCAGGCAGCGTCTATGGAAATGAATAAACAGTCAGCATTTCAGGCTGAGAACGTTCTTCAGGACTGAGAAGGAAGGGGAAAGATGCCAGGATAAAAAAATGGGGGGGGGGGGGGGGAAGGAGGCTAGTAGGAAGGTGATAGATGAAGCCGGCTGGGTGGGAAAGGTCTAGGGCTGGAGAAGAAGGAATCTGATAGGAGAGAAGAGTGGACCATAGGAGAAAGGAAAAAAGGAGAGGAACCATAGGAGAAAGGGACGGGGGATCCTGACTCTTCCCTTGTGTTCTGCAGTTATTTTAACAAGTTATTTTTGAGTCCCTTCTGAAAGCTACAATTGAATTTGCATCCAAGTACTGCATTCTTGGTATAACTGCTCAATGTGTTATCACATCACCCCTTCATCCTTTGCCATTCACCTTCACTTGGTTTACTGTGGTTGTAGACTCCTCTGCTAATAAAAACATATGTAGATAATTTTTGACTTTGTACATCTGCATCAAATCTCTCCAGCTTCTCTGCTCTAAGAAGAAAAACCCTGGGTGGCATTGTTGTAGCGATTGTTGTTTTCCGGGCATTTTAAGACCATCAGATCATAAGACATAGAAGCAGAATTAGGCCATTCCATCCTGGCTGTTTTTTAATCCCCCTCAACCACCCCCCCCCCCTATCCTCCTACCTTCTCCCTGTAATCTTTGATGCCCTGTGAAATCAAGAACAAATCAACTTCCACTTTAAATAGACTCAATGTCTTGGCCTCCACAGCCATCCATGGCATTGACTTCCACAGATTCGCCACCTCTGGCTAAAGAAATTCTTTGTCATCTCTGTTCTAAATGGACATCCCTCTATTCTGAGGCTGTGCTCTCTGGTCCTAGACTCACCCACTATAGGAAACATTCTCTCCACATCCACCTTGTCTAGGAATTCCAATATTCGATAGGTTTCATTGAGAAGCCCCACCCACTCATTCCTCTAAACTCCAGCAAGTACAGGTCCAGAGCCATCAAACATTCCTTATATGTTAACCCTTTCATTCCCAGAATTATTCTCGTGACCCTCTTCTGGAACTTCTCCAATGACAGAACTGCTCACAATACTCCAAGTGTGGCCTGACCAATGCCTAAAGCCTCAGCATCACATCCTTGCTCTAAATGAATGATAATATTCCATTTGCCTTCCTTTCTACCAATTCAACCTGCAAGTTAACACTTAGGGAATCCTGCACCTTTGCACCTCTGATTTTTGAAATTTCTCCCCATTTAAAAAAATAGTCTATGCCTTTATTCCATCTACCAACGTGCAGAAATAAACACTTCCCAACATTGTATTCAATCTGCCACTCCTTTGCCCATTCTCCCAATCTATTCAAGTCCTCCTGCAGACTCGCTGCTTCCTCAACACTACCTGCTCTTCTACCTATTGTTGTGTCATTTGCGAACTTGGCCATCCTAATCGTTGGTGTACAGGACAATGTAAAAGGAGCAGTCCCAATACTGGCCTCTGTGAAATGCCATTAGGCACCAGCAGCCACCCAGAACAGGCCTCCTTTATTCTGACCCTTTGCCTCCTGCCAGTTAGCCAGTCGTCTATCCATGCTAATCTCTTTCCTGTGATGCCATCTTGTTCAGCAGCCTCATGTGCGGCACCTTGCCAAAGGCCTTCTGAAAATCTATGTACACAAGATCCACTGACTCTCTTTTGTCTAACCTACCTTTTATTTCCTCAAAGAATTCCAACAGCCCTTGTCAGCCATGGTTGCCTCATCCTTCCTTTAGAACACTTCTTCATCTTAGAGATGTATCTATCCTGACCTTCCGAATTGCCGCCAGAAACTCCAGCCATTGTTGTTCTGCTGTCACCCACGCGGGCGTCCCTTTCCAATCCCCCTTGGCCAGCTCCTCTCTCGTGCCTCTAATTCCCTTTACAATACTGATAGATCTGACTTCTATCTTCTCCCTCTCAAACCGTAGGGTGAATTCTATCTCACTGCTTCCTAAGGGCTCCTAACTTACGCTCCCTAATCACGTTTGATTCATTACACAACACCTAATCCAGAATTGCCTTTCCCTTTGTGGGCTCAGCCACAAGCTGCTCTAAAAAGCTACCTCATAGGAACTCTACAAATTTCCTCTCTTGGAATCCACCACTAACCAGATTTTCCAATCTACCTTCATATTGAACTCCCCGATGACTATTGTAATACTGCCCTTAGTACACGCCTTTTCTATTTCCTGTTAAATTCCATGAACTGGCTGCTCTTTGGAGGCCTGTTTATAACTCCCATCAGGGACTTCTTATTTTTGTGGTTTCTTAACTCTACCCACAATAATTCTACATATTCTGACCCTATGTCATCTCTTTCAAAAGATTTGATTTCATTTTTCTTACCAAAAGAGCCACACCTCTCCCCCACCTACGCGCCTGTCCTTTTGGTACTATGAGTATCCTTGGATGTTAAGCTCCCAAGTATGAGCTTCTTTCCGCCACAGCTAAGTGATGCCCACAACAACTTGCCTGCTAATCTCCAACTGCACTACAAGTTCATCTACCATACCCAGAATCGGGTTTATTATCACTGGCATGTATCGTGAAATTTGTTAACATAGCAGCAGTAGTTTGATGCAATACCTAATATAGAAGAAGAAAAAATATAATAAGTAGATAAATCAATTACAGTATATGTACATTGAATAGATTAAAAATTATTCCATATTCCATATATAGTGTGCATTCAAATATATCACCTTCAGTCCTGTATTCATCACCTGTTTTTGTTCGTCCCCCATCGCACTTCAACTCATTTTGCCCTATTATTTGCCTGTCCTTCCTCACAGTCACACAATATATTTCATCAACTTGTACACCAACTGCCCCATTCTTAGCCCTGTCACTCCGGTTCACGTCCCCCTGTCAACTTAGTTTAAACCCTCCCCAACAGCTCTAGCAAAGTGCGGATGAGAGACCTTCCCAATGGTCCAGAAATCAGAAATGCTGCCCCTGCACCACTTCCTCAGCCACTCATTCATCATTCATCCTTTTCCTGCCCTGACTTGTACGAAGTACTGGAAGTAATCCGGAGATTGCTGCCTTGGAAGTTCTGCTCATCAGCCTCTTCCCTGTGCACACTGCGCAGGACCTTGTCCCCTTTCTACTTACGTCATTGATGTCAATGTGCAACATGAATTCTGGTTGCTCACCCTCCCTCTTGAGAATCTTCTGCAGCCATCCTGAGATATCCTAGACCCCAGTGCCTGGGAGGCAACACACCATTCTTACTTCTCTTTTAGAAACATAGAAAACCTACAGCACAATACAGGCCCTTCAGCCCACTGTGCTGTGCCAAACATGTACTTACTTTAGAAATTACCTAGGGTTACCCATAGCCCTCGATTTTTCTAAGCTCCATGTACCTATCCCAGTGTCTCTTAAAAGACCTCTGACTATCCACACGATCAATGCCTCTCATCATCTTATACACCTCTTTCAGATCATCTCTCATCCTCTGTTGCTCCAAGGAGAAAAGGCCAAGTTCTCTCAACCTATTCTCATAATGTCATGGTCCCTTCTGGCACCTGGTGATCTTCCTCAGGAATTGGGCCTCTATCACCTCCTTTAGTTCCCAATCATTCCCAGGTTCCACTAACTACAAACACCTGCTTTCCATCAGCAAATGCAGTATAAGAACTCCGTGACCACAACAAGGAGCTGCCAGTTCGTTGGTCAACTTGTGTATGAGTAACCTCGTTCCATGGTTCTTAGGACTATCATTTCTAAGTCTAGTATCATTCCTGAATTCTCTACTAAAACCAAGACACCAGGTAAAGACTCCCTTGGCACCAACTCCACACTCGCTATGACCATAACACCTCCGGACTCGGCCCCCACGCCCATGTTCAGCATTTGGGTTCGTTCCACTGCCACATCCTTGTAACACATAAGGCATGCTCCCCAATCCAGGCAACATCCTTGTAAATCTCCTCTGCACTCTTTCTATGGTTTCCACATCCTTCCTATAGTGAGGTGACCAGAACTGAGTACAGTACTCCAAGTGGGGTCTGACCAGGGTCCTATATAGCTGCAACATTACCTCTCGGCTCCTAAAATCAATCCCACAATTGATGAAGGGCAATACACCGTATGCCTTCTAAACCACAGAGTCAATGTGCACCACAGCTTTGAATGTCAAGTGGACTTGGAGCCCAAGATCCCTCTGATCCTCCATACTGCCAAGAGGGTCTTACCATTAATATATTCTGCCATCGTATTTGACCTACCAAAACAAACCACCTCACACTTATCTGAGATGAACTCCATCTGCCATTTCTCAACCCAGTTTTGCATCCTATCAATGTCCTGCAGTAACATCTGATAGTCCTCCACACTATCCACAACACCCCCAGAGCCCAAAAAGAACTCCTGCTGATTGCCAACAATGTAAGCTCTATGTCACATGGTAAGCGTGAAATAACAAGATAAAAGAGTGCTTAAATGTGTAGTTATCCCCTCTGTTTAAGAGACTGATGGTTGAGGAGTATTAACTGCTCTTGAACCTGGTGGTGCAAGTCTTGAGGCACCTGTACCACCTACCCAACGGCATTGCAGTTCTCTAAACAGATGGACAAGAATTTTATGGGCATGGGAACATCAGGATCTACATATTCTCCAAGTCTCGCGCAATTCTGAGCTGAAAATGTATTTAGTCCATCTTGGTCTAAATCTTGGAGCTCTTTCTGTGGTAGCAGAGTCTGCTACCCTGATCCATACATCAGGGTCAACTACAGTTTGCCAATCATCCTCTCTTAGCTAATCAATAAGCTTCAGGACCTTGGCCTCAATACTTCCTTGTGCAATTGGACCCCTGTCAGCTGGGCAAATTGGCAACAACATCCCCATCAGAACAGTTGCACCACAGGGCTGTGAGCTTTGCCACCTGACCTACACACTTTACACCCATGACAGTGTGGCTAAACACAGTTCCGGTGGTATATTTCAGTTTGCTGATGACACCACTGTCATTGGTGTCAGATCAAAGGTGGCGATGAATCAGCATATAGCAGGGAGATTGAAAACCTGGCTGAGTGGTGTCACGACAACATCCTCTCACTCAGTGTCAGCAAGACCAGGGAGCTGATAAATGACTTCAAGAAAAGGAAACCAGAGGTTCATGAGCTAGTCGAGGGATCAGATGTGGATAGGGTTAGCAACTTTAAATTCATCATTTCAGATGACCTGTCCTGGCCCTAGCATACAAATGCAATTACAATGAAAGCCCAGTAGCACCTCTACTTCCCTAGAAGTTTGTGAATATTCTCCATGTAACACTTACCCAACAGGCTGGTATATGTCTAGGGGAAAAAGGAGATCCAGCCCCACAACAACCCCACCTCCCGTACACGCAGGTGCTGTGAGAATCGAGTTTATGCCTCGCGCCCGCCCACAGTATCAACCCCACAACAAATACCGTTATGAAATACACTTTAAAGTGTTTACTAAAATTAAAAGAGTATTAGGCAATACAATATATATACAAGGGAAAAAAAAACAAAAAGGCGCCAACTTATCAAAGTTCAGTCAGTTTAGTGCACATCGTTGGAGCTCAACCATCGAACCATTCGACCCCTCGTCGCTTGCCTCCGACCTCCACGTCTTCGCACCTAGGACCACACCCGGGGGGGTCTTCCGAGCAGTCCAGCGCATGACCCCCTTCCTAGACGTCTTCCTCCCGCGCGCTACCAAAAGCCCGCGAAAAACCCCTCCCCCTAGTTTCCAGCCTCACAAGACAAAATAACATTCCCCATTGGTTAACAAATGAATACAATTACCATATCAACAAGCATAAAGCAAAACAACTGCGAGTGGAAACACTTACCAAAGAAGCATTCCTACTCTTAACAAACCAAAAAACCCATTTTGAGTAACATACACAGGACATTGTACATCCATGTCATCTAAAATTTTGACAAACTTCCACTGATGTATGGTGGACAGTTTGTTGACTGGTGCATCACTGCCTGGTGCACCAGTGAGCTTGAGTGAAAATCCTACAAAAAGTAGTGGCTACAGCCTAATACATCATGGGCAAAGCCCACCCCACCACTGAGCACACCTACGCAAGCATTGTCGCAGGAAAGCAGCATCGATCATAAGGGACATCCACCACACAGGTCGCACTCTCTCCTTGCTGCTGGTACTCACACCACAAGGTTCAGGAACAGTTGTTACCCCTCAACCATCAGGGTCTTGAACCAAAGAGGATAATTTCACTCAACTTCACTTGCCCCATCACTGAAATGTTTCCACATATAATGTACTCACTTTCAAGTACTCTTCAACTCATGTTCTCAATACTTACTGATTAGTTATTCTTTATTATTTTATTTTTATTTCCTTGGCTCAAGCTGGTAAAACCTGACCAAGCATGCTCATTTCCCAGTTGCTGGGAATCTTTTCCCTGGGTCTGTGTAGCAGAAAAGACTATTCAGTCCTGATTGATGCTTGCATCAGTTGTGCCAGAACATAGTCTAGTTAAGAAGACCACAATTTACATTCCTTCAATATTTCAATTAAGTCATGGACTACATGCACAAAAAGGATTGAACACTACTTATAACTTTGAAGAAGGGAAGAAGTCCAGTTTCTCTTTTATTTATAGGTGCCAAGACAAACAAATTGATAAAAATTCTTGATGGCTCCAGCCAAACCTGGAGACAAGACATCTGAAGAGTTAATTAACTTTAACAGCTGGGGTACGTCTCCAGATACAAACCATCTGTAAACTTTATTATAGTGCTAAATTGGGGAAATGCTCATTACAGTGAGCATTAGGCAGGAACTGGGGAGAGCAGCTTGGGGAGGGGGTGGTGGGCAAATCCACATCTGATTTGTGGGAGTCCTTTAAATGCCAGCTGCTGAAAGTTCAGGACCAGCAATTGCCCATGAGGGTAAAATACAAGGCTGACAAGGTTCAGGAATGCTGAATGTCAACGAATACAGTAATTTTAATAAAAATAAAGAAAACATTTGAAAGATTTAATAAGATAAAATTGGACAAGGCCCTTAATGAAAAAAAAGGAATAAAAACTAGGAGGACTAAAAATGAATGCCCTTGTCAAATAGGATTAATGATTAAGGAAATCCCCTAAGGCATTGTACAGCAGATTGAATGAAAGAGGGTAGATAGGGAAAGGATGGGGGTTAATCTTGATTATTGATATAGACTGGAAATTCCTTGTCAGAAGCATATGACTCCCTTGATGTGGGAATGTGCTGTGGTGGGGGGAGGGAGGTTGTGGTGATGGGGCAGGAGTTGGTGTGGGAATTATTTAGATGGTCAAGTAGTAAAGGAGATGTTGGTGGTTTAATAATATTTAGGTAATTTGATTAAAAATCCCACAGAAAATTTATAAAACTTCAAGTATACTCTCCCACATGGGAGGCTGGTCAAGAAGGTTCAGTTGCTTGGCATTCAGGATGAGGTAGTAAATTGGATTAGACACAAACAAGAGAAAATCTACAGACACTGGAAATCCAAGCAACACACACAAACTGCTGGAGGAACTCAGCAGGCCAGGCAGCATCTGTGCAAAAGAGTACAGTTGACGTTACGGGCCAAGACCCTTCAGCAGAACTGAATCTTTGTTGAAGGGTTTCGGCCCATTACATTGACTGTACTCTTTTCCATAGATGCTGCCTGGCCTGCTGGGTTTCTCCAGCACGTTGTGTGTGTAAATTGGATTAGACACTATCTTTGTGGGAGAAGCCAGAGACTGTAAGTAAAGGGTTACCTCTCTAACTGGAGACTTGTAAGTAATGGTGTGCCTCATGGATCGGTGCTGGGTCCATTTTGTTTGACATCTATATCAGTGATATGGATGATAATGTGATTAACTGGATCAGCAAATTTACAGATGGCCCCTGGATTAGGGACAGTGACTTGCAGAGGGACCTGAATCAGCTGGTAAACAGGGCTGAAAACTGGCAAATGGAAATTGATAGTAGGACACTGAGGAATGTGGTAGAACAAAGGGATCTGGGAATACAGGTCCATAATTTGTTGAAAGTGGTTTCACAAGTAGATAAGGTCACAAAGAAAGCTTTTGGCACATTGGTCTTCATAAATCAATTACTGAGTACAGGAAATGGGATGTTATGTTGAAGTTGTATTAGACATTGGTGAGGCCTAATTTGGAGTATTGTGTGCAGTTTTGGTCCTTACTGACAGAATAAAGTTGAAAGACTATGGAGAAATTTACAAGGATATTGCCAGATCTGGAGGACCTGAAATATGAGGAAAGATTGAATAGGTTAGGACTGTATTCTTTAGAACATAGAAGATTGAGAACAGGTTTGAAAGAGCTAGACAGAATTATGAGGGGTATAGATAGGGTAAATGCAAACACGATTTTTCCACTGAGGTTTGATGAGACTATGTCCAGAGGTCATGGGTTAAGGGTGAAAAGTGAGAAGTTTAAAGGGAAAATGAGGAGAAACTTTTTGAAAGTATGGAATAAGCTGCCTGTGTAAGTGGTGCATATGAGCTCAATTTCAACATTTAAGAGAAATTTGGAGAAGTACATGGATAGTAGGGGTAGGTTGATAGGAGGAGGCAGTTTAAATGGTTTCAACATGGACTCGATGGGCCAAAGGGCCTGTTTCTGTGCTTCATTTCTCTATAACTCTATGACTCTACTGCTAGTTTTTCCTAAATACAGCTGTGACATTGTCAGGTGTTTAGAGGATCAGCAGAAGAGATCAAGAGCACCAAGATAATGACAAATTAAAAAATTGCAAATACTAAAAATCTAGAACAAAAAGTAGAAAATTCTTAAAGAACACAGCAGATCAGGCAGCAGCTGTGGAAAGAGAAGTAAGCTTCAGATGGGAGATAGTTAAACTCTGATGTAGCTTATTGCACTGATTCTTTCCCCATTGTGTTTCTCTCTCCACAGAGGCTACTTGCACAGCTGAGTATTTCAGACACTTTCTGATTTTACCCAACTAATGCGCATAAGAACATAAGAAAGGAGTCGGCCATCTGGCCCGTCGAGCCTGCCCCGCCATTCAATAAGATCATGGCTGATCTGGCCATGGACTCACCTGCACCTATCTGCCTTTTCCTCATAACCCTTAATTTCCCTCCTATGCTCAAATCTATCCAACCTTGTCTTAAATATATTTACTGGGGTAGCCTGCAGTGCTTCATTGGGCAGAGCATTCCATAGATTCACCACTCTTTGGAAAAACAGTTCCTCCTCTTCTCTGTCCTATATCTGCTCCCTCAAATCTTGAAGCTATGTCCCCTACTTCTAGCCCTCACCTACCAGCAGAAACAACTTTCCTGCCTCTATCTTATCTATCCCGTTCATAATGTTATATGTTTCTGTAAGATCTCCTCTTATTCTTCTGAATTCCAGCGAGTACAGTCCCAGGCGACTCAACCTCTCCTCATAGTCTAACCCCCTCGTCTAAATTAAATCCACAAAAATGCAGTATGACAGTAAAACAAACAAAAACAACTGAATTGTGGGTAACAAACTTCCAATATTTTCCAGATAATAGACTGCACTCAAATTATTTTTAAGCTATTTTGAAAGACATGAGCTACAAAAGGCATGTTTTGGGGCTCTGAAGCAGGTCAAATCCACAATTCTTCCTCCTTTGAAGTGAGAATAACTGTTACTAGTGAGCAGATTATTCTGTAGAACTAATCATTATGTTACTGTAGTTCAGTATATGCACAAAACCTAAATCAGGACAAAAAGCCTGAACTTTCGGACTGGTGAAAACTCCACCGGTAAATCGACAATAAATCTTGTACCAGCACCCGTCCATACAGACTGTTATATTTTCACTAGAGTAAATATTCCACTGTTCAATCAACTGAACTTAGTAATGAAAATCAATCAATTTGATGAGCAGGAATGGAATCTCTTGACTGTTTATGTTGGCAAACAGCGTTGGAAAATGCACACTGCCAGGAAGCAGAATGCTCTGTGAGATTGAGGAGGACTTCATTATTCATGAAGTGTTAGCATGGCATTCAGCCATGTCTGGTACAAAACATAATCGCCTTATCCCTATAACATATAGAACTTTCCTAGCAGAAAGTAACAATGTTAGCAAATCCTTAAATAATTAAGTGTTTGTACAAATTGGTTAATGAGTGATTAGATTTGCACTAACATTTCAATGGAATGGGAGAGTAAGATTCTGGGCTCTTGACCAAGATTTATATCAAAGATGATATCCATGTGATCTCTCTGAGATGGTGGCACTACATCTATCAGCTAACAGTTCTGCTCAGAAGAAAGTTAAGTCCTGTTCATGAACTAATTGTTGGTTTGTTAGATGTTCCTTCCGATTTACTTAACATAATAAAAAAAATAAAATCATTTCTAAAGATCTTGCAGGAACTGCAGAGAGGTTGTTAATGTTTCAGGTTGATGACCAATTTAAAGTCTTGACACATTTTAAGCAAGTACAGAGGTGAGTACAGATGAAAGCAAAAGAGTGTACAAGGAAAGGTCTATTACAGGATGGAAGATAGAAAGGGTGATAATGCAAGGTAGAAGTGTCATGTTATGGAGCTGATAAAGCTGCATCCAGAAGAGATATAAGTACGAATGGCAGAACCACAATCATAAATTGCTAAACACATGTTGCCTAACCTGCTGAGTATTGTATTTTTTTGATTATCAGTTAGGGACATGTTTATATCTAAATTGTAGCAGTCAGTCTGACTCTGTGAGTTGTTGGGAACATAAGCTCAGCACCTTGCTTGCACCCTTATTGTTTCCGCTCCCAGGACTGGGACATCAGAGCAGGCGTTCCTCAGGATATCCAGCCCAGCCATCTTCTTCAGCTGCTCATCGAAGACCTTCCATCTACTATAAGGGCAAATCCTATTCCATTTGAAGTTCCTCAATAAATGAAGCCTATCATATGTTATGAAATCCTGTAACGGGATCACTTACCAGCAAAGATAGAGAGGTCCGTTGAAGTCTGATGGTACTATTTTTAAAAGTATTATTTAAAAGTATTTTTAAAAGTACTATTTATGGAAAGGGGCACAAATGTAAGATTAATACAAATACTCAAATATACGTAGTCACTACTTAATCTAAAAGCGCGGGTCTAATAATAACCATCAATAAGAAACAGCTCGATCGTTTGTCTAAGGGATAAATTAGTGTCCGATGGAAATATAAAAGTCACTCAAATTCCTGCAGGCTTCTGGCTTTCGGGGGTGGGAGAGAGAGAGATTGGTGAGAAAAGAAAAACTTGCCCGGGTCTTTATGAAGCAAATCCATTGAATCACGGGAGCGGGCTTCCCCGTTGTTAGTTAAAAGCGGTTTTCCGTGATTCCAGCCACAGATTCCAGGCCCGGAATCTAACGCACGTGGCTTCCTTCAAAATGGCTTCCCGCTACGACGGGATCGCTGTCGTGTCTTCTTGGTGCATCTGAAGGGGTTGTCCCCCCGAAGACTCTCCTTTATACTTCCTCACGGAGTCTCAGATGTCAATCTGGTTGGGATGATGCAATCTCTCTCTCACTTTGCCCGAGGGCTTTACACGTGGTCTTCATGAGACAATAGTCAAAGTCGCCTTATTTTGCATCCCGGTGGAATGAGATATTCGGCACGTCTCTCTCTCTCATTTCCTGTGTCTATTCGGCACGTCTCTCTCTCTCCCATTTCCTGGGTCTACTGACCCCCTCCCTCAACGAGTCCTCTTGTGATTCTCACAAAGGAGGGGGCTACGGACATAACACATATAAGACCCAGATGAGATTAAGGCATGGGCTGTTAAATGGCAAGTACATTTGCTAACAAAATTTCCAGGCAATGATGTTCCCTAACGTAAGAGAGTCTAACAGCTACCAGTGATATCCCGGGGTCACCACTGACCAGAAACTCAAACTGGACCAGTTGCATAAAAATCATAACCACATGTCAGGGGCTGGGAATCCTGTTGGACGTGACTCTGTTCCCGATACCCAAGCTCCTTCCACCATCTTCATAGCAGTCAGCAGAGGCCATAATTTCTTCACCAACAGAGCCACCCCACCCCCTCTGCCAGTCAGTCTGTCCTTTCGATAAGATGTGTATTCTTGAATATTCATTTCCCAGGCCCTGTCCGCTTGAAGCCATGTCTCAGTTATTCCCAGAACATCATACTTGCCAATTTCCAACTGAGCCTCAAGCTCATCTACTTTATTCCTTATACTTTGTGCATTCATATATAACATTTTTAAATCATTACTCCTCTCTCCTTTCATATCAATTCCCATTTCACTTGGCCATACTGTATGATCTCTTCTTGAGCTTTCTACTCCATTGATCCTGTTGTCCTTTTTAACTTTTCTTATTTTCACTTTCCCTTTAACTCCATCCTTATATTTCCAGTTCATTCCCTCCCCCCCACTACTTAGTTTAAACACATTCGTGTTGCAGTGGCAAACCTGTCTGCCAGAATGCTGGTCCCCCTGCCTATTAAGGTGCAACCTGTCCCTTTTGTACAATTCATCCCTACCCCAAAACAGATCCCAGTGGTCCAAGAATGTACATCCTTGCTTTCTGCACCAGTTCCTCAGCCACACATTCAGATCCATTATCTCCCTGTTCCTGCTCTCTCCAGCACGAGGAACTGGAAGCAAACCAGAGATAACCACCCTGGAAGTCCTGCTTTTCAGCCTTCTTCCAAGTTCTCTGAAGTCCTGCTGCATAATGTCCTTCCTCTTCTTCCCGATATCATTTGTGCTGACACGCACTACCACTTCCGGCTGTTCACCTTCATCCTTGAGGATTCCCTGCAATCGGTCCGTGATGTCCTGGATCCTAGCACCAGGGAGGCAACACACCATCCTTAAGTCTCGCCTGTTGCCGCAGAAACCCCTTTCCGTACCTCTTACAATGGAGTCCCCTACTGCCACGGCTCTTCCTGATGTCTGACTCCTCGGCTCTGCTTCTGCACCAATTTTCAGCTCGCAAACCTGTCCGCCTCTCAGACTGGCAGTATCTTCTGTCCTGACAGCTTCCAAGAGGGTGAACCTGTTTACGAGAGGTACGTCCCCTGGGGTCTCCTGTACTTCAAGCATCCTTTCCTTCCTCATCGTCGCCCCCTTTCTCTCTCCCGGTATCCTCGGTGCAACGACCTCACTGTAGGTCCTGCCCAGAAAACCCTCGTTTTCACAGATAAACCTGAGGTCATCCAGTTCTTTCTTCAGTGCTGCAACATGCTCCTTCAGAAGCTGAATCTGGACACACATTCCACAGCTGTAGCAGCCGGGGGCACCATCAGTGTCCCTGACCTCCCACATCATGCACGTAGCACACTGAATCAGCTTAGCGGTCATGTCTTCACCCTCTCCAATTGTGCCTGGCGTAGTCTCTTCACCGAAGATTCTCGAGCCAAAGACTAGCACTTTTCACACCAGGCACTTCCCTCGACCAGGCCACTTCCCAACAGGCAATGACACAGACGTGCAGAATTCCATCTAAGGCAGTGTTCTGTAATTGGACAGCACACGCCCACCATTCACATGGAGTATTGAGGCTCCAGGCTGAAGAACTGAGTGCTTCAGTATTTCATGGCAGCTTTAGCAATGTCCCACAGTGGCCTGGGAAAACCCCACACAAATGACATAAAGACAGTTGTAGACCAATTGTACCAAGTCCTCACCAGTTGTGGTCATTTCCACATTTATATAACCCAGGTGCAGTGACTGACAGACCTGGGAGTTCCTGGGTGAACTGTCCGGGAGAAATCCACCACAATATTGACTCCCATCATAATGAAGGACTCCATAAAAGGAAAATGCATGCAGTGATGTTCTGGTAGTTTGGTAGTTTTTACTATGCTCTCAGTAGCCACTTTATTAAGTACACATGTACATCTGATGGTTAATGTAAACATCTAATCAGATAATCACGTGTCAGCAACTCAATATATTAAAGCATGAAGATATAGTCAAGAGGTTCAATTGTTGTTCAGACAAAATATTAGAATGGGGGAAGAAATGTGATATAAGTGACTTTGAAGGCAGAATGATTGCTGGTGCCAGACAGGGTGGTTCGAGTATCTCAGAAACTAGTGATCTCCTGGGATTCTCACACACAGCGGTCTCTAGCTGGAATTGACAGAGAATGGTGCAGGGGAAAAAAAATCATCTGGTGGGCAGCAGTTTTCTGAGCAAAAACACGATAGCGGTCAGAGAAGAACGGCCAGACTGGGTCGAGCTGACAGGAAGGTAGCAATAACTCAACTAATCACATGTTACAGCAGTGGTGTGCAGAAGAGCATCTCTGAATGCACAACACATTGAACCTTGAAGTGAATGGACTACAGCAGCAGAGGACCACTGACACATGAGGCGAATCGTCCCGGGTTCGAATCCAGCAGGCCCGCGCTCATTGATTGTGGGAACATCTCAATAGATGAGTGTAGTGATCCTCTTTTGTTCAAGAGCCTGTTGATTGAAGGGCAGTAACTGAACTTGAACCTGGCGGTGTGAGCCCTGGGGCACGTACCTTCTACCTGATGGCAACAGAGAGAAAAGAGCGTGGCCAGCGTGGTGAAGATCTTTGGTGATGGATACTGCTTTCCTATGACAGTTTTTCATGTAGATGTCCTCAGTGGTCAGCTAGACATACTGCCTAATAGTTTAAAGTGGTTCCTACTATCGTGTTTCATCACCTGTGATTTTCATGAGCCAAATTTGATTTGAATTAAGACTCCAGTAGCCCCATAAGTAGGCGTTTCCAAATCTGGAACTTAATACTGTACTACTTTGAATTCATTGTTAGAAGTGGGAGGCTCCATTTTTTGAGTCACAACAACACAAGTGATTGAAAGATAAGTCACGCAACCAAATTAGAGAACATGCCTGTCCACTGATCGCCGAAGAACAGCAGTTATGACAAAAGTAATCCACTCCATTCTAATCTGTCAGCTAAAAGAGGTCATTGGCATTTGTAGCAAAAAGCCTTGCTAACATAGCAGTATTCATTGGAAAATAGGTGTCTTAAAATAAACCTGTCAGCTTGGTCAGTGAATGGTTAATTTTTTTTTGCCAGAGGGAACGTAAAAGACCATCCCATTTCCCAGAGGGTTTCACCAGTACCATAAGCTCCCAACTTCATGACAAGCCCCAGCTGAATTCCAGGGGTGAACTGAGAGTTAATGAATCTGAAATCAATACTACATTTAACGGAGAATAATATCAGGGAGCTTCGGTAAAGATAAAGTCACTGGAAATCCAAGGAATTGGGTGGAGTTATAGATTGCTCAAAGGAAGATAAATCCATTGCGAGTGGACTGCTGGTCGCAGTTTGCAGCTCTCAGTTCTGCGGGAGGCAGAACACGGGCAGGTCATTCTGCACAGAGAGATGCCCCGGCTCAGGGGGACCGTAGATGCTGGAATCCGAAATAAAACACGGCATCTCTGCATCCCTCCAGCAAGCTGTCGGTCTGTTGCTTTAAATGGCCCAAGGCTGCAGTGAGCTGGCCCGTCGAGGTCTCCAGCTCTCTGTTAAGAGAGTGAAGGAAAAGGTCTTCCGATTCTAGAGACCGTGGTATTAGCAAGGGAGTGTTTGTACTGAGCAGGGTGCAGGGTAGATTCCCTGGGAAGCTGTCTAGGGTGGGACATTTCGGCTATGAGGACTGAGGTTGGGTTGGAGGAAAGAAAGCTGAGGACTGGGGGATTATGAGGAAGACAGTTAGAGTTATAGAGTCATAGAGAACTTCAGCACAGACAAAGACCCTTCGGCCCACCTAGTCTGTGTCAAACTATTATTCTGCCTAATCCAATTAATTTAGACCTGGCCCATAGCTTTCCTTACCCCTCTTATCCATGTAGTTATTCAAACTTGTGTTCAACATTAAAATACAACCTGCATCCACCGCTTGTGCAGGCACAGAGTAAAATAACATGGAGGTGGGCTTTTCAGCCCAAATAGTCCATGTCAATCAAAGTGTCCACTCCAGCTAGTGCCATTTGCTTACGTTTGGCCCACTTCCCTCTAAACCTATCCATGTAGCTGTCCATATATCTCTCAAATGGCATTGTTATATTCCCCAACCACTTGCTCTAGCAGCCTGTTCCACATACTCGCCACCCTTTGTGTTTAGAAATAACCCCTCAGCTCTCTTCTAATCTTTCCCCACTCACTTTAAACCTATGCCCCCTAGTCTTTGATTTCCTTTCCCCGTGATAAAACTGTGTGCATTCACTTAGTCTATGCCTTCGTGATTTTATAAGGTCAACCATCAGTCTCCTGCTCTGCAGCAATTAAATTCCTAGCTTGCCCAACCTCTTCCTATAACTCATACCCTGGCTACCTCCCAGTAAACCTTACTTGCACCCTTTGCACCCTAATGGCGCCTTTCCCAACAAACTAAGCGAAACTGTACTCAGCACTCCAAGAGTGCCCTCGCCAGTAACTGCAGCATAATGCCCCTATGCTCAATGCCCTCTTCACAGCAGGGTAGAAGCCCTTCTCCTTAACAGAGCATTTGGAACACCAAAGCGTTGTAATGGATAGGCCGGCGTGGACATACTTCTACACTCTGCGACCTCACCTCGATGATTCTGTGGGATAAATCCAAGTCAGACGTGCTGTTCCCGAAAGCCCTCGAGGAATAAGCTCTTGGCAGGCAGACGTGCCTTTGCCTGATGCTCTGATGCGGTTAACCTTGTCTGGGTGACAGCCCGCTCATCGTGCAGCAGTGCACTGTGTCACTGAGTAGACCACCAGCTTGGTGCTGGGTAAGACTCCACATTTGTTGTGGCACAGTCTGGATTTTGGGAGGTGCAGATCAGCTGAGGTCACTACGGAAGGCCCTCCAGTCAAGCCTCCTGAATTCAGCAGACTGTTCGTCAGTGAGGAATCTGAGGGACAGTGATGGTGTCAGACAAGCAGAATTTCTGAATGATCGAACATTGCTGTATTAATTTTCTACTGCACTTTTATTCAACGCTTTAGACAGTGGGGATCATAAATAGTCCAGCAGGTCTGATAAATTTCAAGAGAACACAGAAGACAGACCGGGTGAATTTCTGGAGGGTGAGAAAACCTTGGCCCTGGTGGACTGAAGGGTCCCTGGTGCGTTCAAAGGAAGCGCAAGATAGGAGCCCCAGTAAGTGGTGCGGGAGTGTAGGAACTGGAGCTACTGTGAGTCAGAGGAGAGAGTGAACCCAGTGACATGCCTACAGCGGTATCTTCCAAGATGGCGGTGCATTCAGTCACAGCGGCTTACAGCTCTCCAGTCCAACTTGTAGGCAGAAACTTTTTCATTGTGTCAGAAGTGATCTTATTAGGAGCAAGCCTGATCCTTAAAGAAGGCTGGGCATTCTTCTACGCAGAAATGAATGTTAATGTGACCAGTTCCACGTAAAATCACTTTTTAATCCCACAGCATTTAGCAATGCATGATCTAATATCTGTACTGAGAGAGTTCAGGGCTTAACTTCCAGTAGAAAATGAAATATTTATACCAGTTCACTTACTGGTAACTTAATGGTTCTTGCTAACATTATAAACCCATGAAATATTTTTATATGACCTTATTTAACTGCACCATCCTACAATCACCATTTGTTTGACACTACAGTAACTCTTGCTCAGTAAAATTCCAAAATCCTAGATAGTTCAGCATCTGGCTACTTGGTGCTGATTCTCACACTTAAGTCCACTTGGGCTTTGGTTCGGACACCTCCTCATACTGAATGGGGTCCCACGCCCTCTTCCACTGACCAGGACCCTGGTTCCCATACCACTTTTCCACTTAGTGGGGTTCCTGCTCCTTCCACTCACTAGGTCCCAAATTCCCATTCTCCGCTCTGACTCACTGGTACTGCAGTTCCCACACTCCATTCCCACTCACAAAGACCCTAGTTCCTGCAAACCCTTCCATCACTGGGTGCCAGCTCCCATGTTCCTTTCAACCCACTGAGGCCCTGTTCCCCACGTTCCCTCTAAACTTGCCACTATCAAATCATAATCAGAACCAGGTTTACGGTCAGTAAGTTTGTTGTTCCATGGCAGCAGTTCGGTGCAATAAGTGAAATATAAATTATATTATGAATGTATGCAGAATAAAAGATGAATAAGAAGTGCGAAGAGAGAGTAAAAGTAGTGATTCATTGTCCATTCAGAAATCTGGTAGCAGTTATTAAAACACTGAGTGTGGGTCCTCAGGTTCCAGCACCTCCTCCCTGATGGTAGTAATGAGAAGAGGGCCTGTCCTAGGTGGTTAGGGCTCTTTATGCTTCTGGGCCTACAACAGACAATTCATAATTTCACTGCCTGATATGTTAAATAAAATTGTATGAAAGCATCAATACAACAGCCTCCAGTAATCCCATAAATCTGCTCGTCCAATGCCACAAACTTTTGCCGGCTGAACTCATTTTTGCTTTACTAAACACAAGGTACAGACGTTTACATGGATTGACTTCAGCCTCTGAAATCTGACTCTCGTGAAGCTGATACACTTCAGAATGATTTTGGGAATAAATTGATGAACTGATTGTACTTCCTAGATGTCTTTGACTCTGTGACTCCAAACATGTAACTTCAAAGAAGCTGGCAAAGCCATATCACTTGCAAAATATGCATTCTTATCTGAATGAAACTGTCTAATAATAAAATAATTATAAGAGGCTCTTTCAATATACCAAGGAAACTGTAGAGAGATAAACACAGTTGTCAGGAGATGATGTAATGGAAAAATGTCACTACATACTCATTGCAGCTTAGTAACCTTAAAGTATTTGATTCCATTTTTCTGATTATGCTCCAAGCACATATGTATCATTTTTCATTAATGAACTTAGTGTGTATTTCTCTGATTGTCTTTTGTCACTTTAACATTGCACCAAAACTAACGTTATTATTTCAAGATAACGCTAAGAATTTGATATATTTTCATCGGTATAAGAAACCTTAGCTTTGCAGATGCAATTACAAGTTTGTGATATTTTAAAACTTATTGTCGTTATAGTTTAATGGTGACTAATGACTTGCCCTACTTTACATAATACTTATAAATTTGAAATTTGCTTTACATTTTCACATTTTGTACTTTAAAGAGCAGGTTTTTTTTGATGTAGTTCAGAAGGTGACAACCCCCTAGAAAGATCTAGGTATGTGACATCAAAATAGTGGAATTAAAACAAAAAAAAAATCTGGAAGAACTCAGCTGGGCAGACAGCATCTGTGGAAGGAGAAACAGAGGTAACATAGAGCAGATGGAGTGTAATGCAGGTAAGCCTACGATGTTGCACTTACAGAGGACAAACCAGGGTAAGACGAACAGTGGGGGTAGATCACTGAGAAGTGCATTGGAACAAAGAGGTCTGAGAGTACAGATCCAGAATTCCTTGAAAGTGGTGTAAAAAGCTTTTAGTGCATTGCCCTTCATAAGTATTGAGCACAGGAGTTGGGATGTTATGTTAAAGTATAAGATGTCGGTGAGGCCAAATTTGGAGTATTGTATGCAGTTCTGGTCACCAATCTACAGGAAGAATGTAAATAAGATTGAAAGAATACAGAGAAAATTTAAAGGATGTTGCTGGGATTTGAGGACCTGAGTTTTATGGAAAGGTTCAATATGTTGGGGCCTTTATTCCCTGGGACATAGGAGAACAAACAGAGATTTGACGGACATACAAAACTTTGAGTGATAATAGATAAGATAAATGCATGCAGACAATTTCCACTGAGGCTAGAACTAAAGGTGATAGGGTGAGGGTGAAAGGTGCTATATTTCAGGAGAACTTCTGGGGTTCCCTTTAAATACTTATGGGGATGCTGCAAGAACGGAGTGAGCTGCCAGTGGGCACGGTGGCTATGGATGCAATGGCAACATTCTAGAGAGGCTTGGATGGGAGGGGTGGACGGCAGGGGTGTGAACGGGAGGGGTGTGGACGGGAGGGGTATGGATGGGAGGGGTGTGAATGGGAGGGGTGTGAACGGGAGGGGTGTGGACGGGAGGGGTGTGAACGGGAGGGGTGTGAACGGGAGGGGTGTGGACGGGAGGGGTGTGGACGGGAGGGGTGTGGATGGGAGGGGTGTGAACGGGAGGGGTGTGGATGGGAGGGGTGTGGATGGGAGGGGTATGGATGGGAGGGGTGTGGATGGGGGGTGTGGACGGGAGGGGTGTGGACGGGAGGGGTATGGACGGGAGGGGTATGGATGGGAGGGGTGTGGATGGGAGGGGTGTGGATGGGGGGGTGTGAACGGGAGGGGTGTGGACGGGAGGGGTATGGACGGGAGGGGTATGGATGGGAGGGGTGTGGACGGGAGGGGTGTGGACGGGAGGGGTATGGATGGGAGGGGTGTGGATGGGAGGGGTGTGAACGGAAGGGGTGTAAACGGGAGGGGTGTGGACGGGAGGGGTGTGAACGGGAGGAGTGTGGATGGGAGGGGTATGGATGGGAGGGGTGTGGATGGGAGGGGTGTGAACGGGAGGGGTGTGGACGGGAGGGGTATGGATGGGGGGGTGTGGATGAGAGGGGTATGGATGGGGGTGTGTGGACGGGAGGGGTATGGATGGGGGGTGTGGACGGGAGGGGTATGGATGGGAGGGGTGTGGATGGGAGGGGTGTGAATGGGAGGGGTGTGGACGGGAGGGGTATGGATGGGGGGGTGTGGATGAGAGGGGTATGGATGGGGGTGTGTGGACGGGAGGGGTATGGATGGGGGTGTGGACGGGAGGGGTATGGATGGGGGGGTGTGGATGAGAGGGGTATGGATGGGGTTGTGTGGACAGGAGGGGTATGGATGGGGGGTGTGGACAGGAGGGGTATGGATGGGAGGGGTGTGGATGGGAGGGGTGTGAACGGGAGGGGTGTGGACGGGAGGGGTATGGATGGGGGGGTGTGGACTGGAGGAGTATGGATGGGGGGTGTGGATGAGAGGGGTATGGATGGGGGGTGTGGACGGGAGGGGTATGGATGGGGGGCTGTGGACGGGAGGGGTATAGATCGGGGTGTGTGGACTGGAGGGGTATGGATGGGAGGGGTGTGGATGGGAGGGCTTTGGATGGGAGGTGTGTGGATGGGAGAGGTGTGGATGGGAGGGGCGTGGATGGGAGTGGCATGGATGGGAGGGGTATGGATGGCTATGGGACAAAGCAGGGTAATAGCTCAGCACAGACTAGGTGTGGCAAAGGGTCCATTTCTGTGATTGTGGTTGAAAATGCTTTATTAGAATGTGGATAAAAGATTGTCTGTCTAACAGGAAATGGAGCGTAGATACAAATGTATCTTTTCTCTGGTTGGCAAGAGGGAGCAGCGGTGTGCTGTTGGGATTGGTGCTGGGGCCTCAGTGTTCTACAAGTTACATAATTGACGGATGAAATCTTCACTGTTATAAATGCTAAATTTGCTGATGACAAAGAGATAGGTAGGAAAGTGAAGAAGACATAAATAGATAACAAGCAAATTTGAATAGGTTGATGCACGAGCAAATACCTGGAAAATAGACTGTAATATGGGAAAAATCGAAATCCTCCGTGGATAAAGGAACACAAAAGAAAAACAAATTATCTAAATGATGAAAGAGTTCTATGGTGTAGAGGGATCTATATAAGATTTGCAAAAGGGTTGTGTGTAAGTGCATAAAGTAATTAAGAAAACTAACAGAATATTATTGTTCAATGCAACATAAGAGTAGGGAGTTTGTGCTTCAGTTATGGTGCATTGGTGTGATGACATTGGGAGTTGAAAGAAGAATGTGTCAGAGGCAGTTCAAAGAAGATTTACTGGATTATATGCAGGGATGGATTGTCTTATAGGGAAGGGTTAGACATGCCTGGACTTTATTCCTGAAGTTTAGAGCAGTGAGGGGAACTTGATGAATTGAAAAAAATAAGGGTAATCCTCTAAAAAAAGTTGAGTATTTTTTTTCTTTCAGAGGATGGTGGGTCTCTGGATCACTTAGACCATGTGACCAATTAACCTACCACAGGAATGAGGAGGAAACTACCTGCTCGTGGCCCTCAGTCTCCAGGATGTAGTATGGTGGTCAACTACTGCTTGTTCCTTCTTCCAGTCAATAAGAGCCGATATCTCGACTTCACGTCTCAGGGAGAGTTATTGATGGTGCATCAGGGAGAACGTACAAGTTCCTTACGGACAGACTTTCGACCTCACAATCTACCTGATTACAACCTCCCAGCTTATTGTCTGTCCGCATTGCACTTTCTCGGCAGCGATCACACGACTCTGCGTTGCTAATGCTTTCCCTCGTGCTTCCTCACTGCACTGTGACCTGAACAGTGTGCAAGACAAGCTTTTCATCTATCTCAGTGCCTGTGACAATAATAAAACAGTTCCAGTCCGAGGGGAAATTAGTTTTGTACCCTGTGAGCTGTAGTGGGTACAGCCAGATAAGGAGCTGCTCCCCAGGTTTACACTGGACTTTACTGGAGCAGTGTTGCCTCAAACATCCAGCGGATCAGGCAGCCTCTGTGCAATAAAAAAAGGGCCAGCAATTTTGCAGGCGGATGCTTGGTGTTTATGATATTGATGTGCAGCGCCCTCTGCTGGTGGATTGTGTAACTTGCAAGTACAAATGACAATTATAAATGCAGTCTCATGTTAAATTTATAGCGGTATGACTCATTGACACTGTAAATATTACAAAGCTATAAACACATACTCTAAGTTAAATATAAATATGTAATATATTTGAGGTCTTTTTTTGGTACTGCTAATATTTATTTATAATTCTGAAATTTTTGAAGTATGAGTTATTAAATTTGACTCTTACCAACTTTATCATAAGAACATAAGTACAATGTTCTTGAGTAGGTCAATCAGCCCCAGAAGCTTCTTCCATTCAGTAAAATCACAGTTAGTCCGATTTTGGCCAAAATAGGAATTTCCCACTCTCAACCCATAATCTTCCAATTCCTTGTCACTTAAATATCTGCCAAAGCCTTGTTTTTATTAGAGGCAAAGACTCTGCCTTCACAGCACTCTGCAATAGAGAATTGCAAAGATTTGCAACCCTGTGGGAGAAGAAATTCCTCCTGAACTCCCTTGTTATGAAACTATGTTCCTAATTCTGGATGGCTTGTCGAGGAGAAATATTTTATTATTAGCTATCAGGTCAAGTCTTAGGAGTTTCAATAAGATCACATGATTACATCTTATGATTCTATAATTCAATGAGATCAGATCCAATTTGCCCTTCCTTTCTTCATTTACCCCTTTAGCTCAAGAATCCTAGTGAACCTTTTTTGAATGGTTGTGGTTGGCAACTGTCTGTCTCGACAGACAATGGGTGATGATGATCATCACAAGCCTGGGCAGAAGGTTGTCAAGATCTCCCTCTCAGCTTCACCAGTATAGTCCAAAGGAAAGGTGAAGAAGCAAAACGTTTGGCATCAACTTGGCTGTAGGAGCTGCCGGAAGGATGTTCCATGATGTCCAGCCACCGTAGGGGCTCCACTCTGGACTTGCCATTTGGATTTACGCCTGAGGCCTTTGTTTCTCCTGAGGCTGCACACAAGGCAGTGTGGTTATTTACCCATAGCTGGGGATCTGGTTCACAAACGCCAGGCCTGAAAACATGCCGGTGGGCCTGCGTGCTACATGTGCAGGGGCCAGACCTCCTCCCCGTCCTCTACCGTTCAATCTGTCATCATGTGTTGCTGGCGAGGAGGCACAACATGAGGCTGTGTCCTGGAAGAGAGAGACTTACACATTCACCTCTCCTTTTCATCAGACTACTAGCCAGTGGTGGAAGCTGAAAGTGAGAGTGACGAGCGCTGCCCGCTACACCTCCACACTAGAGGCAATGCAACAACCATTTTGACACATTATTTGAATTGCTTCTTCAATTTAAGCATATCCTTCTTTAAACAAAAAGATTAAAACTCTGCTTTTTCCACACCTGCAATTAGAAAGAATCAGGCAACATTCAGGCATGTGCTAAGTGGTAACTTGTGTGAAATAACTACCTCCAACAAGAAAGAATTTAACCACCTACACTTGACATTTGTGAAGCTAACACTGAAGATGCTGGAAATCTGAAATAAAAACGGAAAGTTCCGGCAAGTCATACAACATCTGTTGAAGAAATTGAGTTGATGGTTCAGACACTGACCTTTCTTTGGTCCTTGTGTTTATATTAGCATTTAATTTGGATTTTAATGAATTGCTGTCATTTACTACCAATATTCCAGGGATTATCATTCACCAGAATGTCAACTGGACCTTTCACATAAATGCTGTGGCAGAGCACAAGTTGGATATCCTGCATCTCACTCTGATGCCCATAGCCCTTCCACCACCTACAAGGCGCAAGTCAGAAGTATGGTGGAATCCTCCTTTTTTGCCACGTAAGTGAAGCTCCCACAACACTTAAGAACACCAGCAAGGGCAAGGAGAAGGTAGTCCCCCATCCACTACCCTAAACATTCAGTCCATTCACCAACATCAAGCCTTGCCTCAATAACACACTGCATTACTCACCTAGGCTTCTCCAACAGCATCTCCCCAACAAATAACCTCTACCAGCAAGAAGAGCCAAGGCAGATGGCAGATGGGAGCACCAGCACCAACAGCACCCCTATATCTAAGTTGCATACCTTCCCAACTTTGCTCCTTTATCACTACTGGGTTGAAGCTCTGGACCCTCCTCCATAATATCATTGAGAAAATCCCTTCGCCAGAAGGAATGCAATTTCTCGTGTGCATGGGTAATAAAGTGCCAGCCTTGCCTCCGTAATCCAACTCCTAAAAAGTAAATTATAAAAAGCAATAACGGTGCAGCTGACAGCAAGAAAATTTGGAGCCTTGATTTTAATTTCTAATTGCATGACTCATTGACATTGTAAATAGCACAGAGATATGAATAACTTATTCATAAATATTTAATGAATTTTGGGGCAGCAATTTTAACCCATCCTTTTTGACAAGGAGGAGATCGAGTTTGGGTTTAATGCACATTTTACACTTGTCCAATTTTACTCTTCATTGAAATTAATGGAGAGCAATTGTGACAGGATGTAAAATGGATGCCTGGACTAAATTTTCTCTGATTCCCGCTGAGTCCAGCTAAAATTGCAGCTCATGAAAGCTTTTTAATGCCAGGGAAGATGTAACAGCAGAGCTTTAAGCGAATATTTGAAGGCATGAGCAAAATGATTAAATGTTCTGTCATTTACAGCGAGGCAAAGGATGGAGGAGGTTCAATCACAAACAAGAGAAAATCTGCAGATGCTGGAAATCCGAGCAACCCACACAAAATGCTGGAGGAACTCAGCAGGCCAGGCAGCATCTATGGAAAAGAGTACAGTCGATGTTTCGGGCCGAGACCCTTCAGCAGGGCTGGAGGGAAAAAATGAAGAGTAAGAAGGTGGGGGAGGGGAGGGAGAAATACAAGGTAGTAGGTGATAAGTGAAATGGGGAGGAGTGAAGTAAACAGCTGGGAAGTGGATTGGGGAAAGAGATACAGGGCTGGAGAAGGGGGAATCTGATAGGAGTGGACCAGAGGGAGGTGCTGGGCAGGTAAGAGATAGATAGGATGGAGGAGGTGGTGCCTAGTAATGAACAATGGGAGATTAAAACAGGGAGAGACAGAAAAAAATAGGAAATGAGAGGAATAGAGAAAAATTAAGAAAGAGATGGAGACATGGAGAAAGAAGCCCAAGAAGGTTGAAAGAGCAACAGTTTGCATTTGTATGCCTCTTTTGTGATCTCAATCTGTCCCATTGTACATTGCAAACAGTTCAGTAATGTTTTAAAGACTGGTTGGTGTTGTAGGGTGGTACAATAGCATTGTGGTTAGCGTGATCCTTTAGTGACCTGGGTTCAATTTGCGCTGTTGTCATATGGAGGTTGTACATTCTCCCCGCGACCACTAACAAGAGAAAATCTTCAGGTGCCGGAAGTCAAGTAACACACAACGAAACGCCGGAGTAACTCAGCAGACCAGGCAGCATCTATAGGGAAAAAGTACACAGTCGACATTTTGGACCGAGACACTTCAGGCTGAATCTTGATGAAGGCTTCTCAGGCCGAAATATTGACTGTTTACTCTTTTCCATAGATGCTGCCTGGCCTGCTGAGTTGCCCCAACATTTCGTGTGTGTGACTCCCTGTGACCAAGTGGGTGTCCTCCAGGTGCTCCGGTTCCCTCCCACAGTCGGAAGTCGTGTGGATTACGCTGTGAATGTTCATGCTGGAGATGTAGCCACACTTGTGGGCTGCCCCAGCGTGACTGTGTTGGTTGCTGATGCAAATCAAGGCACTTCACAGTATGTATGCTTCAATGTACATATGCCAAGTAAAGCTAATCTTTGCAATGCAAGGAAAACATGTTAAATTATTGGGGAAACAACGCTACTGTCAGTGGACATTTCTAGGTACTTGACCTTCCTTCTTTCCTCGAAAAGAAAGTGCTGAGCGGTGACCTGATATTTATGACTGAAATCAAGAAATCCTGACTCTCATAAGAACTGTTCAAGAGAGGAAATGCGCCTTTGGACAGATTTGAGATTTTTTTTTAATGTGATTTTTAAACCAAACATTTTTAAATTCCCCACAGAGGGGAATTTTACATTTGCTAGAAAAATAACAAAGATAAGCTCAATGCATTTCTTCATCCGTCTCAGCAATGTTTGTGCAGGATTAGGTCCAATATTCACACATGGAAATTTGCATTGGATATCAATCAGATTTTCCCTTACTCACTCAGAACATAGAACATAAAACAGCACAGTACTGGTCCTTTGGTCCATGATATTTACTGAACTAATTAGCTAATGATGTCTAATTAAACTATTCCCTTCTTCCTACACACAGTCCATATCCCTCCCCATTCTCTCCACGTTTGTGGGCCTATCCAGGAAACTCTTAAACACCTCTATCAAATTCGCCTCCACCCTTGGCAGTGCATAACAGGCACCCACCAATCTCTGTGTAAAATAATTGCCCCATATACAGTATCTCCTTTGAACTTACTCCTCTCCCCACATCCTCAGTGGACTGGGCCATATTCAAGGACACGTCAGAGGGCCTGAATGAATACACCACGGTTGTCACGGACTTCATAAAGCTGAGTGTTCCACATCTTCCCCCACCAGAAACTCTGGATGAGCCAAAAGACTGGAAATCTGCTGGGGGCTAGATTGGTGACATTCAGGGCAAATGATTCAGGGAAGTGCAAGAGGTCCAGACACCACCTCCAGATGTTTATGATGCACTTAAAGTGAGTTTTTAGAATATTTAACATAACAGTTGATGTAGAAAAACTTTACTCACATTAGACTGGGTTAGGGCAGAAGGGATGCAATTGCAAATGTTAATAGCTGGCTTCCAATGATTTAGCATTAGTGGATGGTCTAGCGTTGAAAATCTGTAGACCCAAAACAATACACACAAAATACTGAAGGAACTCAGCAGGTCAGGCAGCATCTATGGAAGTGAATAAAAAGGCGGCATTTCAAGTTTTGTGTCATTTAACTACATACATGTATATAATGTATACAGGAACAAGGCAACGTTTCTTCAAACCAGGGTGTAAACACCTTTCACACGATAACATGAAGGTAAGGATAAAACCTACAGATAAATCTCACATAAATAACAAACTAAAGGGCACTAATATTAAATAAAACAGATTAACCAGGGACACATTAACTATGATGCAGCCGGGCTGGAGGCATGCAGGAAGAAACTGTTTCTCATCCTGACTGTTTCTGTTTTTATGCATCGTAGTCTCCTGGCTGATGGTGGAAAGTCAAAGAGGATGCTGGATGGACGGGTAAGATCCTTAATAATACTAAGGGCCCTGCGTATGCTGCGCTCCTGATAAATGTCCCCAGTGGATAGTAGGGAGACCCCTATAATCCTCTCAGCTGTTCTCACAGTCCTTTGTGGGACTTCAGGTCCGATGTTCGACTGCTCCCATACCAGATGCTCTCAATGCTGCTCCTGTAAAGCACAGATAAGATGGGGGGGGGAGGGGAGCCTTGCTTGCCTCAATCTTTTTAGGAAGTGGAGGCGTTGCTGTGCCTTCTAGTTCAGGGAGGTCTAAATATGGGACCAGTTGAGGTCACCTGTGATGTGAAGGCCAAGGCCTTTCATCGGGACTGGGACGGAAGGGGGAAGACGCCAGAATAAAAAGGTGGAGAGAGGGGAAGGAGGGCAAGCTAGATGGTGATAGGTTAAGGCAGGTGGGTGGGAAAGGTCAAGGGCTGGAGAAGAAGGAATCTGATAGGAGAGGAGAATGGACCATAGGAGAAAGGGAAGGAAGAGGGCTCCCAGGGGGAAGTGATAAGTAGGTGAAAAGAGGTGAAAGTTCAGAGTGGGGAATAGAGGAAATTGTTTTTTACAGGAAGGAGATATCAGATTGAAGGCTACCCAAACAGGTTATAAGGACCAACATGTCAGAACGGCAGCACAAGAGGAGGCCAGACCATTATATGTCTATTTGGCTCAATTAACTGGCCCTACTTCTGACATGTTACTAACTCATCTGTAGTTTCACTAAGGGTAAAGATCTGAAAAGGAGAAGGGAAAACGAGCTAAAACCGCATGTCAGTGAAACTCATTGGGCCTGACTAAAAGCATGACATTTAGCGTGAGCAAATTTCCTCTTACGTCATGAAAGTGCGGTACCATTTGTTCATGCCCCGGTGCTATTTGACAAGAAGATAGATAATATTTCAGGGATGACCTGAGGAAGTCCTGCAGATTTCATTTGGGAACTTGGGAGGATCGTTCTGACGATCTGGAATCCCCCCCACTGACATTGTGATGGACATAATGGAAAGCCCCTGGAAGAACCCGCACTGGGAAGCATGTCAGTGGTAAGCAGTGACCCAGAACTCGTCTGGAAATGAACTAGCAGGATATCTTGGCGTAAGTGATAGTAGGTTCAGGATATCTATGGAAGCATGGGAGATACAGACTCAGCCAACAGCCTTTACTTCCCTTTCCCACTGAAAAGGACTGACAAGCTTCCCTCTACACCCAAGAGATACCCACAACAACAGAGATCCCTTCCCAAACCTCCGGCTGACCACTACTTTCAAAAGATTTACTAAACGGATTTTAAAATCGTTGATAGTTCAAGCATTTTAGTACAATTAAAAAGCTCTTAAGAGTACTTTAAAACCCCTTAAAATGTTTTAAAAATGAAAACATTAAAATGAAGTAAATTAAACTAAGCACTCATCCACTCTCTTTTCACTTTTCAACAAGTTTCTTGACCACATTCATGATATTCTGTGGCTTTTAGAAATAGCCCAGAACCTGAAATCCAATCATAATGCTGGAAATACCTGGTTGTTTGTCAGTAGGTAGAGTTTTAATTAAATATGCTGTTCTACATGGACATTACGGCCTATTCCCATGCTATATTCTATATGGTCTCTTCAGTCTTGTGTGCTTTTGATGCAAATCGTTCCAATACCATGAGGTATAGTTGGCAAATTTGTTCATTTTCTGATATAAAGACAGAATTGAACTGTGGACTTCTGCAGAAATAGAACCTATTCATTATTCAAGGATTTAAAATACCAGTAGTGTCTCACAGTCCTGGCACACTTTTCTCACCCCCGATCCCCAACCCTCTCACTATCTACAGTTCCTCCTATCAAACCAGCTGCAGATTACAAGTCTTCACTCTCTTCTGCCTTCTGACATCACTTCTGACATCAGTCTCCCTGGGTCACCTGATCACAGACATTCCCCATCTTCTGCCTTCCCTGCCACATTGACGTGCTTGCTTCCTGGAATCTCGAATCCTTCGGCTTTTCCACTGAGAACACCTGACCTCAATATTGCTAACACTTCCTGTTTTTATGTCTGGTTTCCAGCACCGGTAATTTCATTGTTAATTTTCCTGTTTGGAACCTGCAATAAAGAAAAGGGCCTAAAGACTACAGGTGAGTTATTTATTTTCTTCATTTCCTATAAGGGTGATAACAAGTGCCAAGACGCTAACTCACCTGTCATGATTAAAACAAAACAAATGGAAATCCAATTCCATTTCTTGTATTTTTGCCAAATTTAGGGAACAGTGAATATGTGATATATGAATTTTACAATGAGTCATGTTATATTAAAATTCTCCTGTGCATTGAAATAACAAAATGGAATCTAACTTGACTTTCATGGTGATGTATTAAACTTCAAGAATATTTCTGCATATTTATCAGTGGAAGAGGGCTCATCAATGTCCCTCCTTCTGCCACAAGATCAGGAGTGGGAATATTTGCCAATAGTTTACCTACAACCCTGTGTATTCTTACCTTACCAAGACAGTTTAGTATTTCTAAATCTGCCTGGTGCACACCTTCAAGTCTAAAGTAAATTTAATATCCATGTATGACTATGTCACCCTGAAATTTCTTGCAGGCATTCACTAAGAAATACAACAGAATCAATGAAAACCTACACATGACGACTGACAAACAACCAATGTGCGTAAGAAGACAGTCTGCACAAATACAAAAGAAATAAATAAATAATACTGTAAACATGAGTTGTAGAGTCCTTGAAAGTGAGTCCATAAGTTGTGGAATCTGTTCAGCGTTGAGGTGAGTGAAGTTATCCATGCTGGTTCAGGAGCCTGATGGCTATAGAATTATAACCTGCAAGTGATGGTATTCCTTTGAGCTTGTTGCCCTTATTCTCCTTTATGTGGGCATCACAGGTGCAGGAGGCTGTCCGAGTAGTTAAAGAGGGCAGTGCATTTTTGTAGATAGTACATACTGACCCCACGGTGCTCTATTTGAATGGTTAGGGCCGTTCAGGTGAGTCACTCACTGCAAGATACCTGACCTCTGACCTCTGACCTGCTAGTAAGGCCACAGCAGGTATGCAGCCGGTCCTGTTGAGGTCTATTAACATGGCACCTCCTGGGAACTCCCAAGGTAGATTCAACATCTCCCCAGAACCAAGAAGGTCATTGTGGAGGCTCTGCCCCTCACTATGCTCCCAGAACCATGAGCCCAATCAGATGCCAGTCCAGAGGGAGGGGGAGTGCGGGTGAAGCCAAGGCAACAATGGAGCTGGCACCAAAGAACAGACCTGAAATTGATGCAATTTCATGGTGCTCTTTGATCATAACTGAAGGCAGGAGTCAGCCACTTGGCCCTTTATCCCTCCTCCCCCATCTATCAAGATCATTATATTTATACTGTGTACTGTAGCATATCTTTCCTGCATAAATCCTTTATCCCTCAGTATCGAAAAATCAGTTGAACTCTGCCCTGAATATACTTGCAATGGAGCATCCACAGCCCTCTTGGTTAGAGACTGACTACCCTGGAGATGAAACAATTTACTCTCTTCTTTGTCCTGAGTGGTTAACCCTTTAGACTGGGACTGTAATCTATGGCTAGGGAAGAGATCAACCCAGCATTCACTCCGCCAAACCCCTTGGGAAATTTACATGTGATCACCTCTCACTTTCCCAAACTCGGAAGAACATCAACCAGTCTGTTTACTATCTCCTCAGAGGACAACGTTGTCATCCTAGCAAAGAGTTGTTACAAGCATAAAGAGCAGTAACCTCCCTGCTGTGGTCTCTGTTCCGTGGAGGCATATACAAAACTTGATGTTGGATGGAGTGGGGGGGGGGGGTTATTGTGAGGGGATTGATGAAGTTTGTTTAACCTATTTATCTAGGGAAGTAGGAATGGAGAGCATTTTCAAGAAAAGTCCCCTTTTTTATCCATTTTCTGAATGGTTTGTAAAAATAAAATGTGTTTCTTATGAGTGGCCCTTAGATGTGGTTTGGATTATAGATCAGGCCATCCCTACACAAATGTTGTTCGCCATTGTTCAAATCATGGCTATTTTCAAATGTCTGCTCCGAGATTGGCCTGTGGGATGGCTACTCTTGTAAATTATCCGTGCTACGCTCAATATATTCCACAAATATTTCCAGTTACGTCCAAAAACATATGCTTGATTCAGAAGCAGATAGGGAGGTGAAGACCTGGTTCGAGCTCCTGGCAGACAGGTTGTAAATCTGTAACTGGTAATGATTCTGTGTGATGGAGTGCTGGTTTCAGGATAAAATCGCTGACCAGCCAAACTCCCTGAGCAAAGCTGCAGTATCACGTGCTCCCCGCAGATTAATTCATAACTTCAATGGGAAGGAGAGTTGAGCTGGTGCCCAATATTTTCTGACTGGCTACAGCTCATCTTGTTCTACAATCCATGGCAAAATCTAAATCCTCGTCAGCACAAATTCACCCAGGGAACCCAAAGAAGATCGATTGATAGCAACAAACACAAAGTGCTGGAGGATCTGAGCAGATCAAGCAGCGTTCATGGAAAAGAGTAAACACTCGATATTTCTGGCCAAGACCCTTCTTCAGGACTGACATTTCACTTCATTACTTCACTAAGTTCATTCTTCAAACAGCCTTGAAGAGGGAGTGGGAAAATCTAACATTGACACATCCTTTTCAAATCTTCTGTGGTATTTATAAACCCTATTTTGCTTATTCTAATGTTGGATTAGGGTGTAGAATTCAGATTCAGATTCAGTTTATTGTCATTTATAAACCACAAATACAATGCAGTTAAAAAATGAGACAACATTCTCCGGAATGATATCATGAAAAAGCACAAAAGAGACCACACAAGAAAAACTACATAATGTTTGGTAATCCCCAATCCAGTCCGGAGAGGCTGCTGCATATCGATATCGCGCTACCGTCTTAGCACGTTTCCCGGAAAGGAACTACAAACCCATCAGTCAAACCTAAAGCTACAAGACCTACACAAAACCATTTAGTTACATATAATTTCAACAGTGCAAAGCAATACCGTAATCTGATAAAGAGCAGTCCATGCACGGTTTAAAAGAAAGTCTCAGTCCCAACAGTCCATCGTCTCACGCAGACGGTAGAAGGAAGAAAAACTCTTCCTGCCATGAACCTCCAGCGCCGCAGCTTGCCGATACGGCCCCCTGGAAGCAACCAACCACAGCCAACTCAGAGTCCGTCCGAGAACTTCGAGCCTCCGACCAGCCCTCCGACACCGAGCACCATCTCTGCCGAGTGCTTTGACCCCGGCCCGGCCGCCAAGCAACAGGCAAAGCTGAGGATTCGGGGCCTTCCTTCCGGAGATTTCTCTGATCGCACAGTAACAGCAGCAGCGAAACAGGCGTTTCAAAAGTTCCACCAGATGTTCCTCTGTGCTTCTCACGTCCATCTCCATCAAATCAGGACTGTACACGACCCCTACTTACAGATAACAGATATTCATTCCTGGAGTGGCTGTGTCGCACCGCCATCTTGAAGTTGAATTGTTATTTTTCTTATACTTTCCTTGTAGTTTGACTTTCCTGTGCTTGCTTGTGTTTTTATTTAATCACCTACAGTATATACATATTCAGTGAATGTTCCAGCAATTGCGGTATAGTTGCTTCTGTATTTTTCTAGAAGCTTCTTAGTTTTCAGTAGCAGGCTTCACACCACTTGAATCTTGCTACTTTGTCACTGGAATTTTGTTTCCTCAGAGTATGAGATGACCACGGTTACCTTTTCCTTTGGTTCTTTTGCTTTATTCACTCAGCTCCGCTTTCTTGTTCGTTTTCTGCTCTTGTAGCACTTAATAAAATGGCTGTAAGCATCAAGTTTTATGCCTCATTCTTGACTTCCAAAGGACCTCTGGATCACAAAAGCATCAGGGTCCAAACTCTTTGGAAATAAGAGAGGTGATCTCTTTGAAATGTTTAAAACCCTCATAGGGCCTTGACAAGGTAGATTTAGGAATAATGTCTGAGCTGGACTGTATGTTTAGAAACAAAGGTAACAAACTCTGTAGCAAGCAGTAGTAGTAACGTAAGCACCCGGGCTGAGTGTGATATCCTCCCAAGTGCTTACTCCCGTAATGGAGAATGGCAGTGCGTGACTTGGTTTAACGTAGGAAGACTGATGCAGACACCACATAGTCCTTGACAGGTTGGGGTCAGGTTCCAGTGGCATTGCTCCCAAGGTGACAGGGGATCCTTCACTACTGCAGCCTTCACTGTCGTTATGATGCCTCATCCTCCTCCACCCACTCCACCGTTGATTGGATCACTCTTGTCGGGAAACTCCCCCTTGACCCTACTGCCACCCTACCAGGAGCAAGGCTCCAGGCCGCACTGCTCTTGGGTTCTCGGCAACTCACACGCCTCTCCACCGTGACAAAGCAACCAGCCTCGGAGAAGTCTGTAGCAAGTAGGACAGAGATGGGAGACCATCCCTTTTCCTCCAAAGATGCTGCCTGGCCCAATGAGTTCCACCAGCTCCAGGTTTCCATCGTCAGTGGCCTTCTATACCTCTAGCTTGCGGAAGTGGGAGGAAATTCCTTCACCTACAGAGGTCAGAGTCATTGGACTTCCCTGAGGACTGCAGAAGCTTAGATGTTGAGTATACCTAAGAGCAGATATTAAGGGAATCAGTTAAAGATCAACCAGCATACTATTGAACAGCAGTGCCAAATAATATGCTCTTGTTTCAATTGCCTAGGTTATTTCCATAAATGTACATTTTTATCTGCCATCTCAACATAATGTCCTGGTTAAGATTTCTACTGCTAGGCTGTGAGGTATTTTATTTTGGCAGTTTTCTGTAAAAGCAGTGTGACCGCTGGAAAGGTGTTTTGGCTTCGGCTAAAGATAAGGAGCCAAGTTGTCTGACTTAGGAATGTTGTGTTAGCCAATCAGGATTGTGGGATGTGAGAGAAGGTTCTAGAGAGCTGGAGGGAAGAGTTTTCTGAAGGAAATTAGTCTTGTTTGAGGTCTTTTTGGCAGGAGGTGCAGAGAGAAGAGCACCAGGTCCCATCTGAAAGGGAGACCCTATTGCAAGGGGTGCTTCATGAAGTGGAGGATTCCACGAAGGGAGGTTCTGCTGGTGGTTGGTGATGAGAATTCAGTGCCCTGAGTAAAGCAATACACCCAACTACTACAGAAACGAGTTCCAACGCTTATGTGCACATTTACACTGGTTTAACTGTAATGGGCCCTGTTATCTTTCTTCTTTTTTTCTTTCTCTGTTAATTGTTCAATAAAGTTAAAAATTGGTAAATGTATTTTCTTTATAATTTTATGCCATTGTATGATCTGTCATTTCTGGGCTACCGATAACTGTGTATGGGCATTTTTAATACAGCCTTCGCTCAAATCGGGATCCCTTTAATCAGAACATCCTGTCATTCCTATCTGGTTGAACCCCAAATCATACCGACCCCAGATATATATTGCTTATCAAGGGCAGCCTACTCACCACTGAGTCACATGGCTGTTAGCAGAGTTAGCTAGCGAGCAAAGTTAGTGTAGAGCCCCGGTGAGAGGGCTGCAACAATTTAATTTGCCGTTTGTCAGTATGGTTGATCTAAGTCCATTCCAAGTGATTATGGCTTCATTAAAATAATGGAATCATAACATTGTCATGTCACACAAGAAGCCTATTTGGGCTGTCAGCTGACTGTCAACCCCATTCCCTCACTCTTGCTATTGCCTTACAAATCATTTTCTTCCAAGTGAGTTAAATTGAATAAAATTGAATTTGCTCTCAGTGATTAGAAAGGCACCATGTATTTCTCAAACACTCATTCCCTTTGACACTTACCTTAACTGACACTTCTTCACAAATACTCTCTCCTCTTCAATGTTCTTAAACACTTGTCGAACATTCACGCCCTCAGCTTAACATTCTCTTCCTTGTGATTAAGTCTCTTCCTGGTCTCTCCTACTCTTCATAGATAACACTCAATAGACATACATTGTTTTTCTATTAACTCATCATTCCTGAGCTCTGACACTTTGTATTTACCCTTTCACTGGGTTAGTGTTTCCAACCATTCCTTTATCCAACCTGGTCCCACTTAGCAGACCTGCCTCACTCAAACCGGCACATCCCCTCTTTTACCTAGAATCCACCAGATCACCTCCTCCCCCCACCCCACCGCACCATCCATCTCACTCTTCCACTAAATTGCTCACAATCATTTTGTCCGATTAAAGATGTATAAAACATAAGCTGCCTTCTACATAAATTCAAGTAGCGGTTATTGATATTTCACACCACGACCTTTGGCCTTGCAGCAGCGTTTTCCAAGCTGCACGGACCCTGCCGGGAATTCTGGGATGCAGAACAAAGGGGATAGAAAGCCACATTGTTGAAATATGTCTCCTGGCAGACTCCTGGCCTAAATAACAACAAATTACCACAGAGTTGACAAGATGAGTTCATCATTAATCACCTTTATTTCCAACAACACTTGTCTATCAAATTCAACATAATAAATCCTCAGGAGTCGCAGCTCCTTGACTACCCACTTTCACCTCCTCCAGCTTCTGTGCTGAAGTTTTCTTTTGGCCAGGTATTGTAAAAGCTCCTGAGAAATTCTTCCTTCAAAGATTTAATTGAATTTGAATTTAAAGCAAAAGTACAAGATTGTCTTCGGGGCCGATAGGTGTGTGCTTATTTTTCTAACCTTACTGATCAGAATCCTACACAATCCAATATTCTCTTCACTTGTGCGTGGAAAGAAAATATTCAGTCCATGTTGAGGCCACCCTCAGGGTGGAGGAGCAACCCCTCATATTCCACCTGGATAGCCTCCAACCCAAAGGCATGAATATCGATTTTTCCTTCTAGTAAAAAAAATTCCCTCCCCCTCTCCTGTTCTATTCCTCATTCTGGCCTCTTACCTCTTCCCATCTACCCATCACCTCCCCCAGTACCCTCCTCCTTCCCTTTCTCTTATGGTCCACTCTCCTCTCCTATCAGATCTCTTCCCCACCAGCCCTTTACCTTTCCCACCCACCAGACTTTCCCCGTCACCTTCTAGCTCTCCCCCTTCCACTCCCCCCACCTTTTGATTCTGGTGTCTTCCCCCCGCCTTTCCAGTCCTGAAGAAGGGTCTCGGCCCAAAACGTCTACTATTTATTCATTTCCACAGATGCTGCCTGACCTGCTGAGTTTCTCCAGCATTTTGCTTGTGTTCCTCTGGATTTCCAGCATCTATTTGTCAGCCCTTGTTTTATATTAAACTGTCCAATGGGTGGTCTCACAGGTTGCGAAGGATACCCCGTGTCTGAGCATTGTAAGAGCTACAGATTAGTCTGAAAAGCGAGTTTCCAATTTCCAAACGCCTGACGTGCTATCATACACACGATACAGAATATGAGTCTGAAATGTTATTCTGTGCGTGTGTTTTGTCTCAGTTTGCACACCTTCAATTCTACCCAATGGGTTACAGGATCACACTGACTTCAGAGCTGAGTACACAAATCTATGCAATTAATTGCCTCTGAGGGAATGCTGTAACTGCTGAGGTAGTTTTTCAGCTGAGATGTTAAATCAAGGCTCTAAATGTGCTCTAATATAAATATAAAATGAATTTTGCTATGTGTTTTTGAAAATTCCATTTCCTTTTGACTGACAAATTGGCAGAGTTACCAAAATCGCTTCCTCAGACTCCAATGACCTGTATTCTGCTGATGTCTCTGCAGAGGTTGCACATTCACCCAGTGAATGCAGGGGTTTTCTCCAGGTGCAGCCCTTTCCTCCCACATTCACTGAGTTAATGAGCTCATCGGTAGATGAATGGTAGAATCTGGCGCAGTGTGCCCCAGCCCAGGCACCTCTTTATATAGTAGGAACTGGCATATTACGCAACAAAGAGAGGGAAAGCTAGCAGAAAGCACAAGGTCGTAGCCAATACTGGAATCGAGAACAAAATCCAGAACTGTGAGAAAATTCAGGCAACAACTTGAATGAAAAACAGCAAACTCTGGGGAAAAAAAGGCAGATCAGGCCGTAGCTGAAACAAAACAAAAAATGCCCAAAGAATGCAGTCTGTCAGGTAGTACCTAGAACAATCAGGACTCTGGAAGAACTCGGTCGGTCAGGCAGTGTCTATGGAGTTACTTGTTCCTCTTCAACAAAATGAAAGAGAATTTTTTGCCCCCAGAGATGGTGCCTGGCCCACTGAGTTCAGGCTGGTTTCTGCAAAGGGAAAGGCAGCAGCCAGCTGTCGATAAAGAGAGGGAGCTGAGGCCTATGTAGTCTGTCAGTTCCCATAGGAGTCACGCTGTCCCCTATTCTAGATGCTACCCGACCCACTGCGTTCTCTCAGCGTTCTGTTCTCAGCACCGCAGTCTCTTTTGTTTTCTCAAAGACCAGGGAAATTTATTATCTAAGTATGCGCATGAGATTCATTTTCTTGCAGGAAAATAAAGAAATACAATAGAATATTTGAAAAACTATACATAAACAAAGACTGATAAGCAATCAATGTACAAAAAAAACAAACTATGCAAATAAAAAAATCATAATTATACTGAGAACACGAGTTGACACTGAGTCTGTAAGTTGTGGAATCATAAACACGAGATATTCTACAGATGCTGGAACCAGCCATGATGGAATGGGCCAAGTGCTCTAACTCTGTGCCTTTGTCTTATGGTCTAAGTACGTCAGGGATATGTCGAGTAGGTGTGACAGAGATCATAAAATTCAGTTCCTATTTCATTCATGGTTGTCCTGATCAGTGAGAGAGTGTTTGAGTAAATGAGTGGCTTAAAATTGCAATTTATTACCCCCTTCCACCTCCTCCCCCCGTCGCAGGGCTTTTTATCATCACGGGTGCAAAGAAACGCATTTTCCAGAAGTTAGTATGAATCAATGTATTAACTAATTTTATGTAACTCCAGTGTTCAACTTGAATCATTAATTATTTTACTCTCCAAAATTTCTGCCTGATTTTCAATGTTTCCATTCCAGGTTTCCAGAATCCCCGTTATTTTGCTTTGACTCACTATAGGGGAAGAATACTGCATCCGTGCTAGTACCGTCTGGGTGAAGGGCTCAGTCCAAACATAGACTGCCCTCTCCCTCCACAGCTGTTCCCTGAGCTCCCCCAGCAGTTCACTCTCTGCACCAGGTCATCAGCAGTCTCTTTATTACAATCACTATTCCAGGTAACAAGAGGATTCAGTTGGAGTCAGAAAGCAAAATCAGGACTTTTGTTTTGAACTGCATATGCTGTAAATCTGAAATAAAAACAGAAAACGCTGGAACCAGCAGTATCTCCGGAAAACAAAACAGTTTTAGTGTTTTAGTTCAAAGACTACAGATACTGGCTGATCTGCTGAGTGTTTCCAACATTTTTTTAAAAATAAAGTAAGTGGATCTTATAAACTTCTTTCAATCAGATGGGTCTATCCTTGGGAATTCAGATTTAATAAGTAAGAGAGTTGCTGCTACAAGCAAGCTTTTTTAATTGCATCTGTACCATCTGTGCACATGACAATAAACTCGACTTGACTTCAACGCCAAACTTCAGAATATGCGGCTGCTGCAAAACTCTGGGCTGTAGATGCGGGAGGTAGTGAAAGGATGACCGAGGGGGCGAATTAGCGGAAGTAAGAGGACACGACCGGTAGGGGGCGAAATATCGGGAGGTCGGGACAAGATAGCCAGGAGGAAGCGAAATACCAAGAGTACAGGAGACGGCGGGAGGCGGAATACCCGCAGGTCAGGAGACGGCAGGGGGCGCAATACCGGGAGGTCAGGAGATGGTGGGGGCGCAATACCGGGAGGTCAGGAGACGGCGGGAGGCGGAATACCCGCAGGTCAGGAGACGGCAGGGGGCGCAATACCGGGAGGTCAGGAGATGGTGGGGGCGCAATACCGGGAGGTCAGGAGACGGCAGGGGGCGCAATACCGGGAGGTCAAGAGATGGTGGGGGCGCAATACCGGGAGGTCAGGAGATGGTGGGGGCGCAATACCGGGAGGTCAGGAGATGGTGGGGGCGCAATACCGGGAGGTCAGGAGACTGCAGGGCCGGAATACCGGGAGCTGGAGAGAGGACGGCCGGGAGGGGGCGGACGGCGGAGACGATCGTCAAGTCGGTTGCTAGGTGGCGCCGAAGTTGCCCTTTGTGGTGGTTGTGAAAAGCTGCCGCTCACATTCTGGGGTTTCCCGGTGCCATTGGATGACGTGGCTGCTGGCCCGGCTGGGAATCCGGGGGCAGTCTCTGACACTCGGGCCTGGGACGGCGACGCCGTGTGTTGGAACAGCCGGGCGGTGAGAATCATGTTGTGAGGAGGACCCCGAGAAAGCCACAGGCAGCCTCCTCTCCCCAGGCGGAGAGCAAGGATGGAGGAGAAGTACAGTAGCAACATCATCTCCAACGCCCGCTTGGGCCCTGTGGATGTGCCCGACTCCAGGTAAAGGGAAACGGGCACGGTCAGAGAGTTGGGATGAAAAGCGGTACAGCATCAGATTTTAAACAGCCCTCTTATTTTCCATATTGTCTGATCTACGGAGCAATGATCGCGTGAAAATATAGAAAGCGTTGACGAGCGCTGTTGGTCCATCCCTTCTACCTGCTGTGTTGTGGTATTGATATGAGTCACAGTACGTACATACTGTAGTGCTTCCCTTCCCAGCCAGAGGAGGTATAATCACTGATCTTCTGGATCACCCTACCAAGAGAAACCATTTTTGAAAGTTGCATTAAGTCTATGAGATCATCTTTCATTGCCCTCCTCCTTCAGTCAAGTTTATATGTTCTGTCGAAGTGTCTGATTTCCATGACACCTGTGTTTTGATTTTAATATTTTGCACCCACACTCTGTTTTGAATTCACCCCCCCCCAGTAAATTATTTCTTGGAAATTATTGCAAGCATATTGGTTATCTTAACCTCTTAAACTCCAAACAAATACAGATCACATTCTTGGAGTCAGTTTCATTACATAATCACAATGTGCTGAATCCTTCTTAAAATTCATTGTGCCAAAGCATACCAGCCTTTGATACAGTTTCACAGATAACTGCCAAGTCTCTTTCCAGGTCAGCACATTTGTCATCTGCACAGTTGCTCTCCATATCTACCCCCTAACTAGGCCATGTTTGGAGTATTGTGTGCAGTCCTGGTTGCTAAATTATACGAAAGATGTAGCTGCTCCGGAGAGGTTTAACAGGACTTTGCCTGGATTGGATGTATTTGCTACAAGGAGAGGTTGGATGAACTTGAAAGCAAAAGAAACTGCAGAGGCTGTAAACATGGATTGTTCTTAAAGAGTCAGAGGCGAAGGGGTGACCTACAGAGAGACGGTATGTAAAATTATGGGAGGCATAAATAGAATCCTTTTCCCAGGGAGGAACTGTCAACTACTAGAGAGAATTGGTTTAGGGTGTGAGGGGGAAAGTTTAAAGGAGATTTACATGGCAATTTTATTTTACACAGAGCAGTAGGTGACAGGAATATACTCCCTGGGGAGGGGGTGGAAACAAAAACCATAGCAATGCTTAAGAGGCATTTAAACAGTACATAAATATACAGGGAATAAAGGGATGAGGACTGTCCACAGGCAGATGGTGATGCTTTAGATTATCATCATGGTGGACAGACAGGCCTGTTCCTACTCTCTGTTACACTATTCTGTGTGACATGTTGCTTGTTTGATTAGGATCAATGTCTTTGAGTAAGAGTGGGAGCAGGTAAGTGCTTATTTACATTTCTTTATTTTACTCAATGTTTTAATTCATATGTAATGCTATAAGGAGGTTTTAATTATATTTTTATTTTGTTTTATTTTACATACAATTATTTGAACTGTTTAAATAGTTCTTATCAGAGACAATTAAAATGAGTTCAAAAATATTTGACCATACTGGGTGGTCAAAAGGATATTGCAAACCCATGTTTTGGGATTCACTACCTGTGCCCCAGTCACTGTTCCTGGCCCACTCCACACAGATACAGAATCTCAGCTTAGCTGGCCCTCCATATCCAGAGCAGGTCAGACAGGTGAGCCTGGGAGTTGTGATGGATCTGTGTGATCTAACCCAGTAATTCCTCCCAAGATGCAATAAACAGGTTCCGATAGATTATTCAGTAGTCTGAGAGAGACTCTATACTACTAAAATGTCATTTAGTTTTAAAACAAACTCAATGTAATGACAACATTCCAGTAACATTTTAGAGTATATTCATACCTGAGTATTTGTGTATTTGCTGTTCTGTAGCTGTTTGTACTGGTTTGCAGTCTCAGAAGACACCCAGATTTGTGATGTGGTTTGCAGGAAGACCTGGTACTTTTCACTAAAGTAAAACTTGCTGACTCGCTTCATTCTGTTTCTTCATTTCCTATTTCCAGTCTGCCTAAACCACTGTACTTCTTTTATCATGCTTCCTAACGGCATTTATCCCTTCAGTCAAATTACTAAATATTGAAAAGCTGAAACATCAGAACAGAATGTCATTGAAAGCCTTGGTAGTCAGAAAGCATCATCCCTTTCCTTTAGTTTCATGCTTTTACTTTTAATAATCTCTGGTGTGCAGCTTTATTCTTTTTATTATTTTATTTTTATTTAGAAATGTAATACAATGACAGACTCTTGTGGTCCAATGAGCCCACGTCCCCCAATTACACCCATTGACCAATTAACCTACTAACCCATGCACCTTTGGAATGTGGGAGGAAGTCGCACCATCCTGGGGAGAACATACGAACTCCTTATTGACAATGGCGAAATTGAACCCAGTTCACTCTTCATTGTAACCCAGTTCACTTTAACAGCTACGGTACTTTGTTGCCCAAACGACTTCTGGAGGCCCATTCAGTGGCATACATCCCTTTCCACCGTGCCTTACACGAATAGATTCAAATACTAAGGACTTGACTTTTCCTTCACAAATATATGCTTTAATCAGCTCAATCATTGTGTCCCATTTGGTTGAATCCAGTTACCTCCTGGTGGCTGATGCCAATTTGACATCTGTAGATACCTGATTCTCCTTCCCTCCTTTGAGAATAGTATCCAGTCTAAAATGATGCCTTAACTACTTGGAATTTATTCTTAATATTTGAATGTCCAAATTCATACTTGAACGTTTTAGATAAAAATTAAAGCACCTTATTGACTAAATGAGCAGCATAAGCACAATACTCTATCACTCCACGCTTTTGACAAGCATTTGTATATACTATTATGTACCGTATGAATTAGCACCACAGTTCCCACCTGACCCCCTTAATTCTAGCTTTGTGATCAAAATTAAGAATGTGATTGGAAACAAAGGCTTTTCCCCTGGGGAAGAGAAATGAACTAGCCAGGGTGTATTCCAGAATAAGCTGATGGCCAAAGAACCCAGGCATCTCCTCTCCTAGCAAAGAAAACTTTTTTAACATGCCAATTTATGATAGGTAATGTACTGTCTGAAAGTAGTTAAATCAATATCTTTCAAGCGGATTGAATACATATAATGAAGGGGAATACTTTGTAGAGCTGGGAATTAATGTGTTTCAGGTAAACTGGGGCTACAATAAATTTATTGCCACTCTTTGTAAAATTGAGATGGAGATAATAAAACGTACCAATGAGGAGATAATTCAGTACTAGATAATCTATAAATCTACATATATGCTTTATCTACAGTCTAAAAGTTATGAGTATTATACTGTGATTTAGAATTTGTCGTATTCAAGAGTATCTCATCCATGTTTGACATTTTTGCTTCAGGTTAACTCGGTATATTACACTGCTGTGCCTGGCTAAGTTCCTGAAGGTTGTTGGAATTTTTGAATCTTATGATCTCCTTAAAGTTGTACACATTGTTCAGTTTGTCTTCATAGTTCAACTAGGGTAAGTTTAAACTGATAGTAATTCAACATCATCTTGTGTACACTACAGGTTGTTTTTGTAAGACATGAGCAATGATTGATATAGTGTAATTTTGTAACTACAGTAACTTAAAATCTGTAAATCTGTTAGCATTCATGCAGAAGTTCACAAAAAGGTAACTAAAAAAAGGAAAGTTTCCATCCATGTGAAAGGTTTATCATTTTCTGGTTTTTTTATCTGCAACAATGGAAAGCAAGGATAGGAAAGGAATGCTTAACTCACTATATGGTAATTCATTAGGCAAAAGGGAATTTAATTGATTTTAGGAGTTGACTTCCTTTCTGAATTCAATTAATTATCCTGCATGAAATTCCATTTGAAAATGAGGTGTAGTCTCACTTTTGCCTTGTATCAGCAGCAGTGATTTGTAGAATCCCATATTTATTCTAGGAACTATTATACTTTGTTTCATCTGGTATAGGAGGGATTTCATAGATAAGGATGTATGAAGTAATTATATTTTTTTACTTATGCCATTTATGAGGCAATTTAATATTATTATTCTGTTAGTAGTATTTTTGTAACTATCCTTTAAAACCAACACTACATCTTCATTTATGATTTAGTCAGCTTTTAAAGTTCATCTAGTTTTTGTTCAAAATAAGTTGTATTTATCTGACTTTTAAGCTATCAGTTATATTTATTTCTCTGCCATTATGGTATAACTCTTTACAAAATCTGTCAATAAAGAGTAATTTCTATATGACTTATTAAAAACATGCATGCAGTTAGTGTGTGTAGGTATGGTTTCTGCTTCTCTTTACTCAGATTGCTTGTATGAAATGTCCAGCCTACAAGCTGTGAGAGCCCTCAGTTAAGTTAATCTGGGATCTTGAACCAAGTAAAACTCTTAATTTAACATCAGTTAGGAATGTCTATATGATAGTATTGATTTCTGTAGGAAGTAGGAAAAATAACAAATGTTAGTGGTTAATTCTTTGGCTAGAATTACCAAAGATGAATCTGTCTTCTGTGGCAAGGTAGATGTGAATCTGCAAAAACATTTACTCAATAGAGCAGTGACAAGGCCTTGGGTTCATTCAGTTGGAAAGTAAGAGGGAATTATTTAAGAGGAAAAGAGAACTGATGGATTTATAAGAATATTAATCTCGTTCGTATCCACTAACCTTTACAACTGATTATGGATGAATTACCCGATAGCAGCTTCTAGTTCATTTATCCAAGTTGGAAAATCAGGCTGTTCTTAAGCATTTATTCTATTCTCTCATTCTCTCTAATGTCAGGTCTGCAATATTCTTGGTTTTGTTCCAAAAACCATTTTCTTCAGGCAAGCCAATCTCAAGACGGCAGGTGAGTTAAGGAGCGTTGCTGTAGGATGACTCCTACTGTCATTGACCATATATTACTCTAGTGTCAGTCAGATTTTTATATGACAATTGAATTGATTTTATTTCTTACATCCTTCACATACATGAGGAGTAAAAATCTTTACGTTATGTCTCCGTCTAAATGTGTATGTGCGATCATAGTAATTTATAATAAATAGTCAATGTACATTGAAATACACTCAAATCATTCTGATGGCCTGGTGGAAGAAGCTGTCCCCGGAGCCTGTTGGTCCTGGCTTTTATGCTATGCTACTATTTCCCGGATGGTAGCAGCTGGAATAAACCGTGGTTGTGGTGATTCAGGTCCCTAATAATCCTTCAGGCCCTTTTTTCACGCCTGTCTTTGTAAATGTCCTCAATTATGGGAAGTTCACAACTACAGACACGCTGGGTCGTTCCCACCACTCTCTGCAGAATCCTGCAATTAAGGAAGGTACAGTTCCCAAATCAGGCAGTAATGCAGCCAGTCAGGATGTTCTTAATTGTGCCCCTGTAGAAGGTTCTTAGGATTTGGGGGCCCATACCAAACTTCCTCAACCGTCTGGGGTGCGATAGACGCTGCTGTGCCTTTTTCACCACGCAGCTGGTGTGTACAGACCCTGTGAGGTCCTCAGTGATGTGGATGCCGAGGAACTTAAAGTTGCTTCGGCTCTCAATCCCAGATCCATTGATGTCAATAGGGGTTAGCCTGTCTCCATTCCTCCCGTAGTCCACAACCAGCTCCTTTGTTTTTGCGACATTGAGGAAAAGGTTGTTTTCTTGACACCACTGTGGCCAAATGCCTTTAATTCTGTTTTGGGAATCCTCTATAGATGTGCACAAGACAACACTGACCTTGTATAATGAATATTTCTTAGTTTTAGGTGTGATTCTTTGAGGCAATGCACTTCTTCTGTTCAGCATGATTTTATGCAATGATTTCATGTGATTCTGGTTCATTTCCTAGTCAATATTACTTAATAGAACATACTTTGGCATTGATCATGGAAGAAAAGCATGGTAAAATACAATGCTAAATAAAACTTCAATTCTTCCAAATCTGTCAATTAAATGGAAGTCAATTAGATATTACTAGGGTGAATGAACATTACAAGAAAAGCCATTCTGCATTGCAATAACTAAAATTCAGAGTATATTGGACTGTATTAAAGAATGTCACAATCCATGCACAGAATACACCCATGTCTGGGAACCTATAGGTTCTTATTACAAGTACATAGGTGAGAGGTGTCTTCATTCTTGTGTATGAGTAAACATCCATTAGTTTTACAGAAGATTTGTAACGGCCAATAGTAGGTGTATGAATGATTTTACAACTTGGTGCTCCCATGTCTAAATGTCTAAGTATGCCAACGAAATAAATACTGCAGCATTTCTCTTTTTTGTCCCTTGTGAAACACTGTCAGACACCACAAGACAAATCAGACTTGCTCACAGGATAAGCTGTTTCATAATGGTATGGTTCCCATAATCAGTTGGGGCATTGAGTGTAAGAGTTAGTAAGTCATGTTGCAGCCTGATAAGGCTGCATTTGGATTATTGTATTCATTCCTGTTCACTCCATTACAGGAAGGATATGGAGGCTTTGGAATGGTTGCAAAGGAGGTTCACCAGGATACTGCCTAGATTAGAAAAGATTATCTACAGAGTTTGAACAGATTTGGATTGTTTTTCTGGAGTGTCAGGGTGTTGCGGGGGGGGGGGGGGGGGAAGACCAGATCGAAGTTGATAAAATTGCGAGGCATAAATAGAGTGAAGAGACAGAGTCTTTTTCTCAGGGTAAAAATATCAAATACTAGGGAACATAACTAAGGTGAACGGGGGAAAACTTAAAGACATGAACGTGCAAGGAATGGGTGGATCTGCATCATATGTTTAGTTTAATTTGGCATCATGGTTGGGAACTTGATGGTTAATTTGTATAGAGCAATGTCATATAACCAGCAATATAGTTAACTTGTATGAGTAATTCATTTTATTTATTGAGTAACACATCTTCTAAGAAGTCATATGTTGGAAGTCATGTAGAATATTTAAGTACTGAGTGACTTTATTTTTGAAAATCATACTTGTTCTTTGCTGGTGTTGCAATAAGCGTAACCCAGCATCTCATTTGAACAGTTAACTTATCAGACATGACGTGTGCATCAAACAAAAATCTGTATAATGTTACAATTCAATAGATAATGTTCTAGGAATGCAGACATATCAAGGAAGGATGCTGATAAAGGAACTACTGAGGAAAAATGGCATGGGAAAATAATGACCTTTAATTGATAGTTTATTTATTTACCTTCATAAGGTTTTATCTCAGGATTGGTAGCACCGGTGCCTTTGAGTAAGCAAAGAGCTATTTAGGCACTAAGGGTTCTATGAATGTAGAAGATTTCTCTGAAAGAGTGCACAAAATTCCCTTTACCAACTAATTTCTGCTTGTGTCTGCTCTGACATGTACAGTATAATAAGAACTGAACTGCATAAAACATGCATAAAATAGATCTGACAAAGAAAGAAGCCTTTCTGGCTCTCTTAACAATAACAACATTAATTATATTTTTTAAATAATTCATGGTATAATCAGAAACAATTTCAAAGTAAGGTTATTCTTTTTGCATATTTATCTCCATTGTATTTACTACAATAAGCTGTTATCCTTATAAAATCCTTTAATTTTTTGAAATGTTTCTGTTTATTCTTCAAATAATTTTCCTAACTTACTATCCCTTCAGATTAGTACCCTTCTTAATCCATGGATATGTATGGAAATCAGACATCTGTATAAATAATGTGTTGGTTTAGAGTCTTTGTTTATAGATTTATCCAGTACCTTTTCAATCCTTATGTTATTACTTTAAAAATTGACATTTCCTTGAGAAAACTTGTCTTTTTGGAGAACTGCACTTGTAGAATTAATGCTAAATTCTGATATATTTTTGATAGCAGCAGTGGTCTAAAGGTGTCAAAATTGTTTTCCATCAGATGCAAGCTTCAAAATCTTGATTTAGCTTGAGTTAAATTCCACTTGTCTGGAGGATTTTAAAATACTTTCCACCTGAGGCCAACGTGCTACTTTGACCTTAAATTCTGCTGGCCTGCCAAGTTCTAATTCTAAACTTAATCCATTGTGACCTCCTGTCAGAAAGGCCTCTATTGTAGAAACATTATAGACTGCGGTGATGTATTTAATAATAATCTTTGTCACAGATTGAACAAAATAGAGATACATGACAACCTGAACTACATACTTCTAATTATTTTGCAGTGGATCAAGATTGGCAAACATGCATTTGGTGGCTGCATTATTTTGTTGTTGTGGTTCTTTGGGCTCACACTTTGTGGACCATTGAGGTAAGTGTAAAAACAAAATGCAGATTAATTTTTGTTGCTTATTCATAACACAGTCTGATTTGCTCTGGTCTCAGTCATACAAAGAGGAAAAAATACAGTGCATGCCTGGTTTTCTTGACATAAACTGGCTATATTGAGTGTATTTTGGTAGCTTATGCAGAGCAAGATTGAGGTGAGTCCGAGCAAAAGAAACGATCAAAATTAAAACTAGTAATCTTTAATGGGAAGTTTTGTATAATTTAATTGTCTATTAATGTGGCTATTGGGAAATATGTTTATCTCAAAGCTATGCCAGATTTGAATTATTTCTCATTAAATCCTGTGAATGAGAAAACATTTATGATGAGATTAATTAGACCTAGTTCGAGTTAGTCACAGCTCTGAGTTTCTGTACTATAGCACAGATCCACAGAATTTACCTATCCTCCTTTGCACTTTGAGCTCAATTTACTTTCTGAAATATTGTGGTACACTGTGTTGTATAACTTTTGGAAGACATTTTAGAGACAAGTTCACCACCTTGCCTTTAGCAATTGTGATCTATTAAGTTTTTAATTTGTAATCACTATTAAAGTTTGAAAATTTCCCCCTTGCATGCTTACTTTGCCTCCATTCATTTTAGTGAACAAAATAAATGCTATTTGTCAATGAATCAGTGGGAAATTCGTCCCTGCAGTAATTCAGTAGGTTGGTTGCAAGGTTATTAATTTGTTCTAGTTTTATGACACTTTCTTCTTTTCTACCTCTTGCTTCTTCAGCCTCGGTTTTTAGGTTCTTTTATGCCATTCATCTATGCCTGCCCTAGGAAAATAACACACTTTTACAAATGCCTCTTCTTTAGCAAGGAATATGCAAATGCCTTAGTTTTTAAAGGTTGCATTGACTCTCTTTTCCTCTGAAACCCTTGTATTAATCAATAAATTCCTCATAATACAGCTAAAATCACATTTTGATTCTGTTGGAAAATTATATCAGCATTACCTTTTCCGTTACTTTGTGGTACAGTGTGTTAGTGCACCCTTGTGCTATGGCACTGCTGATCTCTGATGGTACTAATGGGAAACTTGGAGTATTAAAAATATGCCTGTGTTCTCTCTCTGTAGAACAATACTTCTTTTTGAGCATAGTGACATTGTGGTCATTTCACTACTTGGTGTGCTGTTTACAAGCTCTGAAGGAACCCCAGCAAAGGTATTGTGCATCATTGATAAACTAGGTGTTTTTACCCAACTGAAGACCTAGAGCTTAAGGAATAACTTGTGTAACATTTTAGATACATTTGTAAAATATGTAGATGCATGTTGGTGAGCAATTTCACAACCACATTAAATTTTGCATAGCAAATTGTCTCTGAATTGTGGTATTAGTTGGGAAGAGTTTTTTCAGTTGACCAAAGTGTAGAAAAGGAACAGATCTGTGGCAGGGGAATTTATTTTAATGAAGTAAACACATCTGAAGTCGTGAAATCATTTTGAAAAAAGCTCTCTGTAGGGCAATGGGAGTAGGCAGTTAAATTAGTATGGACTAGATGGACTGAATAGCCAATTTCTGTGCTTTTTTTATGATTCTATAAATATTAATGTTGAATTACATAGCTTATTTGAAATATTTAAGAAGCCCTTTTTCAAAAATTTAATTTTTTTTTAAATTGCCAATAGCATAATGGGATTGGGACAAATAACATACAAATTAGGAGCAGGAATAGGTTGCTCTGTCATTCAATAAGATCATGGCTGATCTGATTGTTTGCATGCCTAGAAACCATTCATCTCCTTGTTTATCAAGAATCGATCTACCTCTGCCTTAAAAAAATTAAGACTGTTTTCACTGTACCCTGGAGAAGCTGAAAAGACATTATGCCTGTAGTTAACAAAAGTTTTCATTTATGGACTGCAGTTGCTTTGAGAGAGGTAACTGACATTGCACAAACTTAACAAACCTGGTATAGATCTAGTCTGTAACTGATGGGTACTCAGCCTTGTGGCAGATTTCTAAAATCAGTACTTTAAGTTCCTGGATTCTGAGAAAAAAGTATTTTTATTTCTCAGAATCCAGGAACCTAAGTCTCTATGAACAATCCAAAGATTAAACTACTTAATGAGATTACTGATTGTTTTGTGATATTATAGATTGCTAGCATATCGTTTGACCATATGAACACTTCTTTAAAAGCTCTTGATTTTCTTTTTGCTGTTGATTATGTTTTGGAAGCTTTGAAGGAAGGGGATCCCTAGGAAATGTATCAGTGTGTGTCTGAGATATGAAGAATTTGAAAACCACTGGTTTAAAGTTTTGCCTACAGTAAAGATAAGTTGCTGATTTTCCATTTCATTAATCAAACTATGTAATCTTTCTCTATCCACCTTCCCCCACCACAATCACAGACAAGAGGAACTGCATTCTTCATAATTGCTGTTATTTGTTTGTTATTATTTGACAATGATGACTTAATGGCCAAGATGGCTGAACACCGTATCCTTTTGTTCTTGTGTGTAAGAATTTTTTGTTAATTAATGGTAAACAATATATCTTGCTACTAGACATACGGTATTTTAAATCCATGATATATTTATTGTTTCTTAACATTATTTACTGTGTAGCTGAGGGACATCATGACAGTGCTTTAACCCATGCACTATATACAGCTATCTCTCTTCTTGGAGTTGCAGACCACAAGGTAATTTTCGTTATAATAGCAAACATGGCACCAACTGGCAGTTCATTCAAATTAATACACTAATTTTATTCTGGCAACTCTTGAATCATCTTTAACTAGCATTTTTCACGTTACTAATTTTTAAATTTTCAAAAATTATTAAATGATACCTAAACAACTTGATTTTCAACTTCTGATTTCCAACCCTATCAAGAAACTGTATCATAAAGTATTTGAACATAATGGAAAATAGCAAAACATTATGTACTTATTAATGTAGCATATTCATTTATCCATATGTATAGTTAGGATTAGGTAGGCAATGTTATTTTTAACTGTTTTAAGTTATTTGTTTCCTTTGTTCATCCTGTTATAAATTTAGAGTAACTTTTTACTAATGGTGTCAAAAGTTGCATTCACTGATCTCAAACTCAATAAATTGCAGAAGCAAATGAGAGTAGCAATTTCATTCTCACTAGAAAGTCTAAGCTCATATCAATTCAATCTTTAAAAAAGCTATTTTGAGATTGTTAGAATATAATTGAACTTGCGTGGTGTTGGCTGCAGCAGACCAGCTCTAATGAGTTTTATAAATACATTGGTTTCTTTGTAAATGTTTACATGGCTCTTTCCAGAGCAAAAATTAAAATAGTTCTCTAGCAGAATTACATAATTGATTTTTCCCATATGAGGAATTGGCATTTTTGGTCAATGCTTTCAAGTGAAACACTGAATGCACCCTGATGTATACTCAAAAATACTGATTTGCTTTGTTCTCCTCCAAGTAGCTAGCTAAGAATGGCATAGTTAAAAGTTAGAACTGTCTGTGTGGTCACCTTCATGGTCTGAGGCAAAGATCGATTCAATAGGTATCCAGCCAAAATAGATGGCAAAAATATTAATTTTGAAAGATGGAAATAGGATCATTTGTTTCTCAAACATACATAAAACAATTCTGGTTTAGATTAAAGAACTTGAATTTACATTTTACATTTCTTTTCATGTCTTTAAAAATTCACCATCTCATTCACTTTTGTCTGCTTTAGGGCGGGGTTTTACTGCTTGTGATATCGTTATGTTTCAAAGTTGGCTTTCATACAGCCTCCAGGAAACTCTCTGTAGATGTTGGTGGAGCAAAGCGTCTCCATACATTGTCTACTCTAATGTCGGCCCTGTTACTGTTTCCATGGGTGGTCATATTGACTGCAACCACAGAGGTAATTCTGCATTGAATATATTCATCAGATGTTAAAGCAAAGTAAACAAATTAAGTGTTGATGACAAAGCAATTTTCATTCTCATAAATCGCAGTTTTACCTTTTTTGTGTATGAAATAATCTCTTTCCCTTGATCTGTAATTTTAAACACTTCTAATAAATCAATCTTTTGCCTTTTATTGCCATTGGTGCAGGGGCTTTTGATGTTATGTCAAATCTACTGGAGCTCAGTACACAAAGCAATGCAATTCTGTCTCCGCCATTAAGCCATTCCCTGTAACTGTCTGTACATTGTTGACTTTCTCTTTGATGTGGTGTCTTTTCCTATCTACACTGCCAAAAGCATCTGAAAATTTTTTCTACTTTTTAAAAGTTTACAAACTCACATTGTTTTAGAGCCAAATATGTATGTAGCAAACGTGCATTTTTAGGAGTGGCTGATTTACTAAATTATGTGTTCAACATCAGCCTGATGCCCTGTACATTCAAAATTCCCATGCTGTACAAAAATTCAATTTTAATTTTAAAAACCACCTTATGTCCACTAAGCATTGCTTCCAAGAACATCTAATAGGATTTTTATGCCCTTTAGTTCTATTACAAAATATATATTAGGGATGTATCTTTTCTTAACTAAGCTGCAATTTTTCATCTAGATTTGATTCCTTTTCCTTGAAGAAGGGGCATAATGGTACCTTAGGTAAATAGTTCAATCATAATCAAATGTAAAATATTTTACATTTGGGATGTACCATTTGTAAATGTAAATGGAAAACATAGCATGATTTAAAAACAAAATAAGCATTTATATGTTAGAGTAATTACCATTAGTCGACTGTTGAAGCAAGGAATATTTTCAGAACTCAGAAGTTCAAGGTAAATTTATTATTAAAGTTCATATACAACCCTGAGATTCATTTTTTACAGGCATTCTCAGTAAATAGAAAGAAACAAAGAAAAAATAATAATTGTTATCACAATACGTAACTTTTTACAAGTGAAAATCCATAAAATCATTTTCTAATGCAATACTTGTCTGTAAATTCCTGAGAACTTCCTCGGCACTTTTTTTTTGCAATAAGCTTCATAGTGGGAGAGAGAAGTTTAGTTATATTTTTACTATCTTTTCTTCAAGTTATCTTTATGCAAGGTTTTGACTAATATTCAGATGCTTAAATTGTTCCAAATATCATCTTTAGCAAGGGTAAACACCTTATTAGTTATTTTATCTTTTTTTTTAAAGAGTAAAGTGGAATCCTGGTCTTCCCTTATCATGCCATTCGGGACAATCATCTTCTGTGTTCTAATATTGGACTTCTATGTGGAATCTATTTGTTCAGCTAAGATCGAAGTTTCAAAGTGTGCACAATATGGCTCATTTCCAGTCATCTTTGGGGCCCTACTTCTTGCTAATTTCTGGACACATCCAATAACTGATCAGCTACGTGTGATCAACAAACAAACCCTGCAGCATAGTACTGAACATGTATTGTCAGGTGGAGTTTTGGTTAGTGCTATTTTCTTCATACTAGGTGAGTAATTTTATGTTTAACTGTTTAAAATAATGTAAAGTTCTGCAGAGGATGTGTCTATTCAGCTTACTAGCATGCTTTTTGCCAAAGCCATTCATTGTAATTACGTTTCCTTCCCCTACATCAAATTAAATTATGGTATACTCTCTGCTGCAGAAGGAAAGCTTCATAAATACATCTAGGACCAAAGGCCACAGCCTCGGAGAACATCCTTTTAGAACAGAGATGAGGAATTTATTTAGCCAGAGTGTGGTGTGGAGGTCAAATTATTGGGTATATTTAAAGTGGGGATTGATAGGCTCTTGATTAACAAGGGCATCAAAGGTTATGGGGAAGAAGGCAGGAAAATAGGTTTGAGAGGGATATTAAATCAGCCTTGATTGAATGGCAGAGCAGGCTCGGTGGGGCAAATTGCCTAATTCTGCTGAATGTCTTATGGTTTTATCATTTGTGTGTGAAAGCATTTCTCCTCTAGTGTATATCCTTAGCCTGTTTCATCATTCATTGAGTGGAAATGATGAGTCACTATTTGTCTTTTAAAACTCTTCTAAATTCAGAGTGAAATTACTAAATCTCAGCAGTAAAAATGATAACAGCATGGAAGAAGGTCATTCAACCCATTGAGTCCATATCAATTTTCGCTTAATCTCCCCTTGATCCTCTAGATTGTTTCCTTTCAGATGCTTATTGCACCCCTGAATCTGTCAATTATGGGAAGATCATAGGGGGATTCTCCATATTTCCTTTTATATTCATCAACATCTGAGAATGAATCACATCTAGACCAGATTTATTCAAATTAAACACAGCCAGTAAATCTGTTCCATCTATCAATAATCCAAAATGTTAATGATACCTTTGTTTTAATGCTCCGGTAGTATTCTTTTAGGTAAAGACAACTATGAACTATTTAAGTACCTCAACCATGCTCTTTGTTTTCTCTCTTCAATTAAAACCCTTTTCTTACATGCATTTTCCAGGGCTCATGTATACATAAAATTCTTGAATTCTCTTTGACAGACTCTTCTCGTAGACTTTCTTTACCCCTCCTATTTGCTTTTTCACTTCCCTTCTGTACCTTCTGTAATCAACCTGATCTCACTTGTGTTAACAACAGGGCATCTCTCATGTTTTTACTTTGTTCTATTTTACTTTGCTGAGTCATTCAGGGAGCTCAGGCTTTAATTTCCCTACAGATCTATTCTTATCCTTTTGAAATTGGATCTCCTATAATGGATTATTTTTATCCTCGTATAGCTAAAAACCTTTTCCATTACTATTCTGGTGTATATTTTTTATGCTCACTTCCCCCCATTCGTCTTAAAGTTGAAACAGTAAATTAGACGGGTGTGCTGTTTCTCACACATTTTAAATAAATACAATATTTGCCTTTGCATCGAATAATCAATTGAGCTTCACTCCTGTGCGACTCCACCAAGGAAGTTTATCTCCAGAGTATAATTTTTGTATAGTTATAGCTTATTAAAATGATTCTGGTAAACAATTTTCATTTTCCTTTGCAGGTTATATATCAACATTCAAATTCAAGTATAGCCATAAAATTCTTGCTAAATATTCCTCCTTCAAACACATCACTTAACACTGCACACCATTTGCTCATTACAGCTTCAGTATATTCCATGTATTAGTCACATTCTGTACTAAGAATAATGTGCTGTGTATTTTTGTAAGAAGCAGAAGCTTTTGATTCCCTTGCTTAATTGGTATTTGATAGTGTAGTTGGTGTAGACTTTTGTCTTGCTCTAATAAAATTTCATGTCAAATTGTTAAATTCTCTTTGAAGGGTTTTAATCACAAACGAGAAAATCTGCAGTTGCTAGAAATCGAAGCAACACACACAGAATGCTGGAGGAGCTCAGCAGCCCAGGCAGCATTTTTGAAAAAAGTAGTCAACATTTTGGATCCTCCAGTCCTACCGAAGGATCTTGGCCCAAAACATCGTAGATGCTGCCTGGCCTGCTGAACTCCTCCATGTTCTGTGTGTGTTCCTGGAAGAGTTTTAATCTTGTTTTTCTACTATTTTCTGTTGACAGAAACAAAGAAACTTAAAAAGAGTAAAACCTCAAAGATTGGATGCAACAGGGATTTTATTTAACAGGGATTTATCCTTTCTTTCCCTAGCTGCCAACATATTATCCTCGCCTTCCAAGAAAGGTCAGAAAGGTACTCTGGTTGGTTACTCACCTGAAGGTACCCCACTGTATAATTTCATGGGTGATGCCTTACAGCATACTTCTCAGTCATTGCCCAAGTTTATCAAAGAATCCTTAAAACAAATTCTGGAAGAGTATGACTCTAGACAGATCTTCTACTTTCTCTGCCTTAACCTTGTGAGTATTATGGGGTTTTTTTTCAAATATATATTGTTATGAGCAAAGATCTGTCTATTAACAAGGAAATTAGTGCAATGTGCCAAGCTCTCACTTGGGTACAGAATTTCAGTTGAAATTTTTACCTTAAATTGCTTTGTTGTGAAATGAAATTGGTACTCCTTATCTATATTGAACCAGATTATCCTTGCCTTACCTAAAAATTAATTATGGAAAACTCATGGTGCACTATTCTTCTAGTGGCCATTTGTGTCTCAGTGACTAACTTCACCACTTCAGCCATTCCTTGAGACAAAGAAGGCTGTAAGCAACAAGATTGGCATTGAGCCGTACTCCATAAGACCCCATCCAGAGATAGCCTTCCTTATTGTCTTTCTAGTAGGGTCTGATCAGATGCATTTGGAAATGGTATAAAAATTTAAATAATTAATTATTTAGTGGCAATAAATTCAAATGAATGTTCAACCTGAATAATATTGAAAATAATAACTAAAATTTAAAGGTCTTTTGAATAAAAGCTGATGAGCCTGTCCAAATGAATGGGGCAAAGCCACATGTGCCAGTGACAGCTTACATAAAGTTGAGATGCCAGAAAGAGAGTAGTGGTGGGTCCAGAGATGGAGCAGGAGGTAATCTAACCTTTCTTGCATTCTTTACTTCTGTGTAACAGTAGGGCACAGAAATCAAATATGCAGATATGTATGCTGCAGAAACAGGCATTTCTGTACATGTTGAAGACTGAAAGAGGACCAGAATTCGAGAATTTACAGAGGGAATAGTGTGTGGGTTAATAAATTTGCAGAGAAAGATGTTGTGAAGGGAATTAACCATAACAATGAGAGCTTCAAATTTGTATTGTTGGTAGTTGTAAATCAGCGAGGGCGGGTATGATTAATTGGTATGGCACTGGAGAGGAGTTTTGGATTAACTGATATTGATAGGCAGTTGAAGGTCAAGGCTGCACTGCAATAAAATAAACAAGGAGGTGACAAAGGCAAGCTTAAAGGTTTCAGCAGTAGCAAGCTAACGTATGGATACAGTAAATAAAGATAGAAAAAGAAATTGTGCAGGTGTGCAGTAAACCAACTTTTGACAATTCTTCCCAAAATCATTACTGTTTACCCATTTGCTTTGAGCCTATTTATTTATTCTAGGTATGTTTAGCCATATCTTTGATATTGGTAAGAAAATCCAAAGATTGATTAAACTTCTTCAATGTTAACCTGGACATGAGCAAACAATCCAATGTAGAGTCATGCTGTTTTTGTTTTAGGCCTTTACATTTGTCGAATTATTCTATGGTGTGTGGACGAACAGCCTTGGCCTCATTTCTGATGGTTTCCACATGCTGTTTGATTGTTCGGCACTAGTCTTGGGTCTCTTTGCAGCCCTAATGACCAGATGGAAGGCAACTCGAATTTACTCGTATGGGTTAGTTTTTCTGATTTCATCTTTTTATCCCTTGCTACTCATTTAGAGAAGTCAATCGGTTATGAAATCAAATTTCTTCTCTCAGACCAAATTTCAACTCTCCTTGTACAATAGCAACTTGCAATGCAGTTTCTGTTATGTGCAGGAAATAGCAAAAGGACAAATGACCATTAACTACTGATTAATTGTGAAAGAATATGTCAGTTGGAGCACCTCCGCTCCATGAGCTACAGCGAGACTTTCCCAGTGGCCAAACATTTTAGTTCCAATTCCAATTCCCGTTCTGACATGCCAGTCCATGGACCACACCTTATATTCCATCTGGGTAGCCTCCAATCTGATGGCATGAATATCAATTTCAACTTCCTGTAAAAAAAATTCTCTCCCCCCTCTATTCCTCACCCTGATCTTTCACCTCCTCACCTATCTTATCATATTCCCCTTGGTCCCCTTCTCCTCCTCTTTCTGTTTATGGTCCACTCTCCTCACTATCAGACTCCTTTGTCTCCAGCCCTTGACCTTTCCCTCCCACCTGGCTTCACCTATCACCTTCCTTCCACTCCCCCATCTTTTTGTCCTGGTCTCTCCACCCTTCCTTCTGAGTTCTGAAGGAAGGTCTTGGCCTGAAACATCAACTGTTTATTCATTTCCATAGATGCTGCCTGATCTGCTGAGTTCCTCCAGTATTCCATCAGTATAAAAGTTGCAGTATTCTGCCCAAGTTAAGTTGATTGTACCAGAAAGTCATATGGTAGTATGATACAGCTACTTTATGAAATACAGTAAAACTCTGATAATCCAGCACACTCATGGGAGACTTTGATTGCAACTGGTAGATGTTCCAGATTACTGAATATTAATACATAAATGTGCTCTTCTTTAGGTGTTACACAGAGTGTAGTAATAAGCTTTCTAGTGAATCAGTTGGGTTGAAATAGAGCATTGGAACTCAGGCCTTTAAAGTGTGTGGTAATCAGTGCCCCAGTGAGTTGAAAAAGAGGAAGGCAAAAATCTGATGAGCCAATGCCAAACCATTGGGATTTTCAATTAATCGGAGGTAGATTATATCAGTGCTACTGTAGTTTCTTTGATTTTATCATTACTTGTTGATCTTAATAGTGATTCATTAAACAAAATAAAATTGTAACCGTTTTTCTTTTTCAGATATGGCCGCCTTGAAATTTTGTCTGGATTTATTAATGGCCTTTTCTTAATGGTTATAGCGTTTTTTGTTTTCATTGAGTCAGTGGCAAGAGTTTTTGATCCTCCAGACATTGACACAGAAATGTTAACGGTGGGTGTTTCTTAATGCTTCCTGAGTGTATGTACAATATTTAAGTGTTTGTTTGCAACTAGCCTGGGTTTTTTGATTTTACTGTATAAATATAGTCAGAGCTATTTTTTCTCTTTTCAATATTATATATAGTAAATGTTTTCATTATATCAGTATCAGTGTAAAACATGTTGAAATCTTTCAGTGTAAATTTAAATAAGTGAATTGCTGTATTGCACTTGTGTACTCATCCTGTTGTACCTCTTTTAATCTTGCACAGCCAGTTTCCATTGGGGGTTTGATAGTGAACCTGATTGGTATCTGTGCCTTTAGCCATGCACATTCCCATGGGGGTTCTCATAGCAGCTGTTCTTCACATGAACACGGCCACGGACATGGACATGGGCATTCGCATGGTGACCATGGGCATGGAGGTCATGGCCATAGTCACAGCCACAACCATGGCCATTCCCATGGATCTTCAACAGGAGGAATGAATGCTAACATGAGAGGTAAAATGTTAGTATAATTGAGTCATTTTTATGCTGAACACTACCCCATAAGTAATCATTTGGACATTAATGTTTTATTTTAAGTATAATTTTATAGTAAAAATGTCTTTATATGAAATTGTTAATTGTGTAAGGTTATTTCAGACAAACTTAAATCCATGAGTTACAGAATGTTACAGTATAACTAACAAATACTGGTGTTTTTCCCCTACATTTGAGCTAATCTATCTCTCTTGCCCCAACCTCAGTATGTCTTCCATTACTCAATACTTAATGTTAAGTGAAATGCAAAGTTATCCATTCTTTCACTTTGTATTTAAAGACTATTTGCCATTTTTTTTCAAAGAACTCAACATTATATGCAATTAAGATGTTGCAGCAGAACACCCAACAGAATATGTGCAAGATTTTACTGTAGTGAGAATGTTTTACAAACTAGTTGCCCAATTTTAAGCCTTGAACTTGCCTAGAAATTTTCGCCTCAAAAAAACAGTTACTTAGAATTTGCATAGAGTATACTTCAATTCTTTTCTATTCGTATCTGTTTCATCAGTAAATAAATACAATTAAATATCCCAGTCCAGAAGAAGTATACAATGATTTTTTTCCTTTTTCTCATCCAAAGGTATTGACTTTTTCCCACATACCCATAAAGTTCAATAGATTAATCCACAAAATTGCAGTATTACTTGGCCAAGTTTATTCGAAGATTTTGTTGTTAGTGATGTTTTTGATAAAATACAATATTGAATTTTATGATACCATCTTTGAGCCTGACAAATATGTGTTCAAATTTTACTCGATAGGCTTGAGCACAATGCTCAGGCTGACACAGTTAGAAATCCTTTGTTTGGATAAGATGTTAATCCAACACCATGCTTGCATTACTTCATACTGCAGACATTTCAAAGGAAAGCAGGAAGTCTTGGCAGTGCTGTTGCCAACACTTTCATCAAGCTACACCACTGAACAAGTCCTGTGGTCATCAATAAATAGCTGATTTTATGGGACTTTGCCTTGCATAGACTAACTGGCAGATTTCAAACATAGCCGCTGTTGTAAAGTATAATTGGTTGTAAAAGCATTTGTGTTATGTCTTTACTGAAAACTATTATGTTTAATAGTTGTACATTTTAAAATACAAGGACATAGATGAACTTAAAAGTATGAGTGATCAAATAAGTTTTGGTTAAGGTTGACAGCAAAGAATGTTTGAAATGAGCCTATACTTCATGTCTAATCCAGTTTGTGTACAATCAATCTGTACATAACAAAATTCCTACAACAGCATTGAGGAATAGCAATAGTGGCTCCATCAGTCAATTGCTAAGAGCTAAATGAATTGATTGGAAGATAGATGTTTATCATGGGATGTATTCCAAGATATTGGACTCACAAAATAGACTTAAGGCATTTGTGTACATTCCTTTTGTAATAATGCATTTCTGTTACAGGAGTATTTCTGCACGTGCTGGCAGATACGCTAGGCAGTGTTGGAGTGATAATCTCTTCTCTTCTGATACGCCAGTTTGGATGGCTAATTGCAGATCCTATTTGCTCTCTCTTCATTGCTGTGTTAATTTTTTTAAGTGTCATCCCACTCATGAAAGATGCTTGTCAGTTGCTGCTGCTACGGACACCACCAGAGTATGAGAAACAACTCAGTAGTGCCCTTAATAAGGTCAGAATCTGTACATTTCCTAACATCTACTGATTTCTTTCCCCATAAAATGTCATATTTGCTGAAAACAAGAAGTTGATTAAACATTACTACAGTATGTCTCATCTATAAGAGTCCTCGAGCTGCACAGCAAGGTGTAGTGCATATGCTTTATTCAGATTAGGTGTACTAGTTGGAGTATTATATATATTACCAGAAGGACTGAAACACTATTGAAACATTCATCCAAGTGTTGACTCAAATCTCAAGCCCATATAAATTGTTAAAAATTCTTTCCCTACTTGAAACGAATAGCAAGATAAAACCCTATCCTGTTTTCTCCTGAATGTCAAGACTGATTCAGTATTTAACACACTCAGTGATTGTCCATTCTGGAAGCTGACAGCTCAAATATTTCTTCAGTTTAATTCTTCTCTTAGTTTTTAACTATTCTCTGTAGTTCATTTGTTATGAACTGATATAATTAACCAATAATGTTATGCTGAACATTTAGCCTATTCTAAGATCAATCTAACCCCACCCTCCTACATAACCCTCTATTTTTTTATCATCCATATACCCATCTAAGAGTTTCTTAAATGCATCTGATGTATCTCCCTCTACCACCACCTCTGAAGGACGTTACATGTAACCACCACTCTCTGTAATGAATTTATCTCTGACATCCCCATATACTTTCCTCCATTCATCTTAAAATTATACCCTTTGCACCCCACTTCCACTTTGGGAAAAAGGTCTCAAATTATCTACTTTGTCTATGCCTGTTATCATTCTGTATGTCTCAATTAAGTCACCTTTTTATAATCTTTTATAAAAGTATAACTTCTTGATTATTTTTATATTATATTTATTCTTAAAATAATTTGTATTGAAATTAGGAAAATGTATCACTTTGGTAAACCATGTGCAACTGATTTGCACTTACAGCAGTGCCTAAAGCTATGACTTATACCACCAGAAACAGGCTTCTTTCAAGCCAAGCATTTTCTTAACTTAGAAATATATTGCTATGCCCTTATTGTTGTTCTGTCTAAAACCTAGAATTGTCTACCACACAGCACCTGGAGGACCTTCTCCAAAGGATTGAAGTGATTTAAAGAGGTAGATGCCACTGTCTACTCAAGAGCAGTTAGGGATGAACAATATACTGACTTTGCCAACAATGCCTATAGTACTTCCCAAAATGTGAATTGAAGAATTCCAACTGCTGCCTCTTCCTCATCTCTGCAACTTAAAATGTTTATTTTCTAACTTCCATGATTTTGATATTCAGCTTGTAACATTAATGCTTTCCAGATGCTGTCCGAACTACTGAGTATTTACAGTGTTTTCTGATTTGTTATTGCTCAGTTCCTCTAATGTATAGTCTTCTCAAAAGCATTATCAAACAAAATTTTATACCACATGATATCAGGAAAAAATCAATTTTGATCAAAGAGGTAGTACAGAGGGGTATAAAACTTTGTGGATGGAATTCCAGATCATAGGTCTGTGACAAATAATACCACATCCACCAGTGGTCAGCTGAGATCAGAAATACATGAGGTTAGAATTTGAAGAGCTGAGAGATCTGAAAATTATAGCAATGGAGGAAAATGCAGGAGAAGAAAAAGTTATTTGTTTTAACTTAAAATATAGTTGAATACCTAAAACTCTACTGATCTTCAGTATCTCTGTAAAGTTACACACTAGCCAAACAGCAACTTGATTCTTCATTGTTTTAAGTATTATAATTGTCTTTGAATGTACTTAAAATTTATTATATTAACTCAATTTTTCAGATTCAGAAAATTGAAGGTATTATATCTTATCGAGATCCTCATTTCTGGCGCCATTCAGCTAGTGTAATAGGAGGAACCATCCATGTGCAAGTCATGCCAGATGTTGTGGAACAGAGAATCATACAGCAGGTTACTATCGCTTACGTTCACTTGGTGTACTTCTAGTTTCGTGATATTTACTGAAGCACTAATATAGTGTAAACCCATTAACTATTCAACTTTTTCTTTATTTGATTTGCTGCTAAATGGTTATCTAATTATATATCCAATTAGTTGTATCTTTGAATGGAATTCTGTGCCATATTAAATCAGAGCTTAAAAATATGAACTTTCAATACACCTCTTAAAAAAAATTAAATGGCAGATCATATGGTTGGCCCCAACAATAAATACTAATATAATTTTTAAATATTAGATTCAGCCTTCTCATGTGTGCCATAAATCCCAGAATGTTTGTTTAAAGTGTGTTCACAGTTTTAATGTAAGAACAGATAAGCTCTTAAGAAATATTGGTAAAGGGATAAATATTAGTCCTGTCACTGGGGCAAAACTACAAAAGAGTAAAATGGAAGGTCACTTTAACACCCAATTATATAACAGCCTCTCTGTCCTGTACTAGAGTGGCAGCTTAGATTTTGTATGTTCCACTCTAGAGTAAGGTCTAGAGGCTGGAATGCAAACATTTGAGTCCCTGGTGATTTGACAGTTCCTTGGATATTTGGTAATTCATTTCAAATATTCAGTATTATCTGCATTTTGCAAACAAAAACCATTTTATATGCAGTGCAGCTACAGTATTGTATAAACTTACATTGTTAAAAATGCAATGACAAATTGAAGTTTTTGATCCAGAATCTGTAAAATTTTCTGTTACCAGCAAGAATGTGTTAATCCCCAACAGTTTCATTGGAGATGGGAAGATATGCAGTGAATTATCTATCAGGTCATGTGGTGCATTCAAAACCTGGTACAAAATGTGCAATGTCTATTTAAGAACCAGGTTATCCCTTAACATAACTGCAAGACAAAATCCTCCCCCGCCCCCAAAATAACAACCACCACAAGTAAAATAATTCACTTAGGTTGTGGCCACAAATATTTCTATCCTCCTCCCTGTCTCTCTCCTTTTAGTCTCCCTTACAGCTTTCCATTTTCTTCCCCGTCTCCCATCCACCTCACCTGCACACTGGTTCCTCTTTTTTCCCCCACCCTAAACCTGATCATTTCCTTGTTCCTTCCCTTTTGCTCCCTTTCCTGCATTGAAAACAACATTTGAGTCAGTTGTTCACTCAAACATCTATCATTGTAATTGGTTTATTATTGTGACATGTACAGTGAAAAGTTTGTCTCACACACTCTTTGTTCCTATCTATTTATTCCCAAGTTCATTGAGGTAGTACAAGGTAAAACAGTAACAATGCAGAGTAAAATGCTACAGCTACAGAGAGAGTGCAGTGCAGGCAGACAACAAGGGTACAAGATCATAATAAGATGAATTTTGAGGTACCAGAGTCTCTCCTATCATACTAGAGAGCCCTTCAATAGTCTTATAATAGCAGAACAGAAGCTGTCCCTGAGCCTGGTGGTAAGTGTTTTCAAGTTTTTCTATCTGATGAGAGGGGGGAGTAGAGAGAATATCTAGGCTTGGTTGTGAATTTACTACTTGCCACCATTGGTGGTGTGCATTGGGTAAAGGGGAATGTCCATATCTCCTCTTGAATTCTGGGGATTTGAGGTGTCATACACAATTTAGCCCTTCACTATCCTGAGAAAAAATAAATCTCTCAAGTTCTAACAAATAATAGTATTAGTCAAAAACACAAACTTTAGTTTCAATGATTTAGAAAATTACTGTATTAGAAACTTTGAAAAATGTTTTGGAATCCACATTAATGGATATCCTTCCTATGTGTTGCAATTAGGTCACAGCTGCTTTAAAAGATGCTGGTGTGAATAACCTGTCAGTTCAGGTGGAAAAGGAGTCGTACTTTCAACATATGTCTGGACTTAGTGCTGGTTTCCAGGACATCCTTGCTCTGACTCAGCAAATGGAAGCTGTAAAATATCTGAAAGATGGTACCTACATCATGTGACAAGTCCTGAAACCTACTAAAAAGGAGCGATGGCAATTCAATCTAACAGGGATTTATAAATAGTATTTATTTTAAGAAAAACTGAACAAAGTCATCTGCATTATATAGTTGTTTTGAAACATTGTTCATGTTTATTTTCATCCAGATTGGTGAATGGAAATTTGAATTAAAGATGTAAATTGTCAGCAGTAGTGAGGAGGACATTTTCAGCATTTAAACCCTTGGAACAATCTATTCTTAATTCTTATCGCACAGCCACAGGATTTTAATCATGTTTACATTTTATCTAAAAAGATCAGATATTTTCTTGTCCGCTACATTATGTCACATGATCACATTACCAATGGTTTTAGGAAGGTAATGAAATTTGGTTATACTGAGATTTTTAATTCTTGTGCTAATGCTGCATCCAGTTTGTTTTGTGTGGAATTGCTTGTTAATAACTGACCAAGAATTTGCTGTTACCAGTTTTGTGTAATATGTTTTGCATTGTTTGTTATATGTGTACAAATCCTGAGTAATTTCCTTCTTGATGAACCATTGGATGTCAAATATCATTCTATCCTTTACCCGCATCTTTAATAAGTAAATTTAAAAAACAGAAAAAACTATATATGTGGCAAATCTGAATGGAAACTGAAAATACTCAGCAGATCAGGTAGCAGCTTTGGAGAGAGTCAGATACAGGATTTCATCGGATGTAAGATAATCGACCTGAAATGTTAATTATTTTCTCTCCACTGATGCTGGATGTTTCTGTATTTGTTTTTGTAAGATACTTATAGAGAGGGGGAAGGGGATTGAACAAATAGCACATACCTACCGGAAAGAATTAAATAGACATTTAATGGATTCCGCTGCCTGTTTAAAACACAAATAGTGTATTTTATTTTCCCAACCAGCTCCTGAATATTTCCATTGAGACTTCTCATTTCACACCTTTTCATAGATGTCGGCAAATCAGACAAAATTATTCCCTGCGATAATCCAAAGATGATGATGGTCTCAATGTGACTAACTTCACCTCTTAGTTAGGAATTTGATGTTAAATTCCCCATTGGGGGAATGTTCAACTTGTTTTCAAGTTGCTAGAATTTAAAGTGGCACCCACAATATTCTAAATTCTTGTTTGTCTTCTTTGGTCATAGCTAAAGTATAGCCTACTTTTTATAAGTGTCAGAAATATACTTCTGTACATATGGTACTAAGCTATTGTAATAGTCATATGAATCTAGAAAATAATAATCTATTCCAATAATCTTAGATTGTTTAATGATATTTTCTTGTCTCTCGCCCTAAATCTTCATGTAAACAAAGTTATTGCAAAAAATAAGGCCAGTGTATGTATTTATATTAAAATGAAACAATGTTACGATGTTGGCATCAGATTTTTTTCCTGTGCAATTCCTATGTTAAAAAAAAATTGTTTAACTGCAGTTTCATATTAACAACGCTTTGAAGATTTCAGTAATAACCTGTTAAACTTGATTGTTATTTAATGAGATAATGAACTGAGGGGGAGAAAACAATATTTGCATTATGATATTAACAGGTGCTGCACAAGAACAGTTCAAAAGGAAATAATCGTGACAGGCTGAGGACAATCATGCTGGTCTCATTGCTGTTCACTTGTTTCAGATTTTATAGCTTACATTTAGATTTTACAGAAAATAAGTATATTTTGCTGCCTTGGTATGATTAGCTATGTTTATAGAACATACAAAACAGTCCAGGTCTTTAGGTCTACGATGTTGTGCCAAACTTTTGACCTACTCTTTAAGATCAATCTAATTATTCCCTCCCACATAGTCCTCCATTTTTCTTTCAGCCATGTGCCAGTCTAATAATCTTTTAAATGTGCCTAATATCTCTACCGCCACCACCGACAGCACATCCCATGCACTACCACTCTTTGTTTAAAATAAAATACAACTCTGATTTCCCCTACCCCCCATACTTCCCTCCAATCACCTTAAAATTATACCCCCTCATATTAGTTATTTCCACCCTGGTACAAAGTCTCTGGCTGCCCACGTGATCTATGCCTTTTATCATCTAGATAGTGAACCTCTCCTCTTAAGACGTGCTGTCCAAGCCAGACTGCATCCCAAGTAAATCTCATCTGCACCCTCTAAAATTACCATATTCTTCTATAATGACCAGAACTGAACATCATATTCCATGTGTGGTTTAACCAGAATTTTATAGACTTGCAGCTTTGAACAACCGCCAATCCACACATCAGAAGTTTGGAGAGGAGGGGAATTCAATCAGGTCCACTGCCTGACAATAAAAGGCAGGAGTGGATCGCAGCAGCATAATAGAGCTTTGACCAGCTACCAACCAGTGTCTTGGGATAGACTAGTAAGTGAAAGTTAAAGGAAGGCAAGATCAAGTGCAGCAGCCATCAACTGAGTGGATAGAGTCGGAGGTGATCTTAAGGCTTTAGCTCTTCGAGGCTTCGCTCAGAGAAAGCAAAGGAAAGAAAAGCTCAAGTTTTTCCCCTGTATCTGCTCAGCTGGGACAGTAGGGATGACAGGCAGGATAGTGAAATGCTCTTCTTGCAGGACGTGGGAAAGCAAGGAGACCTCCAGTATTCCTGATGACTACAAATGCAAGAAGTGCATTCTGCTGCAGCTTCTAGCAAACTGTGTTAATGAATTGCTGGTGGAACTAGTGAACTCCGGATCATTTGGGAGGCTGAGGAGTTGATAGGACATTTAGAGAGCTAGTTACACCTAAGGTGCAGGGCATAGTAAATTGCGTGAGAGGAAAGGGGATAAGGAGCCATTGCAGAGTACTCCTGTGGACATCCCCTTCATCAACAGGTGTATTACTTTGGATACTGTGGGAGGGAATGACCTAACAGAGGAAAGTAACAGAGATCGGTCTCTGGCACAGCTTCAATGACTCAGAAGGGAAGGGGAAAGAAGAGGCATGCTGTGGTGATAGGGATTCATTAAGGTAACGGGCAGGAGGTTCTGAAGGCAAGAACGAGGTGCTAGGGTCCAGGATATCTCAGATCAAATCCTCAGCATTCTTAAGTGGGAGGGTGAACAGCCGGAAGTTGTGGTCCTACCAATGACGTGGGTAGGATGAGTGACAAGGTTCTGCAAAGGGAGTTAGGTGTTAAGTTAAAGATGGGACCTCCAGTGTTATTGTCTCAGGATTGCTACCCATGCCACATGCTAGTGAGGCCAGAACTAGGAAGATTAAACAGTTTAATACGTGGCTAAGGAGTTGGTGTAGAAAAAAGGGCATAAGATTTTTGGATCATTGGGCTCTCTTTCAGGGAAAGTGGGGCCTGGACAGAAGGGATGGATTCCACCTGAATTGAAAGGGGACTAATATCCTAGCAGGAAGTTATGTTAATGCTGCACATTGGGGTTTAAACTAGAGATGCAGCAGGATGGGAACCAGAGTGCCAGAACAGTTAGTGGAGTGGTTGTGGAGGCAGATGTCAGTGAGACTTCAAAGTTAGGAATCAAAAGGTTGAGTGTGGTGTGACTAGTGTCCTGAGCTGCTTATATTTAAATGCAAGAAGCATCGTAGGAAAGGCGAATAAATGTGCTGAAGATGAGGTAGCTGGTTTGCAAATGGAGGCAATATATAGTAAGGAAAGGCTGTTGATAGGGCAAGATTGCAGTCAACAGGATGAGTTGCAATATAAAGGGCAGACAAAATGGAAAAGGGTGAATGCAGGACTTAAGGAGTTGTACATGAATGCATGCAATATACTGAATAAAGTAGATGAACTTGCAGCACAGCTGCAATTGGCAGGTATGATGTAAGCGTCACTAACTTATGGCTGAAAAGTTGTAGCTGGAATCTTAATGTACAAAGATACATATTGATCCAAAGGATAGCCACGAAGGCAGAGGGTGTCATTGCTCTGTTTGGTAAAAAAGAAATCAAATCATTAGAAAGTGACATAGGGTAGGGAGGTGTTGAATCATTGTGGATAGACCTAAAGAACTGCAAGGGTAAGAAGACCCTGCTGGGAGTTATATACAGATCCCCAAACAGTAGTAAGGATGTAGCCTACAAGTTACAACGGGAGATAGAAAATGCATGCCTAAAGGGCAATGTTACAATAGTCATGGGGGATTTCAATATGCAGGTAAATTGGGAAAATCAGGTTGGTGCTGGATTCCAAGTGGGGAATTTCTAGAATGCCTATGAGATGACTGTAGAGCAGCTCATGGTTGAGCCCACTAGGGGATCAGCTATTCTGGATTGGGTTTTGTGCAATGAACCACAATTGATTAGTGACAAGATAAAAGAACCCTTAGGGTCAAGTGATCATAGTATGATCAAATTAACTCTGAAATTTGAGAAAGAGAAGCTAAAGTCAGATGTATCAGTGTTACAGTGAAGTAAAGAAAATTACAAAACCATGAGAGAGGAGTTGGCCAGAATTGATTGAAAAAGAACACTGGTAGGATGATGGCAGAGCAGCAATGACTGGGGTTTCTGGAAGCAATTCGGAAGGTGCAGGATATGCACATCCCAAAGAGGGAGAAGTATCCTAAAGGAAAGATGACACAGCCGTGGCTAACAAGACAAGTCAAAGCTGACATAAAAGCCAAAGAGAAGGCATATAATAGAGCAAAAATTCATGAAAAGTTAGATTGAGAAGCTTTTAAAAACCAACAGGAGGTAACTAAAAAGTAATTAAGAAGGTAAAGATGGAATACGAATATAAACTAGCCAATAATATTAAAGGGGATAACTAAAAGTTTCTTCAGATATATAAAGTGTAAAAGAGAAGCGAGAGTGGATATCTGACCACTGGAAAGCGATGCTGGAAAGGTAGTAATGGGGAACAATGAAATAGCAGATGAACTGAATGAATATTTTGCATTGGTTTTCACTGTAGAAGATGCTAGCAGTATGGTTGAAGTTCCAGGTGTCAGGGGGCATGAAGTTACCATAACTGAAGAGAAGGTTCTTGGGAAGATGAAAGCTTCATAGGTGGGAAAGTCACCTGGACCAGATGATGTACACCCCAGGATTCTGAAAGATGTGTCTGAAGAGATCATGGAGGCTGTAGTAATGATCTTTCAAGAATCACTGGGTTCTGGAAGACAGGAAAATTGCAAATGTCACTCCACTCTTCAAGAAGGGAGAGGGGCAGAAGAAAGAAAATTATAGGCCAGTTAGTCTGATCTCAGATTTTGGGAAGATATTGGAGTTGATTATTAAGGATGAGGTCTCAGGAAGCATATAATAAAATAGGCCATAGTCAGAATGGCTTCCTCAAGGGAAAATCTTGCCTGACAAATCTGTTGAAATTATTTTAAGAAGTAACAACCAGGATAGACAAAAGAGAATCGGTTGATGTTGTATACTAGGATTTTCAGAAGGCCTTAACAAGCTACGAGCTCTTAGTATTACAGTAAAGATTCTAGCATAGATAAAGCAGTGGTTGAAAGAATATAATGTTGAAACTTTATAGAACACTGGTTACACCTTACTTGGGAGTATTACGAGCAGTTTTAGGCCCCTTTATCTTAGAAAGGATGTGCTGAAACTGGAAAGATTAAAAGGAGGTTCACAAAAATGATTCCAGGATTAAATGGCTTGTCATATCAAGAGCATTTGATGGCTCTGGAATTCAGAAGAATGAGAGGTGACATTCAAGCTTATTGACTGGTGAAAGGCCTTGATAGAGTGGATGTGGAGAGGATGTTTCCTATGGTGGGAGAGTCTAAGACTAGCGGACACAGCCTCAGAATAAAGGGGCATCCTTTTAGAATGTAAATAAGGGGGAATTAGCCACAGAGTGGTGGTTTTGAGGAATTATTTGCTACAGGCAGCTGTGGAAGCCTAGTCTTAATGTATATTTAAGGCAAAGGTTGAAAGATTCTTGATTGGTGGACGGTATGAAGGAAGGAGATTGGGGCTGAGAGGAAAATTGTATCCTGCCATGATGAAATGGCAGAGCAGACTCAATGAGCCAAATGGCCTGATTCTGGTCCTATATTTCAAGGTCTTACAACATTACCTCTTGGATCTTGAATTTAATCCTTTGAGTAATGAAGGCAATATACACCTTCTTAACCACCCTATCGACTTGTGTGGCAATTTTGAGGGATCTATGGACACGGACCACAAGAGCCCTCTATTCCTCCACACTGCTAGGATCCTGTCATTAATCCTGTACTCTGCCTTCCAAATTCGACCTTCCAAAGTGTATCACTTCACACTTTCCCGGACTGAACTCCATCTGCCACCTCTCAGCCAAGTTCTGCATCCTACTGATGTCCTACTGTAACCTATGACAAGCTTCTACAGCACCACATACCTTCGTGCCAACTGCAAACTTCCACTTCCTCATCCAAGTCATTCCTAAAAGTCACAACGAGCAGGGGCCTCAGAACAGATCCCTGTGAAACAATCATGGTCACCTACCTCCAGGCAGAATACACTCCATCTACTACCACACTCTGCCTACTGTGGGCAAGCCAATTGTAGATCCCATGCCTCCTGGCTTTCTGAATGAGACTAGCATGAGAAACCTTGTCCAGCGCCTTACTAAAATCCATATACACCACATCCATAGTTCCACCTTCATTAATTTGTTTTGTCACTTCATCAAATATGTCAATCTGGCTTGTGAGATGTGACCTGTTCCTCACAAAGCCATGCAGAATATCCCTAATCAGACCACACTTCTCCAAATGCTTGTAAATCCTGTCTCTTAAGAATAATTTCCAATAACTAAACCATCACTTGCATGAGACTCACTGGTCTATAATTCCCAGGGTTATCCTTATTCCCTTTCTTGCACAAAGGAATAACTTGCCACCCTTCATTGTTTTGGTACTGTTCCTTGATAATGTGACTATGCAAAGGTCAACGCCAAAATCACTGCAATCTCTTCCCTTGCTTCCTTTAGTAACCTGGGGTATATCCTGTCCAGCCCCAGGGGACTATCCTAATGTTTCTCAAAAGTTTCTCTTTCTTAATGTTGATATATGCCAGCATATTAGCTGTTTTACGCAGTCCTCACATTCATTAAAGTCCTTTTCGGTGATGAATACTGAAGCAAAATATTCATTAAGAAGGTCCTCCCCATCTCCTCAGACTCCAGGCACTAGTCATATGTCATTGAATGATTAATTTTCTGAAGCTGCTTGATTGTCTCATGGTTAACAAAAGTATTTCTGATAAGGATTGTACCATACATAAACACATATACACAGTGACTGAGCTGAATGCAATAAATATCACTTGAAAATAAATCAGCTTAAAATTTTAATTTTGGGAGACATTTTTAAAGAGAAAAATTAGATAAAGCAAAACAAAAGCAATGGAAGATGTTCAGTTTAATGAGAATGTGAACCCAAAGAGGTAAAATACCGTTTTAGCAAAAACAAAAACACACAGAGATGGCCTTTATTTACTATGTATTTATTCAGAGATACAATGCAGAACAGGCCCTTCCGGCCCAATGAGCCCACTGCCCAGCAACCCACCTATTTAACACTAGCCTAATCACAGTGACCAATTAACCTACTAACTGGTCCGTCTTCAGAATGTGGGAGGAAACTGGAGTACCCGGAGGAAACCCATGTGGTCATGGGGAGAATGTACAAACTCCTTAAGGATGGCACTGGAATTGAACTCAGAATTCCCTCACCCTGAGCTGTAATAGAGTCACGTTATCAGCTACACCACTGTGGTGCCATATCAGATAACAAACAGTGCAAAATAAAGGAAATACATACAAAAGAGTAAAAACTATCACAGATCCTGCTACCCAAGAATGATGCAAAGACAAAATGTACAATGCGCAGTAAAGTGGGTATAAAAAGAGCAACACATACAAAGTGCTGAAGGAACTCAGCAGGCCAGGCAGCCTCTATGGAAAAAAGTACAATCGACTCAGAGTCCAGCTGAAGGGTTTCAGCCTGAAATGATGACTGTACTTTTTCCATAGATGCTGCCTGGCCTGCTGAGTTCCTCCAGCACTTTGTGTGTGTTGCTCAGATTTCCAACATCTGCAGATTTTCTCTTGTTTGCGTATAAAAACAAACTTGCAAGTCTCTCTAAATGCATTGTTGAAATTGTGAATCAATTGTGATTAATTATTTGCAATAAGGAAAGCGTTTAATTGGAGTAAGGGAAATATGAGGCTATCAGGCAGGAACTTGGAAACATAAATTAGGAAGAGATGTTCTCAGGGAAATGTACGGAAGAAATGTGGCAAATGTTCAGGGGATATTTGTGCGGAGTTCTGCATAGGTACGTTCCAATGAGACAGAGAAAGGATGGTAGGGTACAGGAACCATGGTGTACAAAGGCTGTTGTATATCTAGTTAAGAAGAAAAGAAAAGCTTACAAAAGGTTCAAATAACTAGGTAATGATAGAGATCTAGAAGATGATAAGTCTTGCAGGAAGGAGCTTAAGAAAGAAATTAAGAAAGCCAGAAGGAGCCATGAGAAGCCCTTGGTGGACTAAGGAAAACCACAAGACATTCTGCAAGTATGTGAAGAGCAAGAGGATAGGACATGAGAGAATAGGACCTATCAAGTGTGATAGTGGAAAAGTGTGTATGAAACCAAAGGAGATAGCAGAGATATTTAATGACTACTTTGCTTCAATATTCACTATGGAAAAGGATCTTGGCGATTGTAGGGATGAGTTACAGCGGACTGAAAAGCTTGAAAATGTAGATATTACGAAAGAGGATGTGCTGAAGCTTTTGGAAAGCATCAAGTTGGATAAGTGATAGACAGGTGTCCTATCCGGGTGGCGGGGGGGGGGGGGGAAGTCTCGTACTTTCAGTCACTTCACACCACCGAAACTGGTGTAAGCACCGGCCTGATAAGCCTATAAGGCTCGGGACAGACTTTAACTTCTTTAACGAAGTTGGATAAGTCACCGGGAATAGACAAGATGTACCCCAGGCTACTGTGGGAGGTGAGGGAGGAGACTGATGAGCTCTGGTAATGATTTTTGCATCATCAATGGGGATGGGAGAGGTTCCAGAGGGTTGTGGATGGTGCTCCATTATTCAAGACAGGGAGTAGAGATAGCCCAGGAAGTCTTACTTCAGTGGTTGGTAAGTTGATGGAGAAGATCCTGAGAGGCAAGATTTATTCAGATTCAGATTCAGTTTATTGTCATTTAGAAACCACAAATGCAATGCAGTTAAAAATTGAGACAACGTTCCTCCAGAATTATATCACAAAAGCACATGACAAAACAGACCACACCAGAAAATCCACATAACATTTGGCAATCCCCAATCCAGAGTCCGGAGAGGCTGCTGCGTATTAATACCACTGTACTGTCTTAGCGCAATATTTGGAATATTTGGAGAGACAAAATGTGATCAGGAATAGTCAACGTGGCTTTGTGAAAGGCAGTTCATGCCTTACGAGCCTGATTAAGTTTTTGAGGATGTGACTAAACACAATGAAGGTAGAGCAATAGATGTAGTGAATATGGATTTCAGCAAGGCATTTGACAAGGTACCCCATGCAAGGCTTATTGAAAAAGTAAGAAGGCATGGGATCCAAGAGGACATTGCATTGTGAATTCAGAACTGGCTTGCCCACAGAAGGCAAAGAGTGGTTGTAGACGGGTCATATTCTGCATGGAGGCCGGTGACCAGTGGTGTGCCTTAGGGATCTATTCTGGGATCCCTACTCTTCGAGAGTTTTATAAGTGACCTGGATGAAGAAGTGGAGGGATGGGTTAGTAAGTTTGCAGATGGAGCTCAGAAAAGTAAAGGACTATGGGTAATCCTAGGTAATTTCTAAGGTAAGGACATGTTCAGCACAGCTTTGTGGGCCGAAGGGCCTGTATTGTCCTGTGGGTTTTCTATGTTTCTATCTATTTATGGTGGAATAAGGCAGCATCTATATACACACATATACCCACCGAGGCAATTGTTAATCAAGGATAGGGACATCATAATTATTGCTAGCAGCAGAAAGTAGAACACAACATATGACCTTCAAAATGGTTCACCAACTCTCATTCACCACCCTGAAAGCCCTGGTAAATTAGAAACATAGAAAACCTACAGCACAATACAGGCCCTTCGGCCCACAAAGTTGTCCCTACCTTAGAAATTACTAGGCTTACCCATAGCCCTTTATTTTTCTAGTACCTATCCAAAAGTCTCTTAAAAGACCCTATCGTATCTGCCTCCACCACCATTGCCAGCAGCCCATTCCACGCACTCACCACTCTCTGAGTAAAAAACTTACCCCTGACATCTCCTCTCTACCTACTCCCCAGTACCTTAAACCTGTGTCCTCTTGTGGCAACCATTTCAGCCCTGGGAAAAAGCCTCTGACTATCCACACGATCAATGCCTCTTATCATCTTATACACCTCTATCAGGTCACTTCTCATCCTCCGTCGCTCCAAGGAGAAAAGGCCAAGTTCACTCAACCTATTCTCATAAGGCATGCTCCCCAATCCAGGCAATATCCTTGTAAGTCTCCTCTGTACTCCAAGTGGGGTCTGACCAGGGTCCTATATAGCTGCAACATTACCTCTCGGCTCCTAAACTCAATTCCACGATTGATGAAGCACAATACACCGTACGCCTTCTTAACCACACAGAATCAACCTGCGCAGCTGCTTTGAGCATCCTATGAATTTGGACCCCAAGATCCCTCTGATTCTCCACACTGCCAAGATTCTTACCATTAATACTATATTCTGCCATCATATTTGAGTGCTGGATCCAGGGAATATATTAAGCCAGTTCAACCTTCTGATCCAAGTTCAAATCGAGCTCTTATACCAGATGTACCAATACTGATGGATGTAGATCCATGCCTATAACATGGGTAAAAGTTGTCAGTCTATCACACTGCAACTTAGATCTGCTAAGGTGAGAAAAAACACTTAGTGCACCAACAAGAATAATGACATTCGTGTCTTTCATAATGATCAAAAAGTATCAATACATAGTTTATAAATACTTAAAATAAATGTGCTTCTTGTGAGTGACCCTCAAAAGTTATTTTGATTCTAAGCCTGGACCCTCCCGAAAGAAAAATTTGAATTAAAGGAATGGACATCAGAATGTCTAAGTATGCTATTTACCTGAGTTTGATACGATCCCTTCTGAATGAGTGTGAAGGCATGATTGGGAAGCTGGCTGAGTGACATAAGACAGTGGGGTTAAAAGACAGGTGCTCACATTGATCAACCTCGTGATAGACTGGCGTCCTATCCGGGGGGGAGTCTCATACTCTCACTCGCTTCACGCCACGGAAACCGGCATAAGCACCAGCCTGATGAGCCACAAAGGCTCGGGACAGACCTTAACTTTAACTCACATTGACCAGAAGAAGTGTTTTGGATTTCACTGAGGACTAGGACAGTTTAGCATAGCAATTCTATTCTCTTACCTTTGCTGCCTTGCCAGTTCTTCAGCATCCAAACTGCAACATCTTCAAAGGGAAAAAAAATGCTGTTTTTCGCAGATAAAGCAAAAATGCATATAAGAAACAAAGGGAAATAACAGGCACACAGTCTCTTTCACTTGTGTCTTCAACAAGATCTTTGCTGATCCTCAACCTCGAGGCCTTTGCTATCCGATCATCTAATTCCATTGGTGCCAAAAATGTGGTTAATCTTCGTCCTTGGTGCGCTCAGCAACCAAGCATCTAGAGCCCCTCTATTTCCAATAACTCTGCGTAATGCTAATTGAACAAGCACATTTTGAGACTGCAGTGCTGGTTTGGGACTCCTAAACCAGAAAAAGCAGTATCACCCTATTAACCCCCTCCTGTTTCCTTTTACAAAAAAAGAAGAAAGTGAAAAAATAATGAAGAAATTGTTAAATTCAGCCAGTGTTGTGTGTGTGTGTGTGTACCCATGTAGTGCTTGGATTATTGTAAGTAAACTTTGACATGATTGCATGCTACTGTCTAATTTATAAAATGGCTCTGTGAACTTGCTAACTGACATCATGCAATCAAACGATTAACAGATCACTCAGTGTTCTATTTAAATGTCCTCTGTGTCTACCACACGTCTTAAATCACATTACCTCTTTCATGTGACTAGGCAGCCTCTGAGTAATGCCAAATATGTATTCTCCAAGTCCTACTGTAAGTACGTTGAACACAGACCGACGTGTCATAAATCAACAGCCAATCCACGACTTTGGCTCTACTTCATATGTCAGGGGGCAATGCCTGAAAAAGTCACTGGGGTGGTACGATAAACACAAGAGATTCTGCAGGTGCTGGGAAAACACAAAATGCTGGAGGAACTCAGCAGATCAGCGGCATCTATGAGAGAAATAAACAGTTGATGTCTGAGGCAGAGATCCTTCATCAGGACTGGAAATGAAGCCAGAATAAGAAGGTGGGGAGAAGGTAACTTCCGCCTCTCCTGGCTTCACCTGTCACTTGTCAGCTTGTCAGAATTAGGATCAGGTTTAATATCACTGCCATATATCATGAAATTTGTTGTTTACAGCAGCTATTGTAATACATAGTAACAAAAACTAATAATTACAATAAGAAATAAATAAATATAATTAGTGCAAAAAATAGAGGGAAAAACTACAGAGGAAGAGTTCATGGGTTCATTGTCTATTCAGAAATCTGATGGTGGAGGGAAAGAAGTTGTTCCTGAGATGCTGAATGTGTGTCTTCAGACTCCTGTACCTCCCCTTGATGGAAGCAACGGGAAGGTGGCATGCCCTGGGTGATGGGGGTCCATAATGATGGATGCTGCCTTTTTGAGGCATCACTGTTTGAAGGTGTCCTAGATGCTGGGCAAGCTAGTGCCCATGATGGAGTTGGCTGAGTTTACAATTTTCTGCAGCTTCTTCAGATCTTATTCAGTGGCCCCTCC